>NC_064641.1:946106567-946412661 GCF_023864345.2 Schistocerca serialis cubense | reverse complement strand
CCGAGATTCATGTCCGCGCGGCGTCCCCTCCACGGTCGCTGCACATGCTGACGGCCTGTAGGCTGTCATCGCCATCCGGGGCCAATGAGCGTAGTTCACACGTAATACGGTGTCCTTCAAGCCCTGCAGGGCAGCTGCTAATCGTCTTCTCGGGCGAGGAAAGTACGCCATGTATAACCGAGTAACGTCAATGTGACCACCGCCTGCGTTCCGAGTCACCACTCACAGGCGGCACGTGACAGCGCTGTCAAGTACGCTGGGGAAAAGCGCCAACACCGCAGCTATTGGCGCAATGCGGAAACTGAGCGATTTCTGTGACGTCCAAACGGGCAAGATCATTAGCTTTCTGGCCAAGCGTGGAAGCATTTCCGAAACGGCTGAGTGTTTAAACTGTTCACGTACCACCTCAGTTAGGCGAATACCTTGCATGGCAGAAGGGCGCTATCTGAAACTGGAACCGAGACAACTGGGTAAAGGGTAACGGGTGACTTCTAATTTTTCAAATCTATTAAAATTTATCTTAAATAAAGTAGTAGTCATATTTGCTGGTGACTTCCAATTTTTCAAATCTATTAAAATTTATCTTAAATAAAGTAGTAGTCATCTTTGCTGGTGACTTCTAATTTTTCAAATCTATTAAAATTTATCTAATTAAAATTTATCTAATTTTTCAAATCTATTAAAATTTATCTTAAATAAAGTAGTAGTCATCATTGCTGGTGACTTCTAATTTTTCAAATCTATTAAAATTTATCTTAAAGTAGTAGTCATCTTTGCTGATGACTTCTAATTTTTCAAATCTATTACAATTTATCTAATTAAAATTTATCTAATTTTTCAAATCTATTAAAATTTATCTTAAATAAAGTAGTAGTCATCTTTGCTGGTGACTTCTAATTTTTCAAATATATTAAAATTTATCTTAAATAAAGTAGTAGTCATCTTTACTGGTGACTTCTAATTTTTCAAATCTATTAAAATTTATCTTAAGTAGTAGTCATTTTTGCTGGTGACTTCTAATTTTTCAAATGTATTTAAATTTATCTTAAACACAGTAGTAGTCCTCTTTGCTGGTGACTTCTATTTTTTCAAATCTATTAAAATTTATCTTAAATAACTTAGTAGTCATCTTTGCTGATGATTTCTAATTTTTCAAATCTATTAAAATTTGTGGTTCGTGGTGTGGGTTTCTGGTATGTCCTAGTTCATGAACCACGGGCAACGTATGAGTGGCCAAGTAAGTGGTCCTGACAGTCGGGATACCAGTTACTTTGGAATAAGGCTGGGCATCTCGGACATATTCCGAGTCGTGGCCACCTTTGTGCTCAGACGGCAAAGACTACCAAATCCACCGGTTAGTCCCTCAACCGTTAGGGGTAAAACCCAATGGGCCTTGGGGCAAGTAAGGCTAGCAACCTGCTTCCCTGGTACTTTAAATATGATGCTGGCAGCAATCAGAGCAAAATGCCTCGGACCTTTGGAGGTGACGGAGTCCCACCTCTAACTGACAAACCAGAGACTCCTAAGATACGACTTGGCAAACAAATGGTAATGAGATGGGGAGCTATTAATGTCAATGGGGGCTACTCTGGGAAGAAGGTAGAGCTGGCAGAGGCTGCAAGTAAGATGGGGCTGGGCGTTTTAGCTGTTAGTGACATTCGGGTAAGGGGTGAGAAAGAAGAGGTAGTGTGAGAATACAAGGTCTACCTGTCAGGAGTCAAAGCAGGAATAGCACAATGGGGTGTAGGGCTTTACATTAGGAAAGAAATGGAACCCAGCGTAGTTGCAATAAGGTATGTAAACGAACGACTGATGTGGATAGATTTGACAGTCTCTAGCAAGAAAATTAGGATTGTGTCAGTATATTCGCATTGTGAAGGGACAGATCAAGATAAGATGGATAGTTTTTATGATGCACTCAGTGATGTAGTTGTTAGAGTAAAGGACAAGGACAGTGTTCTGCTCATGGGTGATTTTCATGCCAGGATTGGAAATCGAACAGAAGGGTATGAAAAGGTTATGGGTAAATTTGGAGAGGATATGGAGGCCAACAGGAACGGGAAACAACTCTTGGATTTCTGTGCCAGTATGGGCTTAGTAATCACAAACTCCTTTTTTAAATATAAGAACATTCATCGGTATACTTGCGAACGCAGGGGAACCAGATCTATCACTGACTACATAATAACAGATCAGGAATTCAGGATGGCTGTGACGGACACACGTGTATTCAGGGGATTCTTTGATGACACTGATCACTATTTAATCTGCAGTGAAATTGGTATTGTGAGGCCGAAAGTGCAGGAGGTCAGGTCCATGTGTAGGCGGATAAGAGTGGAGAAACTTCAGGATAAGGAAATCAGACACAAGTACAAAACAGTGATCTCAGAAAGGTATCAGTTAGTTGAATGTAGTCAATTGCAGTCACTGGAAAAGGAATGGACAAGGTACAGGGACACAGTACTAGAAGTGGCAAAAGAATGTCTTGGAACAGTGGTGTGTAAAGGTAGGATGAAGCAAACAGCTTGGTGGAATGACACAGTCAAGGCAGCCTGTAAAAGGAAAAAGAAGGCGTATCAAAAATGGCTACATACTAGAACTCAGGTAGACAGAGAAAGTTATGTTGAAGAAAGAAACAAAGCCAAACAGATAATTACAGCATCCAAGAAGAAATCTTGGGAAGACTTTGGAAACAGGTTGGAGACCTTGGGTCAAGCTGCTGGAAAACCATTCTGGAGTGTAATTAGCGGTCTTCGAAAGGGAGGTAAGAAGGAAATGACAGGTATTTTGGACAGGTCAGGAAAACTGCTGGTGAATCCTGTTGATGCCTTTGGCAGATGGAGGGAATATTTTGAAGAGTTCCTCAATGTAGGTGAAAATACGATCAGTAATGTTTCAGATTTCGATGTTCAATGCGACAGGAATGATGATGGAAATAGGATCACATTTGAGGAAGTGGAGGAAATGGTCAGTAGATTGCAGTGCAATAAAGCGGCTGGGGTGGATGAAATTAAGTCGGAACTCATCAAATACAGTGGAATGTCAGGTCTTAAATGGCTACACAGGATAACTGAAATGGCGTGGGAGTTGCGATAGGTTCCATCAGACTGGACGAAAGCAGTAATCACACCAATCTTTAAACATGGAAACAGAAAAGATTGTAACAACTACAGAGGTATCTCTTCGATCAGCGTTGTGGGTAAAATCTTCTCAGGTATTGTTGAAAGGAAAGTGCGAGTATTAGTTGAGGACAAATTGGATGAAAATCAGTGTGGGTTTAGGCCTCTTAGAGGTTGTCAGGACCAGATCTTTAGCTTACGGCAAATAATGGAGAAGTGTTACGAGTGGAATAGGGAATTGTATCTATGTTTTATAGGTCTAGAAAAGGCATATGACTAGGTTCCTAGGAGGAAGTTATTGTCTGTTCTACGTGATTAAGGAATAGGAGGCAAATTTTTGCAAGCAATTAAAGGTCTTTACATAGATAGTCAGGCAGCAGTTAGAGTTGATGGTAAATTGAGTTCATGGTTCAGAGTAGTTTCAGGGGTAAGATACGTCTGCAACCTGTCCACACTGTTTTTCATATTATTTATAGATCATATGTTGAAAACAATAGACTGGCTGGGTGCGATTATGATGGGTGAACACAAAATAAGCAGTCTCGCATATGCGGATGACTTAGTTATGACGGTAGATTCTATTCAAAGTTGGCAAAGTAATATTTCAGAGCTAGATCAGAAATGTAAGACTATGGTATGAAGATTAGCATCTCCAAAACAAAAGTAATGTCAGTGGGAAAGAGATATAAACGGATTGACTGCCAAATAGGAGGAACAAAGTTAGAACAGCTGGACGGTTTCAAGTATTTAGGATGCATATTCTCACAGGATTGCAACATAGTGAAAGAACTGGAAGCGAGGTGTAGCAAAGCTAATGTAGTGAGCGCTCAGCTACGATCTACTCTCTTCTGCAAGAAGGAAGTCAGTACCAAGACTAAGTTATCTGTGCACCGTTCTATCTTTCGACCAACTTTGTTCTATGGGAGCGAAAGCTGGGTGGATTCAGGTTACCATATCAATAAGGTTGAGGTTACGGATGTGAAAGTAGCTAGGATGATTGCAGGTACTAGTACATGGGAACAACGGCAGGAGGGTGTCCACAATGAGGACATCAAAGAAAAACTGGGAATGAACTCTATAGATGTAGCAGTCAGGGCGAACACGCTTAGATGGTGGGGTCGTGTTGAGAGGTCTCTGTTGGATTCCTTTCATGTTCATTTCTGAAATCTTTTGTCACTTACGGCATAAATTCCTCTTCTAAATTTACTGTGGCGTTTCTGACTATCTGGGAGGAGACTGAGTAGTGGAATGTGTTACTTTTACACATAAACAAGAACGATCTGTCACACTACTACACTTTAAAACACAGTTATATGTAATTCATGTCACACAGTCTCATACAGAATCTACATCCGCTTTCTTTTATATACTGTATATGATAAGATACTGTCATCCCCCTTCCCTTCTGTGTGAGAGGATGAATGAGCAAATGTATTTCTAGTTGCATGCTTGAAGGTAGCAGACAAGCCTGTCTGCTAGAGAACAGTAGGACCAACGTCGGAACAGGTAGCTACGCTTTCTAAAAGCAAAGAGGATTCTATCCTTAGTATGGTCCTGTCCGTCCCTTGTCATGTTGGTATAGGAAGCTGCCTCTCTGGCAACTTCCGTTTGTATTTGTGAGCTACCCTCAGGAAGGGACCACGGCAGTCTGTCCGCGGCGAGCGTCTGAAGTGGTAAGATCTCCGGCTAAGTGCATGTCTGCTAAGTCCGTAGGACAATGGATTTCTTAAGTTCAGCCTAACTGAAAATTTAATCACCTTTATTTCAAGTTTACCTCTAAAATATCTAATGTTATCTTAAATTGCAATGCAGTGTAATTCGAGTGTGAAGTTCAGAATATATTCCGGTAGTTGCTTTGTCACCATGTGTTGATCAGTAACTCTAACTAGCATCATCAATCTTCAATGCGAATGTGCGTGAGATTATAAAGTCTCGTCTTGACAATATTTTTCAAAATAGCAACTTTTGTTTATGTTCAACCCATGTGGGGTGTACTTTGTGAGACCAGTACCACGTGCTTATACAATTGTTTGACCCATCAGGTTAATAGTAAGACGATAGTAACCAGTTTGAGGTTTTTCTTTTGTAAATTGCTTTTCGATCTAATTTATTTTAATCATCAAAATTATTGTGGAGTTACATGCTTTGTGTAAACCAAGTTGACCACGTGTAGCATGTGGTGTAATCATCAAAGTAGCCCTCAGCTATTCTTTTTGGGAAGATTTCACAGAGAGTTAGTATGAATTTAGTATACTAGTGTGTGGTAATTACATGACGGACAGGATTGTGCTACGAACGTAACTTCTTTGGGTGAAAATCGAATCGGTTGGTTGTGGTTAATTTCCTCTTGCATATGTTTCAACGTTCTTCGTCTGTTATTTTATGAATGCAGTGTTGTATGCAGTCTCCCAATCTTGGCTCCATATTTGATGTGTTCCGTAAGATTACAATCTCACATTTTCACAATCCTAAATAAGGCATCAGCTTAGCTACAACTCAAGTTTAATATGCTGAAATTTCAATGATCAATGTTAAAATAGATTTCCAAATATAAACTGATTTATTTCTTTTTATTTAAATTCTCTTTTATATATATATCACCAGTTGTTGTATGACTATTAAAAGATTATAATTAATGTTAGTCAGATTGGGAATTTGGTAAGCTAGACTGGATACCTGGTGAAACAGTTGCGCAGTAATGCAAGGTTAACTTCCCCAGACAGCTCACAGCTTTTAACCCACTTTTATTGTCTATCAGCACCGCTTTCATAGCAAATTAAAGCAACAACATTTCAATGTTACATGCATGGGAGAAGCAAGGTTACCCAAGAGACTCATGGGTTCAGCAGTAGAGGGTAGGAGGAGTCGGGGTAGACCAAGGAGAAGGTACCTGGATTCGGTTAAGAACGATTTTGAAGTAATAGGCTTAACATCAGAAGAGGCACCAATGTTAGCGCTGAATAGGGGATCATGGAGGAATTTTATAAGGGGGACTATGCTCCAGACTGAACGCTGAAAGGCATAATCAGTCTTAAATGATGATGATGATGATGATATTAACATTTATCTTAAATAAATTAGTAGTCATCTTTGCTGGTGATTTCTAATTTTTCAAATCTGTTAAAATTTATCTTAAATAACTTAGTAGTCATCTTTGCTGGTGATTTCTAATTTTTCAAAACTATTAAAATTTGTTTTAAATAAATTGTAGTCATTTTTGTGGGTGATTTCTAATTTCTCAAATCTATTAAAATTTGCCTTAAATAACTTACGAGTGATCTTTGCTGGTGATTTCCAATTTTTCAAATCTATTAAAATTTATCTTAAATAAATTAGTACTCATCTTTGCTGGTGATTTATAATATTTCAAATCTATTAAAATTTATGCTTAATAAATGGAAGCCTTTCTGAAAGGTTTTACAGTTGCTCAACTTCATGATTATCGCAGAAGGAATAATTTACAAATACACATAGATGATTTAATTAATTTAATTGTTTCGAATAATTTACCATCACCACCACCCACTTTTTTCAAAAGCTAATGAAAATTGTTCAATAATAAAAGATAGAAAAATGAAGTCTCTCTGAGAGATTTTACAGTTGCTCAACATCATGATTATTGCAGAAGGAATAATTTACAAGGATAGAGTGCACTTAGAAAGGATGGTCTTATCAGCTTAATTATTTCAAATAATATACAAGTTCCTACAAGAACTCTAGACAATTTGAAAGTAAGTGAACTCAAAGATAAAGCTAAAAATCTTGGTATTAAAGAATACAGTACATTAAAGAAATCAGAGTTAATAAACGCCATTGTATTACAAGAGTTTAAATTTCATCCAGATGTATTCCTAAAGACTAGATTAACACCAAAATGTGTACCAAATATAAATTACTTTTACAGATTTGATGATGATATTATTGAAAAGCCTCCTCCGCCAATAGAGGAAAAAATAATAAGGTTAGATCAAATTTTCCCAGTTAATAGTAAAATTTTTGATCAAGAAAAGGAAACTGAGCCATCTGAAAAGCATTTATTTGAGATAAAAGAAATTGGATCTAAATTTAATGAAACATTTAAAGCATTGTCTGTTGACTATAAAATTGTTTTTAATGATGCTAACATTGCCAAGCTCGATACTGTTAGTAAGAAAACAGATTACATAACAAAAGCACTCAATTCCATGGTAGATGTAGCTAAAAAGAGGACTAATTTCAGGAAAGGAAATAAGCTGAATATAACAGTCAATAATCCATAAATGTTTTATCCAATTTCTACAGGTTATAAAGCATCAAATAATACTCGATAATCTGTTCAAGTTTTGTGCAATAAAATGAAGGATATCTTAACATCTGATGAAACTGTTGATGTAGCAGAAACATCGTTTAATATTCAGATGTTAGCAATTCCAAGAGTTAGTGGACGTAAAAAAATAATAAATCTAGCTGAAGACAAAAAGACTACGAGATGCATCACAAGAACTAAAAATGATGATAATCTGTGTTGTCCTGGAGCTGTAATTGTGGCTTTGACATATCACACAAATAATATTTTAGGAAGAGAACTAACTACAAATGAGATTAAGAAAATCAGGGAAGGAGATAAATACAAATTACAGATAGAGTTAACCAATATATTATGTAATCAGTTGGGCAAATACAACCTAGGATTTACTTTAGATGACATTAAAAATGTTGAAGAATTGTTGGATAACCAAATTAGTTTTGTATGTGCTGAAAATTTCAATGCAGTAATCTATAGTGGTTGTGAAAAAGAAATAAAGATTTATTTGTACTAAAATCACAACCATTTCCATGTAATTAATAGTATGACTGCTTTCTTGAGATCTTCATTTTCTGTGATAAATGCAAGAAAGCTTATCACAACAAGGATGCTCACAGATGTAACACAGAGCAAAAAGTATGCATATTATGTTAAAGTCCAGAACATGAAAGTGAAGAAAATAAGATTTATTGTGAGAAATGCAATAGATACTGTTATAATGAAGAATGTTTTAAGAATCACCAAGAAGTTTGTGATACAGCTTACAAGTGTGAAGGATTTGTTTAAGATCTAAAGAACATAAATGTGGCTTTGAACTTTGTAGAAATTGTCAACAAGTAGTGGAAATTAGAAATCATAAATGTTATATGCAATCTGTATTGCAAAAAGTTGGTATCTGTGAAAGAAAATTTGGTGTGGAATTTATAGTGCAAGGTTGCCCAAATTGTAATAAAGTAGGTTGCCATGTTAATGGAGAATTCCAAGATTTTATACTTACCAGTGCTGCATGTGTAATAAAATAGTTGGTGGTAAAGAGTTTAAATGCTGTAAGAAAGGCTTTCCTAAGAAAGTGAATAGTACCTGTACTGAGAGATAATTGTGGTTTGATTACGAAGCAACTCAAGAAACTGGAACACACATTCCAAATCTTATAATTATCCATAATTTTAAAGGTGATACTGTTTATATATTTAAGACAAATGATGAATTCTGTAAGTGGATGGTATCTGAGAAAAACAAGCATATCACATTCATAGCACACTATGAAAATGTTATGATTCGCAATTCATTTTGAAGTACTGTGTTGAAAATACTATAAGACCATATATCATCTACACAGGAACTAAACTAATGTTGTTGGAAATCAAACAGTTAGGAATAAAAATTATAGACAATTACTGTTTGTACAAGGTCCACTTAGTAGTTTTCCAAAAACTTTTGATTTAAAGGAATTGAAGAAAGGTTACTTCCCACATTTATTCACCACACCAGAAAATGAAAACTATGTAGGACCAATTCCTGATACTAAATATTACTGTGTTGACACTATGAAGCCAAAAAATAGAGAAGCATTTCTCAAATGGCCAAGCTCTAGAGTTAAAGAAAATTATGTGTCCAATATGAAGAAAGAAATTAACGAATACTGTAATTCTGATGTAGATATATTAAGACGAGGCTGTTTGGAACTAAGAAAACAGTTTCTGGAAATTGCTAACAATGATCCATTCTGTTATTTAACAATTGCTGGCGTTTGTAAGGCAATTTACAGATCGAAATACATACATCTAAATGCAATTGCTGTATTGGATAAAGAACAGAAGGAGAATTACAATAAACAATCGATAGCTTGGTTAAACAGTTTAAACAACAATAATATCTTGCATGTTCCCAATGGTGGAGAAGTAAGAACAGCAGGAGCAAAAGTAGATAGATTTGATAAAGAAACTAATACTGTTTATCAATACCATGGATGCTTTTGGCATGGATGTAAAGAAATGATTCATAAGTGAAAAATTAACAACATTAATAAGGAAACTATGGATGATCTTCATCAAAAGACATTGAGAAGAAGTCCAGAAATACGAAATGCTGGACACAATCTAGTAAAGATGTGGGAATGTAATTAGTTGAACTCAACAGAATATGAAGCCTTAAGAAATTAAAGCAGTTACCAGAAGTTATTGAACCATTGAATCCACGAGATGCATTTTATGGTGGACGAACAAATGCAATAAAATTAAGAGCTAAAGCAGATGGTATGAGATCAAAAATAAAATACGTTGAGGTATGTAGTCTTTATCCTACTGTGCAATATTATGATTATTATCCTCAACAACATCCAAAGAAAATATATAGACGAAGATATCCTAAAAACTGGTATGGCTTAATAAAAGGTAAAGTATTGGCTCCCAGAAAATTATATCATCCTGTTTTATCTGTATGCACGCAAATCGATAAAAATGAAAAACTATTGTTCCCTCTGTGTGTCAAATATGCAGAAGAACAGCTATGTAAATGCGATCACCGTGATGAAGAAAGAAGTTTTATCAGAACTTGGATGACTGATGAAGTTAAGAAAGCAGTAGAAAAATGATGTAAAGTTTTAGAAGTCTATGAAGTATGGGACTTTAAAAATAAAAGCAATATGCTGTTAGAAATTATGTGAAAGACTCTATGAAAATAAAATTAGAAACTAGTCAAATAATTTTGAAAGTGACAAAGAATACATCAAAACATTTAAAGAGAAGTTTGATATTGAATTGGATTGTGATAGATTAAAGGAAAATCCTGGAAAACGAGCTGTTGCTAAAATTTGTCTTAATTCATTATGGGGCAAATTTGGACAAAGGCAAAATATGAGTCAAAACAGAATATGTGACCAATTTACAACGCTTTTATGAGATATTACTAGATGATCGATTATATAACTTAGATGTAAATTTTATCACAGAGGAAATGATTCAGATGAGGTATAATTTCAAAGATTATTGCATGGAAAACAACGTTGTTGTTGTTGTGGTCTTCAGTCCTGAAACTGGTTTGATGCAGCTCTCCATGCTACTCTATCCTGTGCAAGCTTCTCATCTCCCAGTACCTACTGCAACCTACATCCTTCTGAATCTGCTTAGTGTATTCATCCCTTGGTCTCCCTATACGATTTTTACCCTCCAAGCTGCCCTCCAATACTAAATTGGTGATCCCTTGATGCCTCAGAACATGTCCTACCAAGCGATCCCTTCTTCTGGTCAAGTTGTGCCACATACTTCTCTTCTCCCCAATCCCATTCAATACTTCCTCATTAGTTATGTGATCTACCCATCTAATCTTCAGCATTCTTCTGTAGCAACACATTTCGAAAGCTTCTATTCTCTTCTTGTCCAACCTAATTACCGGTTATGTTTCACTTCCATACGTGGCTACAGTCCATACAAATACTTTCAGAAACGACTTCCTGAAACTTAAATCTATACTCGGTGTTAACAAATTTCTCTTCTTCAGAAACGCTTTCCTTGCCATTGCCAGTCTACATTTTATATCGTCTCTACTTCGACTATCATCAGTTATTTTGCTCCCCAAATAGCAAAATTCCTTTACTACTTTAAGTGTCTCATTTCCTAATCTAATTCCCTCAGTATCACCCGACTTAATTCGACTATATTCCATTATCCTCGTTTTGCTTTTGTCGATCTTCATCTTATATCCTACTTTCAAGACACTGTCCATTCCATTCAACTGCTCTTCCAAGTCCTTTGCTGTCTCTGACAGAATTACAATGTCATGGGCGGACCTCAAAGTTTTTATTTCTTCTCCATGGATTTTAATACCTACTCAGAATTTTTCTTTTGTTTCCTTACCTGCTTGCTCAATATACAGATTGAATAACATCGGGGAGACATTACAACCCTGTCTTACTCCCTTCCCAACCACTGCTTCCCTTTCATGTCCCTCGACCCTTATAACTGCCATCTGGTTTCCGCACAAATTGTAAATAGCCTTTCGCTCCCGGTATTTTACCCCTGCCACCTTTAGAATTTGAAAGAGAGTATTCCAGTCAACATTGTCAAAAGCTTTCTCTAAGTCTACAAATGCTAGAAACGTAGGTTTGCCTTTCCTTAATCTTTCTTCTAAGATAAGTCATAAGGTCAGTATTGCCTCACATGTTCCAGTATTTCTACAGAAACCAAATTGATCTGCCCCGAGGTCGGCTTCTACTAGTTTTTCCATTCGTTTGTAAAGAATTCGTGTTAGTATTTTGCAGCTGTGGCTTATTAAACTGATTGTTCGGTAATTTTCACATCTATCAACACCTGCTTTCTTTGGGATTGGAATGATTATACAGGGTGATTCAAAAAGAATACCACAACTTTAAAAATGTGTGTTTAATGAAAGAAACATAGTATAACCTTCTGTTATACATCATTACGAAGAGTATTTAAAAAGGTTTTTTTTTCACTCAAAAACAAGTTCAGAGATGTTCAATATGGCCCCCTCCAGACACTCGAGCAATATCAACCCGATACTCCAACTCGTTCCACACTCTCTGTAGCATATCAGGCGTAACAGTTTGGATAGCTGCTGTTATTTCTCGTTTCAAATCATCAATGGTGGCTGGGAGAGGTGGCCGAAACACCATATCCTTAACATACCCCCATAAGAAAAAATCGCAGGGGGTAAGATCAGGGCTTCTTGGATGCCAGTGATGAAGTGCTCTGTCACGGGCTGCCTGGCGGCCGATCCATCGCCTCGGGTAGTTGACGTGCAGGTAGCTACGGACAGATAAGTGCCAATGTGGACTCTCCATACAGTTGATTGTGGAATTTGCAGCTCTCTGCTAGCTCTGCGAGTCGATTTTCCTGGGCTGCGAACAAATGCTTGCTGGATGCGTGCTACATTTTCATCACTCGTTCTCGGCCGTCCAGAACTTTTCCCTTTGCACAAACACCCATTCTCTGTAAACTGTTTATTCCAACGTTTAATACACCACCTATCAGGAGGTTTAACACCATACATCGTTCGAAATGCACGCTGAACAACTGTCGTCGATTCACTTCTGCCGTACTCAATAACACAAAAAGCTTTCTGTTGAGCGGTCGCCAACTTAGCATCAACTGACGCTGACGTCTAGTCAACAGCGCCTCAAGCGAACAAATGTACGACTAAATGAAACTTTATAGCTCCCTTAATTCGCCGACAGATAGTGCTTAGCTCTGCCTTTTGTCGTTGCAGAGTTTTAAATTCCTAAAGTTGTGGTATTCTTTTTGAATCACCCTGTGTTCTTCTTGAAGTCTGAGGGTATTTCGCCTGTTTCATACATCTTGTTCACGAGATGGTAGAGTTTTGTCAGGACTGGCTCTCTCAAGGCCGTCAGTAGTTCCAATGGAATGTTGTCTACTCCCGGGGCCTTGTTTCGACTCAGGTCTTTCAGTGCTCTGTCAAATTCTTCACGCAGTATCGTATCTCCCATTACATCTTCATCTACATCCTCTTCCATTTCCATAATATTGTTCTCAAGTACAGCGCCCTCGTATAGACCCTCTATATACTCCTTCCACCTTTCTGTTTTCCCTTCTTTGCTTAGAACTGGGTTTCCATCTTAGCTCTTGATGTTCATGCAAGTGGTTCTCTTATCTCCAAAGGTCTCTTTAATTTTCCTGTAGGCAGTATCTATCTTACCCCTAGTGAGATAAGCCTCTACATCCTTACATTTGCCCTCTAGCCATCCCTGCTTAGCCATTTTGCACCTCCTGTCGATCTCATTTTTGAGACATTTGTATTCCTTTTTGCCTGCTTCATTTACTGCATTTTTATATTTTCTCCTTTCATCAATTAAATTCAATATTTCTTCTGTTACCCAAGGATTTCTACTAGCCCTCGTCTTTTTACCTACTTGAACCTCTGCTGCCTTCACTACTTCATCCCTCAAAGCTACCCATTCTTCTTCTACTGTATTTCTTTCCGCCATTTCCGTCAATTGTTCCCTTATGCTCTCCCTGAAACTCTGTACAACCCCTGGTTCTTTCACTTTATCCAGGTCCCATCTCCTTAAATTCCCTCCTTTCTGCAGTTTCTTCAGTTTTAACCTACAGGCCATAACCAATAGATTGTGGTCTGAGTCCACATCTGCCCTGGAATTGTCTTACAATTTAAAACCTGGTTCCTAAATCTCTGTCTTACCATTATATAATCTATCTGATACCATTTTGTATCTCCAGGGTTCTTCCATGTATACAACCTTCTTTCATGATTCTTAAACCAAGTGTTAGCTATGATTAAGTTGTGCTCCATGCAAAATTCTACCAGACGGCTTCCTCTTTCATTTCTTAGCCCCAATCCATA
Organism: Schistocerca serialis cubense; assembly: GCF_023864345.2. NCBI lineage: Eukaryota > Metazoa > Arthropoda > Insecta > Orthoptera > Acrididae > Schistocerca > Schistocerca serialis. Next base: position 946,398,921 of record NC_064641.1, on the reverse strand, counting down.
TTCACCTACTACGTTTCCTTCTCTCCCTTTTCCTACACTCTTATTCCAGTCACCCATGACTATTACATTTTCGTCTCCCTTCACTATCTGAACAATTTCTTTTATTTCATCATACATTTCTTCAATTTCTACATCAAATGCAAGACTTAGATTATACAATATCGTAGATAAACAAGGAGATTCTGTCATATATTTTGATACCGATTCTGTAGTATATATTGATTATGGAAAATACTGTGGAAACAGGTTGTATGTTATGTGAGTGGACAGATGAATTAGGAAATAATTGGATTACAGATTGGGCTTCAACAGGACCAAAAAGTTGTTATTACGAGAAAAATGATAATAAGACAGAAATGAAGGTAAAAGGATTCACATTAAATTACAAGAATATTCAAAAGTTGAATGGTGAACCTATAGTGAGGTTAATAGAAAGTGAAGTTAAAGAAAAGATACAGTTAGAATACAATTAGATAACAAGAGATATTGATACTAAAAATTTGGTAAACAAATAAGTTAAGAAATAACTTTCATTTCAGTACGATAAAAGAATTGTTTTAGATAACTATGATACAGTGCCTTATGGATATTAAAAATTGTCTATGTCTTCTAATGCAAATAAAAAATTCATATCATATGCCTTATACAAATAGAATAAATTAGTTAGTTGCATTTTGTTGTATTATAGATTGTCTAACTTTTTGGTTATAGAGTGATAAACTTTTAAAAATAACAAATAAGCTTTCATGCAATTTTGTAATTTTTTAGGTAAATTATTAATTGGTAAATTAAAATCTTCTATTTGTTTTACTGTCATAGAAAAGAGACAATTGGAATTTTCTATTTACTCCCATATTTCTATATCTGTTTCCTCATAGTTATCAAAGTACTTTTCATATTCTTCTCCATAAATTCTCTTTCGTGCACTAACACGTTTAGTATGCTTCTGACTCCTCAAGTGTTCTATAATTAATGATGGTTTAAAACATTCTTTGCAAGTACTACACTCAACTTATTTCTCTCTTGTATTATTATGTTTTTGACAAATATGTCAAACTGAAATTCATCCCATACATTAGTCATATTTATAAAGATTAAAATTTAAAAGATTATTAAAATTTTAATCTATGTAAATGGACACTTTACTGAGGAAGCTCAATAGTGCAAGCAATTCTAATCTGTTTAAAAAGATTAGTGAGCAGTATTACATTACTCATTGTGAATGTTTAAAAACTAGATATGGTGATAAAATTTGTCTTGAGCTCAGTAGTAAGTTTAAAATTATTTTGCCAGAAAGGTTTAATAAAATAATAACTAACTAGGACTTCCAATTTTTTAAAGATGGTGAAATTAAACTAAAATATAAAGGACATCTAGCAACAGTTAAGCAAGCTCTTCATAGATGGCGCTGGCCACAGAAAATTAATATCACCATAACTTTGCTATTTCAGAAGCGATTTTGATGATTTAAACTTTGAAGTTAAGCTAATTAAACTGTTTAACAGCTATTCTGAGTAATATTATTTAAAACATTAAACTAGAAATCTATGTAGTTTTGTTTGTTCTTGAACGATGTTTGTCACACGAATGCCGACTATATATATAGAATTCGAATCTTCTCTACTTTGTCAAAATTCACTGCAGATACGTCGACTGAAGGATATGGCCATAATCTCACGAAGTCAGAAGTGTGTTATGCATGGGTTAGGCTAGCCATTTCACAAAACATTTTCTATCCTCGCCTGTGTGCTTAATAACGACTCAAAAAAATGAAGCGGTTCAGTTAAGTCTGAACTTAGTCTTCGTGAAGTGTCGTGTACACAGGGCAGAGGCCCGAAACTCGGAAACGAGTGGATGGTGTTCGATAGTGAATGATTTGCACTGTTCTATGGGTCTTTCGAGAATTATGTCTAGAAGAATGAATGTGTTAGCTACACAGAAAACTACAATGAAGCTGTGTGCAAATTTTAATGATAAAATTTCGGAAGATACACATGTATGTGGTGATGTATGGTAAAAAGAATTTGACACATGATTCACAGCATAGAATTTTAGTTGAAAATTTTTAAGTGGCTTGCAGCCGTTTATAAAAAATTTTAGTGGCTAGTGTGTGCAGCCTAGCAGTTTATAAGACAATGAAGAACAGCATTATTAAACAAATTGCCATTGCGCTACTAAGGTTCTCTTCCCATGTCAAACAAATGATGTCAGTCACTCATAATGTGGTAATCAACACCATACCAGTGGGCAGATAGGATGGAAAAGATACCTTTGAGGTTGACAGTAAGATCAATTTTAGCAATTTTACCAACTTTTTTCTGTAATTTCAACGCCAACCATTAGCACAGCAGCATGCATTCCAATTTCTGTGTCATTGCTAAACCACACCTCCACCATTTTGTGAGCACCTTATACTAGATTTGTGAATGTAGGTAGATGACTGTGCAGAACGTCCATACATGGTTAATTGTCGAACACACACACATACACACACACACACACACACACACACACACACATATATATATATATATATATATATATATATATATATCTGTGTGTGTGTGTGTGTTTGTGAATATATGTTCGACAACTTTGTGCAGAATACACACACAAAAGAGATATATATACAGGGTGTTACAGAAAGGTACGGCCAAACTTTCAGGAAACATTCCTCACACACAATGAAAGAAAATATGTTATGTGGACATGTGTCCAGAAACGCTTACTTTCCATGTTAGAGCTCATTTTATTACTTCACTTCAAATCACATTAATCATGGAATGGAAACACACTGCAACAGAACGTACCAGCGTGACTTCAAACACTTTGTTACCTGAAATGTTCAAAATGTCCTCCGTTAGCGAGGATACATGCATCCACTCTCCGTCGCATGGAATCCCTGATGCGCTGATGCAGCCCTGGAGAATGGCGTATTGTATCAAAGCCGTCCACAATACGAGCACGAAGAGTCTCTACATTTGGTACTGGGGTTGCGTAGACAAGAGCTTTCAAATGCCCCCATAAATGAAAGTCAAGAGGGTTGAGGTCAGGAGAGCGTGGAGGCCATGGTATTGGTCCGCCTCTACCAGTCCTTCGGACACAGAATCTGTTGTTGAGAGGTGTACGAACACTTCGACTGAAATGTGCAGGAGCTCCGTCGTGCATGAACCACATGCTGTGTCGTACTTGTAAAGGCACGTGTTCTAGCAGCACAGGTAGAGTATCCCGTATGAAATCATGATAACGTGCTCCATTGAGCATAGGTGGGGCCCAAGCAAGACATCACCAACAATGCCTGCCCAAACGTTCACAGAGAATCTGTGTTGATGACGTGATTGCACAATTGCGTGCGGATTCTCGTCAGCCCACACATGTTGATCGTGAAAATTTACAATTTGATCACGTTGGAATGAAGCCTCATCCGTAAAGAGAACATTTGCACTGAAATGAGGATTGACACATTGTTGGATGAACCATTCGCAGAAGTCTACCCGTGGAGGCCAATCAGCTGCTGATAGTGCCTGCACACGCTGTACACGGCACGGAAACAACTGGTTCTCCCGTAGAGCTCTGCATACAGTGACGTGGTCAACGTTACCTTGTACAGCATCAACTTCTCTGACGCTGACATTAGGGTTATCTCAACTGCACGAAGAATTGCCTCGTCCATTGCAGGTGTCCTCGTCGTTCTAGGTCTTCCCCAGTCGCGAGTCATAGACTGGAATGTTCCGTGCTCCCTAAGACGTCGCTCAATTGCTTCGAACTTCTTCCTGTCGCGACACCTTCGTTCTGGAAATCTGTGTCGATACGAACGTGCCGCGCCACGGCTATTGCCCCGTGCTAATCCGTACATCAAATGGGCATCTGCCAACTCCGCATATGTAAACACTGCACTGACTGCAAAACCACGTTCGTGATGAACACTAACCTGTTGATGCTACGTACTGATGTGCTTGATGCTAGTACTGTAGAGCAATGAGTCGCATGTCAACACAAGCACCGAAGTCAACATTACCTTCCTTCAACTGGGCCAACTGGCGGTGAATCGAGGATGTACAGTGCATATTGACGAAACTAAAATGAGCTCTAACATGGAAATTAAGCGTTTCCGGACGCATGTCCACATAACATCTTTTCTTTATTTGTGTGTGAGGAATGTTTCCTGAAAGTTTGGCCGTACCTTTTTGTAACACCCTGTATATATGCCATACAGTCTCCAATACCGATCTACGTATTTCTTGCACTTCGATAATAGCGCGTAATTTACGATTACGATGGCCCTGCCTGCAACACTGTCACTGATTTAATCTGTAGCTGACCAGAAGGAGACTCCTACAGTCCACGTCTCATAAAGGAGCAGAACTATTTGAGTCGGTAACTGCTGTTCAGCGAAGACTGTTCCACACCAGTCTTATGCACGGCACCCACCCAAGTGCACAGAAACCTCCAGATGCGAGCATGTCGAGGAAGATAGCAGCTCTTATTGGGGTGTAGTAGCCATGAGAGTGTTGCGATGATATAACAGAGGGTGATGAAGAAACGTGTGGTGTATGCATGACGGAGTTCCAGACGGACACAGTTTGAAGCATTTTACGTAGATCAACTGCACTATCAATTCTGAAGTATTGTTCTAGTGTCTGTGGTCAGTACCGTTAAGATATTGGTAAGAGAGAAGTGATCGTGGAACATTAACACATGTATTCCTAACGCTCCGTGGTTCTGCACTTAAAACATGCTATAATGCTAGAGCGGGGGACGTTCTGACCTATTAGTCATTTGGAATGCTATAATGTCAATATTCCAATGTAAGAAACATATTCCCAGCGTATGATATACATTCTCCCTGCAAGTTTCTCTACGATAAATTATGGTGAAAAACTGAAAAATCATAAAACTACTGCCTTGCACATGAAAGAAAACATCGATTCTTTGTAACACAAACATTACTTAGGTTTCCAGAGGTGTATGACGTCTGCTGTTTACGAAGTTCAAGCCGAGTTACAGTTCGGAAATTATGATATGCTCAGAACAGTCATATAAAATGACCGGCAACAGCCGAATATGCAATCAAGGGGACAGTAACATCTTATGAGAAAATAAACACCACGACCAGTAGCCAGAGGAGACGTAGCAGTCTTAAATAAGTTTACCAAACCTTCCTGTTGCACACAGAAGTCACGGTCCGATGTTGGGCTGTGTTGCTCCTGTGCGGGATAACATTGCCGTTTCACCTTCACGCCACGTCTCTAAAATGCCTCCTCTCTCTCCACCGCATGAAGCATCATCAGTCTACGCTCCTCCTCCAGAACACGCGATTTTATTGATTTTGATCGGTACTCATTTCATGGTATTTTTCTCTACTTTCAAGTATTTTCAGTCAGTTTCCGAAATTTTACTAGGTTTTCGCGATTTTATGTATTTCATTGTATTTCCACCAATTTTTATGTATCTAACAACCATTTTTCTTGATAATAAAAAACGTTTGTCTCGAATTTTACCGACTCTGTGTTATTTTCATATTTTTCCAGTGTTTTCCATACGTATATGGTCATATTGCCGACACATCCATGTGCTCTTTGATTTTCTACGAGAATATTTGCATGTCTTTACACCAACCTACTAAAAAATCCTAAGACTTGCCTTGTTCCCGATGATTCACATGAATGCACTTTGGATAGGACGAACATGAAAATTATAGTAACAGTAGCTTCATACCTGTACGAAAATGAAGACTCGATTTATTCCAAGATGTGACAGAGAGTACTTCGCACACATCTTCGTTCATCTAGGGAAGGGTACTAAAGCAGGTCTTCCATCGAGGGAAATGTTTCATCAGATATGAGTTGGAAGTCCTCTGACGACTGTGGTTTGGAGAGGTTAGCTGTTAAATATCGCACCTAGATTGTACTCTAAGTCACACACAAAAAATGTTCAAATGTATGTGAAATCTTATGGGACGTAACTGCTAAGGTCATCAGTCCCTAAGCTTACACACTACTTCACCTAAATTATCCTAAGGGCAAACACACACACCCGTGCCCGAGGGAGGAGTCGAACCTCCGCCGGGTTCAGCCGCACAGTCCGTGACTGCAGCGGCTTGGACCGCTCGGCTAAAACCGTAAGTCACACACAGAACACGCAATTGTATACGAGTCGATCGCATGTTATACCACGCACCTCGAGAGCAACGAAAAATAGTAAAATGCGTGATAAATTACCTTTAGAAACATCTCTCTGTCTCTAGAACTCATCATCAGTCGATCATTAAATCATATCTCCTTATAACCCCTCTCAACCGACCACTCCATCTACTTTCAATCGTCGTTTAACGCAAATCCATGTCAATTTAGAGGCAGATGGCTCTCTTTTCTAAGAAAGCATTAAAGACAGCGGTAAACTTGCATGTATCGCTATTTCCTCAATAGGTATACAATAGAACGTCGTTAAAAAACTATAGAACAGCTGTTTGTAAAGTGTTTGTTAACTGACACCGCATGGTTGTAACTGATGCAGAGTACAGAGGAGCTGCCCGTTAGGGGTTAAAACACCTAAACAGCCCAGCACGGGGTCAAATAAGTGGTCCATTCTGTAGTGGTATCTTGCAGTCACCGCAGCTGGTAATACAAATTTATAAGGCGATTGCTAATAACTTTGGTCACAACTGGGCTTGTGATTCGACATAAATAAATTTATTACTCTACATTTGGCGGTCTTCCACGTTAAACGTTTTGTTCCAACCGTCTTATCGCTGTCGACGAAAAACGATTGTTTCCCTGGTTCCCTTTGCTTCCATGTCAACATTTTCTCGTATTCCTCTTGCTTTCGCATACTCGTTCCCATGCAAAAGAATTTTCCTGCACCAAGCAAGTATCTCTCATCGCTCTCAATTTCCCCAGTATTTTGGTTTATGTTCCCTTAATTTATTTGTATTTTCGGTCACGTTTCGTAATTTTATCGATTTTACGTCACGTTTGCATATGCAAAGATGACATCACTTTTCACCACGTATTCTAAAATTGCTTGTAAATGTTGTACATCTGTCAAAGCATAACGCGAATGCACTATTTTCGTCGTCAGAAAGGCATAGCTTGGCATTGTACTCAAATGCATCTAAGCACCTCCAGCCACATGTTGTACAGTCGCAGTGCGTTTGCTCTGTTTTCTGTACGGTTGTGTCTGTACATGTGTCACAGACAGCTCCCGTAACCCACAGTAGACCCGAGTTAATGTTCGAGTGTGGATCCGTCACATGTTATATTCGGAGCGATGTTTGGACGTGGATGTACAGCACACCATGTCCAGGATCGGTTTGAAGGTGGATCTGCCACGCGTTATGTCCAGACCGATGTTCAGAGATGGATCCTCAACACGTCACGTGCGGGAAAGGGTTCGAAGGTTGGTCCAGAATCATTTGATACATCACAAACGCGATCCTAATAACATTTAGGAAGACGATGAAATTAATAGCCAATTAAACCACGTCAAACTAATTTTCCCCGGCAGTCAGATATCACCGTTTGCCTGTTTAGCCAGAGGACAGTGGGAGCAGAGTAACTTTTCGAGCCTCGATTTAAATATTCCTTCTAATTTCTAATATGGCGCACAGCCACAAAAGCTGTTGGAGACGTTTGCTCGAATTCCAGACCACGGCTACTTGGTGGCGGAGGGCCGCCAGTCTGTTCCTCTCCCTCGGACGAGATGCAGGCGCTCCAGGGAAACGAAACTCAGCCGTCACCGTGGTTAGGTCGCCCACGGGCTCCTCGGTCTGCCGACGGACGCTGTCTGGGTTGCGATGTTCTCGGTTACCGGCACAGAACACACGGGGGAGGCTCCCTCGCCCTCAGCTGCTTGCAGTGGTTACGTGGAGCAGCTCCGTGCAGTCCAGCAGCACAGCAGTCTTTAAGGCCTCGTGCTCGGCACCAACAGCAGCAGCGACGGACCCCACGACTCCGGTTCCAGCTGTTTCGCGTTAAAGGTAACGCAGCCACGACTATTCCGGTCACGAACAATCACAAATGCCACGGTTTGCACATTGATCGGTAGGCGTGACAAAGCTAACAATTCTCGCTCCATAGTAATATATACTGCCCCTCCCTGGGATTCGGTTTATTCTTTCTTGTTAATAATAATAATAATAATAATAATAATAATAATAATCACTACATTTTATCTCTCAGTGTACACTGTGTCACTCTGATAAAGAGCTGGACGAATTAACAGGACGCTCGTTTAACTTTCAAGTTGTTCCCTTTGTCTCGTCTTGCAACGAGAACTTTTCTGTGTCAGGTTTCTGCTATTACTGTGTGTGCAGTATCCAATATTTTAATTGTAACGCGCTTCATCGAATTTCTATGTATGTGTTTGTCGAACTACTCGTACATGCAAGATTTTAACGCACCTGTCCGACACTTGGTGTTTAGAATTAGCCCGTTGCTCCTACAAACATTTAATTATTTATCAGAAACCCCTACTGGAGCCGGCCGCTGTGACTGAGCGGTTCTAGGCGCTTCAGTCTGGAACCGCGCGACCGTTACGGTCGTAAGTTCGAATCCTGCCTCGGGCATGGATGTGTGTGTGTGATGTCCTTAGGTTAGTTAGGTTTAAGTAGTTCTAAGTTCTAAGGGACTGATGACCTCAGATGTTAAGTCCCATAGTGCTCAGAGCCATTTGAACCATTTTGAACCCCTACTGGAAGAGACGAAGTCCAATGCAGGCCACGGTCAAGACATCAGAAGATAAGCTCAAATGGCTCTGAGCACTATGGGACTTAACTGCTTAGGTCATCAGTCCCTAGAACTACTTAAACCTAACTAACCTAAGGACATCACACACATCCATGCCCGAGGCACGATTCGAACCTGCGACTGTAGAGGTCGCACGGTTCCAGACTGTAGCGCCTAGAACCTCTCGGGCACTCCGGCCGGCTGAGAAGATAAGCGCTTACGGTCAAATGTACCTGTTAATTGAGAATCGGGAGTCAGACAGCCATTTTGATTTCTACCATTTCTATCTCCTCGTTCATTCTTTTGAGATACAACCGACGGAAGCCGCAACATCTACAGCTGACGCTGCACAAGGAGGAGAATCGCCAGGCGTCTTCCTTCTTCTGCATTACTTCGGCTTTGTACGTTGTTCGCTCCTGGGACCTGATTTATAAAGAGAACCAAAACGTACCTTCAACACTGGTTCAGAGAAAAAAAAAATGGTTCAAACGGCTCTGAGCACTATGGGACTTAACATCTTAGGTCATCAATCCCCTAGAACTACTTAAACCTAACTAACCTAAGGACATCACACATATCTATGCCCGAGGCAGGAGTCGAACCTGCGACCGTAGCAGTCCCGCGGTTTCGGACTGAAGCGCCTAGAACCGCACGGCCACCACGGCCGGCTGGTTCAAAGAAGATGATGAAATTTACTACAAACGTCGCTCTGTTTCGATGAACTCGCTCCGCAAACACGAAAACCTTATCTCACTTCGACTTGGCTGGAACGATCGAGGTCAAACGAGGTCGTGACCGACCCAATAATTCCAGGTGTGTGTCCGCGGGCGCTGCACTGCTGAACAAGACACAGAGAACAGTGGAGTGACGTCGAGTGTGCGCTCCTGGAGATCAGATTCGCTGATTCGGAACTTGGGCCGCCGGTGAGCTTCCCCCCCCCCCCCCCCGGTCCCGCCCCCCCACTACCCCGCCTCTGCCCCTCCCCTCCCACACCACCATCCCCAACCCCACCCACACCCCCATTCGTCTGTGCCCGGTGCGGCTGCGACTGGCCTCGGGCGGCCTGCCAAAGCCGTTCACCGTGAAGAGCAGCTCGCAGGCGACAGACAGACAAACTTTAAAACCACATATAGTTACTTCCTTGGCAGACGGCGCAGGCGGTTCCGCCGCATCGTGTGAATGCAGCAGAGCGCACCCCGTGGCCACTCTTCTAGTACCGCCTTCCTAGAACTCTTGCCCACCCCAAAGTCCCTTCAGATGCATCTTAATGAACACATCACGACTTTTTACCTAAGCGTTTATGACCGACTCACACAAATAAATTAACCCACCAAAACACCTCAGTTTGCCCGTAGTCTAAACCGGAATACCCCACTTACTAAGCATCCACTAAAACTCCCAAATGGACTAGAACTAGTCACCGGCTAAACGTGGGGACTGCATCCCTCCAATCTGTTTCGTTCCTTGAATCCCCCGCACTCCACCTTACTCAGAGCGTCCCCCATTTGCTCTCACCTGCACACATTCTTTACCATGCTCACTTTTCTTTCGCTACTAATTCACATTGTACACCTCTACAAACATTCTGCGAACTCAACTCCGACAAGACTATTGTCCACTTTCTTATTTCCAATTCAGATATACTGGCTACTCCTACATCAGACCATTGCAGACTTCCTACACGAACTCACCCTCCACGCAGTCGTAACGGACTGCCTCTGCTTGAGAATGAAGCCTCTCTCCTCCCAGGCGTCACCCGTTCCCTGCCCTCCCGTCCTGCCTCGTCCCTTCCTTGCCTCTCCTACACATTCCTCCCCGCAAACGTAGCCCGGCCGCTAACCCAGTTACCCCTATTCCAGATCCCACGTTTCTCCCACTGTCGACTTCCCCGTACAACTCTGAAAGACTAAGCCTCCAACTGCAACACGCTACAGCATCATAACTACTCAAAATTTGCACCGAGAACTGACCCTAGAAATTTTAATGATGTGAACTGCTTCATCTTTTTTGTCAGTATTTCTCTCAAAATTAGTCATTGAAAAATATTTCTTTACGTAGTGTAAGTTCTTTAATCCCTTAAGACTGTTGTTGTTGTTGTTGTGGTCTTCAGTCCTGAGACTGGTTTGATGCAGCTCTCCATGCTACTCTATCCTGTGCAAGCTTTTTCATCTCCCAGTACCTACTGCAACCTACATCCTTCTGAATCTGCTTAGTGTATTCATCTCTTGGTCTCCCTCTACGATTTTTACCCTCCACGCTGCCCTCCAATACTAAATTGGTGATCCCCTGATGCCTCAGAACATGTCCTACCAACCGATCCCTTCTTCTGGTCAAGTTGTGCCACAAACTTCTCTTCTCCCCAATCCTATTCAATACTTCCTCATTAGTTATGTGATCTACCCATCTAATCTTCAGCATTCTTCTGTAGCACCACATTTCGAAAGCTTCTATTCTCTTCTTGTCCAAACTATTTATCGTCCATGTTTCACTTCCATACATGGCTACACTCCATACGAATACTTTCAGAAATGACTTCCTGACACTTAAATCAATACTGGATGTTAACAAATTTCTCTTCTTCAGAAACGCTTTCCTTGCCATTGCCAGCCTACATTTTATATCCTCTCTACTTCGACCATCATCAGTTATTTTGCTCCCCAAATAGCAAAACTCCTTTACTACTTTAAGTGCCTCATTTCCTAATCTAATTCCCTCAGCATCACCCGACTTAATTAGACTACATTCCATTATCCTTGTTTTGCTTTTGTTGATGTTCATCTTATATCCTCCTTTCAAGACACTGTCCATTCCATTCAACTGCTCTTCCAAGTCCTTTGCTGTCTCTGACAGAATTACAATGTCATCGGCGAACCTCAAAGTTTTTATTTCTTCTCCATGAATTTTAATACCTACTCCGAATTTTTCTTTTGTTTCCTTTACTGCTTGCTCAATATACAGATTGAACAACATTGGGGAGAGGCTACAACCCTGTCTTACTCCCTTCTCAACCACTGCTTCCCTTTCATGTCCCTCGACTCTTATAACTGCCATCTGGTTTCTGTACAAATTGTAAATAGCCTTTCGCTCCCTGTATTTTACCCCTGCCACCTTTAGAATTTAAGACTATTTGTTGTTAATATAAATGCTCTAGGATGAAGAGCGTCAGCCAACCCAGGCCTGGGAAATGTCAGGAAATGGGACAACAGTAAAGGATAAAACAGTGCAAGAACATTAATCAGGCAAAAGCACCGGCGTGGAATCGTGGATGTGGATGTGTGCCGGGAGCTGTACATAATTGTCGAATTCCAGTGACGAGTTGACACGTTGAGACGACTGCAAAGGATTGTAACAGTGTCAACTCAGTGCGAGGTGATGATGTTTAAAGATATTACTAAAGGCAGCAGCTGCTCGTGAGCAAACTTACCGATGTCAGGAATTCCTTTGTCATGATCCGCCCATTCCAGAAACTGAAAAAAAAGAGACAAGAAATCTCTTAGAGAAAACTTTACTGCAAACGACGTACAGTGACGTAAGTTTACTAGATAAAGCAGCGTACTCCTAGATTCTACACAACTGACACAGCGAGTAAAGTGTAGTGTTGTAGTATCGCACTATACTACTCTGCCTCATTGAGCAACAGTTATATAGTGGTTACTACTGCATTTATTAAAAGTGAAATAGCTGCAGTCCAGTGCGCTATTTGCAAATCCATACATACAGTGTGTTCCGAAACTAATCGTTGAAATTAATACAGAAGGTAGAGAACGTCAAAACAAATGTGTACTCTGAGACAAAAAAAAAAGACGCACCATGGAGGAGTTATGCAACTTGGTCGCAAACTGATATTCGTACAGGTATCTACGGAAAATGGAAACTTTGACGACCGGTAGACGAATGTGTGACGTTGCAGAGCAATTTCAGAAGCAGCTGGCAAGGATAATAAAAATTTAATTCCGTGTACTCAGTTGTACAGTAACTATGACTCGCAGACAGGAGCGTGAACACTATGTACAGGCGTCAGCATTTGAGAAAGGACATGTAGCTGGGCTCAAAGATGCCAGTTGGAGTAACCGGTGAATCGTTTCAATAGGAGCGCTGCCACTATTCGGCGATGCTGGCAGGGCCGGGTGGTCCGTGTCCGAACACAGCGCCAGCAAGAGAGCCGGCCCTGAGAACCGCTGGTGACCCTGTGGCCTGGTCATTCATATCACCCGACCTTACGTGTCCCTAATTGTTCCTCTGGGGGTGAGATGAGGCAGCTGGTGTGCGACACCGTTGTGGAAACGGAAGAAGACGTCGCCAGAAATGCCGTAGATGCTGGTACCATCGTGGGATAGCAGGACTCTCAGAACAAACACTCTAGACCCACCATATACTGCCAACAAATAGGCTCGCGGATGCGCGTTCGAGCAGTTCCTGTGAGCGTCACTGCTGTTATTACCATGCTATGTACTACCTCCTGTGTAAATCGTCCCTAGCATCATTGCCGTCAGAGACAATACGTACCATATTTGTTTTTATGACCCCTACCTCCAGTATTAATCTGAGACGAACATTTTCGGAACACCCTGCATTATGAAAGTTGTTTTATGTACGTATGTTCCACATCTCGTCCTAAACCACTGCGGGCGAGGACGAAGTTCAGTCGGCGGGCGCTGGCGCTGCTCTACAAACCGTGTGCCGCCACCGACTGGTCCTTCTTTCTTTATTATTCTCTCTTAATGGGCTCCCACTCGCGTGTCCCTACTTGCAACTACATAAACGTCTGTGAAATTAACACTACATCACAGTATTGTACCAAAACGTTTACCAAGAAGGTAACGGAAACGCCAAATCATGACCAGGTATAGATGAATACATGAGCACAGATTAAAGTTTTTTGTTAGAATTTTTACTCACTCATTAAATTTTGATCAACTGCAGGATCTTACACGTAGGTATGAAAATAAAGAACAAATATTGTTTAAAGCGATGTTTGACCTGTGACATGCACTATGTGATCAAAAGTATCCGGACACCCCCGAAAACATACGTTTTTCATATCAGGTGCATTGTGCTGCCACCTACTGCCAGGTACTCCATAGCAGTTACCTCAGTAGGCATTAGACACCGTGAGAGAGCAGAATGGGGCGCTCCGCGGTACTCACGAACTTCGAACGTGGTCAGATGATTGGGTGTCACTTGTCTCACACGTCTGTACGCGAGATTTCCACAGTCCTAAACATCCCTAGGTCTACTGTTTCCGATGTGATAGTGAAGTGGAAACTTGGACAAGTAGAGCAGAAAAGCATACAGGCCGACCTCGTCTGTTGACTGACAGAGACCGCTGACAGTTGAACAGGGTCGTAATGTGTGATAGGCAGACATCAGTGTCTGTTAGAGCGTCAGCGAGAGCAGCAGCGCTAGTTCCTGCTACTAATAAGGCGAGTACACCGTTCGCTTGTTACACATTTTTACGAGCTTCAAACAGGAGCGACTTGAAACTTCCTGGCAGATTACAACTGTGTGCCGGACCGAGACTCGAACTCGGGACCTTTACCTTTCGCGGGCAAGTGCTCTACCAACTGAGCTACCGAAGCACGACTCACGCCCGGTCCTCACAGCTTTACTTCTGCCAGTATCTCGTCTGCTACCTTCCAAACTTTACAGAAGCTCTCCTGCGAACCTTGCAGGACTAGTACTCCTGAAAGAAAGGATATTACGGAGACATGGCTTAGCCACAGCCTAGCGGATGTTTCCAGAATGAGATTTTCACTCTCCGCAATATACCTTCTTTCAGGAGTGCTAGTCCTGCAAGGTTCACAGGAGAGCTTCTGTAAAGTTTGGAAGGTAGGAGACGAGGTACTGGCGGAAGTAAGGTTATGAGGACGGGGCGTGAGTCGTGCTTGGGTAGCTCAGTTGGTAGAGAACTTGCCCGCGAAAGGCAAAGGTCCCGAGTTCGAGTCTCGGTCCGCCACACAGTTTTAATCTGCCAGGAAGTTTCATATCAGCGCACACTCTGCTGCAGAGTGAAAATCTCATTCTGCAGGAGCGACTTATTTTTAGTTATCTAAGTATTTAACAGTTTATTTTAGTAATTTAATGCGTGTTCGAGTGCTTACTGGGCACAACCTTTTATTTGAATAACACTGTAGTGTACAGTACCGCCGTTGCTATCGACCATTGTATCGAACTTCGTATAGTACAGGCTTTTGTTTGTTTGGTTAGAACAGCTCAGTGCCGGTTAGAGCGTCAGCGAGAGCAGCAGCGCCAGTTCCTGCTTTTAATAAGGCAAGTACACCGTTCGCTTGTTACATTTTTACTAGCTTCAAACAGTAGCGACTGCAGTAATGGGTAGGAACTGTGATTGTCGTGTACAGATGCGAGCTGAGCTGACGACCCTTCGCTCACAGCTTCAGGCTGCGTTGGCGTCACACAGCTTGAGGCTGCTGCCAAGGGGCGTCACTGTGGGGGATCGGACGCGGGGATGCGAGGGACGTCGAGCACGTCCCACGTGTCCTCCGATCGGCCCACTGCTGTGGCCGCCCCTGGTACTGCCTGCACTGAGGTTGACCCCTCACCCGTGGTCGAGTGGGAGATTATTCCAAAGTCTGGCAGGCAGCGAAAGACTTTCCGTGGGGCCGATCGTAGGGCCTCCCCGGTTCGTTTGATGAACAGGTTTCGGGCGTTATCTGTGGCTGACGATGTCTCTGAGCCGGATGCAGGAGGAATTCTTTCTCTGAATAATAGAAAAAAGGTCTGTGAATCTTTTTTCTCATATAAAACGTTGCTTGATTTTCTGCACACATAATTTGACCCACCATTCTATAGAGTAACGGTAATAGAGCCAGTTAAAGTGGTTTTGGTGATCGTTACTGCGTTGGTGGTGCAACCTATCACCCTGTTGTCATCGCAGAAAGCTGTGGTATTCGGATGCAAGTGTGTTATATCAGATAAATATACAGGGTGCTCCTACAGTCTTTGTACAGTCATAAACATTTACTTTACAAAAACTATACAACTTACAAATGTGTGGTTTGTGACAAAAGAAAGAATAAATCATCAAGTTGGTATGCATATCCTAATTGCAAGTAGAAGCTGAGAGTAGAGCACTACAATAGCTGTCGCTGCAAAATGACGTCACGCGCGGTGAAGCTGCAGTGCGCTCCGTGGTATCTCGAGACACAATCCGTGATTACTGTGTAGCGAAATTTTCGAAGAGACTGCGGAAGAGAAGCACCTCAGGCTGAAGGATGTTGTCGCGTGGTATATTGATTTTGAAGAGACCGGCAGTGTGCTCGATCTGCAGTGAACAAGGCAGCGTTCCTTCAATGAACAAAGTGTGAAACGTCCCCTTTGAACAATTCAACAAGACTGTGCTTAACCTGACACACAATATTTTTAGCGCAACGCAATCTGACTTTCAAAATTCTCTACAAAAGAATGGCCCTGACTAACATTAAACTATACCTTTCACAAATCACTTACCTCACAAAAATCTTCGCTGCTCAAGCTACTGCAGTACAGCGAGCGCCACTACTGCCAGCTAAATAGAAGATTCAAACTACTGAAGGCACTAACTACTGATAGGGATAGTTAGCAAATGAAAGATATTAATAGAGAACAAACAATGTATTTACCTTAATATCATCACAAGTCATAATATATATATCAGTTCATGACAAATTGCAAAGTTCCGCCATCTCTCTCCCCACATCCACCACTGCTGGCGGCTCACCTCCAACTGCGCAACGCTACGCGCTGTTCACATCCAGCTGCCGCTGCCCAACACTACAATGGCAGACAACAATGCAAACTAGCGACAGACTGCACACAGCACAGCCAGTGATTTTCATATTGAGCGCTACGTAACGTTGCCAATAAGAAAACATAAACAGCCTACTTACATAGAGAAAACATAAACAGCCTACTTACATAGCCCCCACGCTCCCCACAAAAATTTTTACAAATTGGATGGGGCAGTGGCCAATACAGATTTGAAAAAAAATTTTCATAATTACAATAACAAAGATATAAAATGCACACACTTATTGATACAACGTTGGTCAAAAGCTCAAATTTTCTCACAGTCCCTAAAGACAGTCCTAATCGTACATAACAGGAGAATAGCAGTGTTTGTCTCAAAGTCTGAGCAGTAAAAGAAAATGCACACGGAAGTAGTGGATTTCCATGCAGTCTTGAAGAAGTAGTGTTGTCCTTCCAATGGAAAGACAGTGCTGACTCTCGACATGCTGACAGGTAATGGGCCACAACAGAGCAAACCCACAGCAGAGTCATTCGAAGTTTGGAAGAATATTGGTAGGTAGGTCATCACATAGCAGAGCCACCGTAGTCCTGGTAGAGATTACGATATTGGTGGGCCACCAGAGGTGCAGACCCACTGCAGTCCTTGTAGAAATAATGGTACTGGTGAGTCAGCAAAGGTGTAGACCCACTGTAGTCCTTGTAGAAATGGCCAGCAGCCATCTGTTGCGACTGTGCAGGTGCACAATCACCATCGAAGAGTCTTGCGGACAATATAGCAAGTCCATAAACCACCACTTGTGCACTCACAAAGTTTCTGGAATTGTCCTTAGATCCAGCAATGCTGTTATCCAGTCCCTTGCTGAGTTATTAACACACGTGCAAACACTCACAGTCCCAACTTCTCACATATTATCCATATACTATGACCAACAGAAACGTGTGCAGTGAAATGTAACTAACAAGTTAATAATATCATGAACTGGTGACAATTACAATTTTATAACATAAGAATACAATAACAAAGGTACAAAATACATCATTAAAAACATAATAATACAGATAACATTTGTAGTCCAGGCTTTACAAAAGAATAGAAATAAACATATACATCAGTGTTACAAAAATAGTGACATAAGTACATACATAAAATAATGAGAATAGTTTTCGAAACATTAATTTCACACATGAACATTGAAACAGAACAGAATTGTAAACAACTTTACAAAGAAAATAACATATTATTAATGCAACTTATATTTGAGGATAACAGTATTCCTCCTCATAGTGAATATAGCTTAGTATTAAAAGAAAAAAATTCTATGAAACAGTACACAGAGACAGGAAGAAAACAAATACTCAAGGGTACACAAACACATAGTGGGATAACACCAATAGGAAAGGACAGGGTTCGTTTTCAGTGTAGGATTTTGCATGGAGATCTCCCTTGGTTCATCATTATTCCCAAAAGTCCTATCTATACCTGATTTCTGTACTTTTTTTTCGTATAACTTCTCAATGCATTTTTTTCCTATAGTCCATAGTCAGTTTCTTATGTAGTCTACCTCCTCTTAAGCTAACTTTAATCTACTGAACTCAGATGCTAAACTAAGGAACGAGGCAATGCAGCAGCACATAAAACAATTAATATAAACAGCAATGCAAAAAATGCAAATTGGCAAAGCTAGCAGCATAAATGAGCAAAAGTCAAATTCAATAACACTATGCCTGGCAAACAGCAGCAACTTATACCTAAACATGACATAGCGCAAGCAGAAAAAATATTACAGTAAAGACAACAATGCAGATAAGGGAAATGTATAATCACATCTTAATGTCTAAGTAATTAAAGTGGTGCACCACAAGAAGTTATTCTACCAAAAAGTTACCAATTACTTGAAAAGAAAATTATGAATGCAGTTACTAGTTCCTTCTTATTGTTCTTTCCTTTCCAAGTGCTCCTTTTTTTAAAGAATGTGGATCATAAAATAATTATTTAATAGATCTGTTGACAGAAAGTGTTCACATTAGCAAATGCATTTCATTTTATAAAAGCAATGCTGCAACACAGCTGAAAAACAGGTATCAAATGAAATAAGCAATTACGCAAACCAAAGCATAAAAATATCATTCAGTAGTCATGTGACATTTCATAAGTTAGTGGAAATTCTCTCAACTCTCGTAGAAAGACGCTTGTCGTAATCAGGTGTGCAGATGTACGAATATTTCCCATCAATTCATAAGCATTTCAGTAATTAGCACAAAGTGCGAGTAATCATATGTTTTCAAGTAACGAGGGTGTCGCATTAGCGATGAAAGGCACACCCTAATGGCTTGTTCTCCAGGTGTTTGACATGTCCCACGTCCCCTTTTTTTTCTACCTGTGCCGCTGAAAAGGGCTCGCAATAATGGCTTTTTCTCCAGGCGTCTGACACAGCTGGGTGCCCGCGACGCATTACGTGCAGGTGGTCACTTAACTTTCGTACGGAAATATTTACGACAGCAGTTTCTGCTTCTGTTGCAGTCTCATTTAAAAATATTTCACAGGTCAAGAATTAGCGTTGCAAATCTGTAGAAACAAAATCCTATAAATATAAATGTCCAAAAAAATTTTCAGTGGCATTGTGATACATTCATGCATATACACACACATTTCATAACTCTTAAAGTACGATTCTTGGTTTCCAACAACCTTTTCATAAATCAGAGTCCCTAACCCCTACTCCTTATTCCTTACCTTATTACACATATACATATTCATCGACACTCGTCAATATTTCGTCATTATAAATATGAAGCATAATCAAATAACTCATATAGCCTCAGCCTATTAATCATAAACATACCTCAGCAGCATAATACACATCGTCGTCGTAAAAATAACATCATTAACACCTCAGTCAAATCTCAAAATCGTCGTAGCTTTCTGCAATAATTTCAAAACGTAAAAAAAAATTCTCTGCTCATGTCAAAAGTGTCAGCTGCCTCAAACGTACTTTAAAAATCATGATCTCATACCAAATATATCATTCAAAGCTCTCATAGTATCACAATGATTCCGAAAAAATATGAACAGTTTACAAAGTACAGACAAAATACAGTTTCATAATTGTGAAGTTATCCAGCTGTGTAATTACGTAAACATCTGTCACTGACGTAATAAAAAAAAAGTTTATCTCTCAGTTACTTGATCAGATAGCTGTGTAATTTGTGTGTTAGAGAAATATGGTACCGATGTGTAAAGTTGTATAAGCAAATACCATATTAGCTAGGGTTCCTTGTGGTTGCCACAC
This sequence comes from Schistocerca serialis cubense, assembly GCF_023864345.2. Lineage (NCBI taxonomy): Eukaryota > Metazoa > Arthropoda > Insecta > Orthoptera > Acrididae > Schistocerca > Schistocerca serialis. The sequence goes on along the minus strand of NC_064641.1, from coordinate 946,379,159 downwards.
ACATGGTACACAAAGTAAGCATGTACCCCCCTGAGGATTAATGTAATTATACCCTCAGGTGTTACAAATTACAGCAATGGAATGAAATGTATCACGGAAAACTTTCTTTGTAATTAAAAAATCTTTAAAAATAAATGTTTCAAGTACAAAATTAATCACTCAAATACGTGTACTGTAGCGCTAAATGTGCGTCTTGTTGCAACATAATCTGTGTGGAAGTGTCGTAGTTATCGTCCTCCGAAAGTTAAGTTCTGCAGAAGCCAATGTACTTACCTCATGATAAACAAAAGTGAAATGCTTTGCGTATAGATATCATACTTATTACGCTTATTGCCGTGATGAAGAAAGTACTGTGCTGTAACGTATTGTTGTGCTACAGAAAAGGCTGTCTCCTTGTAGCTATACCATAAAAGTTACTACTAAAACATGTTTTACTTTCCAGAATAATACAGAAAAACTGTGCAGATATAAAACAGAAACACCGCAAAATCAACATTGTACATTGTCACTCATTAGTAGCGTCGTGATAAAAATCGTGTAGCTATCACATAAACTAACACTGTGTCATCTGGTATCTCTCAGAAAGCACTTTAAATTCAGAATGTATTTTCAAATAAACCAAAATGTTGCATTAAAATCTCATTAGCAGTACTGGTAAATGTTCTAAGTATGTGAGCCTTATAGTCGTTACGTAATCGTGCAACAAACAAGCAAGAATGTACACACACAATAACACTGTGACGTCTGTTTACTATAACAATGAATTCGTCATTTCTGTTTAAATAAGTTCTCTTGGTTCTTGATTGGATATTTAACTTCAAACATTGTTGTATGTTAACAGATTCTAAGTCTGACAAAGCATATTAGTAATGTGAAGCGAAAAATTTTATGACAAAGACTAAGTTAAAAAGCAGATTATCTTTCAATAAACGGTTTTACATGTGAAATGTGGTGTAAACCTTTACTCTTCATAGTACTCAGAGTTTGAACTTGAATGCAATTGTCAGGCGGTATACGTCGGTAAAGAATACTGGAGTTTTTCTCAAGGTTAGCGTCTATGTTATTTTTCTCTGAGCCACCTGGCGCACGCGGCTGCCTGCTGTGCGAGTCATTGTCTGTCTCTTTGTTGGCGCGCGCCGTTATTCGGGTTTGGAGACCTAACTTCTACAAATTCACCTCCTCGAGAGGGCCCTGCCCTGTTTAAATCCCGCCAGTTCTGATGCAATTCAGGTCTGTCGTTACGATCACATCGTCTGTCGTCATGTCGATAGCTCCTGTAGTTTCTTTCTTGTCGGTTAAGTGGTGGAGAATTTCTCCCTGAATCGTAACTGCGCGCTGGACCGTTGCGTCTAAAGTTATTCTGTCTCCCTTGATAATAATTGTTTTGGTTCCCATATTGTCTGTTTCTCTGATTGTCTCTGTGATAGTCATTACCACGGAGAGGTGATCTTTCCCTGTAATTATTACTACTCTGCCAACGGTTGTCATACGGGTGGTGTCTGTTTTGGTCACAATATGTGTTGTGAGAATAGCCTTGTCGTGTCCAGTTATTATTTCTTTCATCGCGGAATTGCGACTGATGTGATCTGTAATTGTTGTGCTCCTGTGTTCCGCGATTGTCAGTGTCACTTTCCAGTTCTTGTAACAGTCCCTGAAAAGCTTCAATGTCGTCTTTGCAACGTCCTGCCAAAATAATATGTCGTAAATGTTCAGGTAATTTGATTAAGCAAATGCGGATGAGTTCTGAGGGGCTGTATGGGTTTGACAGGTACTGATTCTTGTGCAACATGTCTTCAAAATATTTCACAAGACTGGAGAATTCAGATTGTTCGAAATGTTTCATCATTATGATGCCATGTTTTACGCGGTCTTGTGTGGCTTGAGACCAATATGCTGAGAGGAAGGCATGGTAAAATTCTCCTTCACTGTGGCAATCGTGAATGACCGATCGCATTCTTACAGCTGGTTCATTCTCTAAGTAGCCACACATAAATTCTAATCTGTGCTCCAATGACCAGTTGGGAGGAAACCAATGAGAGAATTGATGGAGCCATGCTTGTGGATGAATGTCGTTGCCAGAATTCTTAAACGTTTTGAATTTACGTGTAGTAATGAACAGCTTATAGTCAAAATCATCATGTCGGCGAGTCGCATATCGGTCATTGTTAGGTCGTGTCGGCCGTTCCATCTCAAAATTCGGTGTACCTTGCCAATTTCTTTCATAATTACCGAAATGCCCTGTGTTATTATTTTGTGGCTTTTGCGTATTTCTAAGTTCCTCTTCCCGTGTTGGAGCGCGAGTGTCTTCTGAAATACGTAATTCTTGTATTACCTGTGTCAGCTGATCTTGTACTTCCCGGATTTCTCTTTGGTGTTGCGTATCAATTTGATTCAGATTTTGTTTCAGTTTCCTAATTTGTTCGCTCTGTTCTGTGTCATTAAAGACTACCGGTTTTGCGTCATTCAGATTATCATCTACCTTCGTAGATAAATTATTTAGCTGATCCGAAAGTTCAACTACTTTCTCTGATAATGAACACATTTCCTCAGTGTGTTTTTCTGAACCAAGCTTCAGAGTGTCCATTTGTGTTGAAATCGAATCTACTGTGTCCTTTAAGTTTTCCTGAGTTTTTGCAAGTTGCGTAACCGAATCGGTAGATGCAACTGAGTCAAATTTAGCTTGCAAGGTCTCATGATTTTCATGAACAATAGTTTGCAGTTCTTTTATGGCTGCTTCGTGATTCCGTAATGCATTTTCATGCCGCGAAAAAATAGGTTGAAAATGCTCACAAATTTGAGTTTTTACGTCATTACAGACTTTTTGACATTTCGATTCAATGTTATGTAACTCAGTAGTTATATCTTCACGTGTTTGTTCAAGAGTTTGTTCCAATGAGTCTAACTTTTTAAGATTTTGTTCCACTGTGTCTAACTTTTGCTGTGTTTGTCTCTGATTTTGTTCCATTGTGTCTAACTTTTGAAGCTTTTGCTGTGTTTGTCCCATTTGTTGTATTAATTGTAATAACAATGCATTGGTGTCTGAAACATGTTCCTCAGTGCTTTTCGGCAGTGAATTTACACCGGAAACATTCACATTTTGACAAGCAGAAAATGTGTCTTGACTTATTTGAGAAAACGGTGAGGATCCAAAACCTGAATCTACGGTATTTGCGAGATCGTGTCGTGTCATTTCGGCTTCCTGAGGCGAGCTATTGCCGACCGGTCGATCGATAATGCTTCCCTCTTCACTAATTGTTTCACTGTCCACGCCATTGTTTGACGCCCGCTCCATTTCCCTGTGCACAGTTACCAAATTACTACTTTGAACATTAGTAAATTCATTACTCGGCGGCGCTGATAAGCTACGCTCGTCATCACTATTATTTCTCAGTTTAGTTTGGAGCCTAGTGTTACGTTTTTCACACGCCATTATTGTCACAGTATTTCACACGACAACACAGAAAAACACAATTTGAAGATCAAAAATAAGAGAACACATTAACATAGCACTGAAAATAATATCTAGTTAATTGCAAGCGCAGCTGCGAAATACTTGGTGCAAATCTACATGCATGCCACAACTGTTTTACTATACAACAATGAAAGACTGCAACTACAAAGGAAATTCTCTCTACAATTACGCGCTAGCAATAAACAAAAGCTACACTAAATACACAAACTACAAGAAAAAATCAGAAGATTCCAGTGAGGTATCCTAGGCTAAGGGTCGACATATGAAACGTCCCCTTTCAACAATTATACAGGACTGTGCTTAACCTGACACACAATATTTTTAGCGCAACGCAATCTGACTTTCAAAATTCTCTACAAAAGAATGGCCCTGACTAACATTAAACTATACCTTTCACAAATCACTTACCTCACAAAAATCTTCGCTGCTCAAGCTACTGCAGTACAGCGAGCGCCACTACTGCCAGCTAAATAGAAGATTCAAACTACTGAAGGCACTAACTACTGATAGGGATAGTTAGCAAATGAAAGATATTAATAGAGAACAAACAATGTATTTACCTTAATATCATCACAAGTCATAATATATATATCAGTTCATGACAAATTGCAAAGTTCCGCCATCTCTCTCCCCACATCCACCACTGCTGGCGGCTCACCTCCAACTGCGCAACGCTACGCGCTGTTCACATCCAGCTGCCGCTGCCCAACACTACAATGGCAGACAACAATGCAAACTAGCGACAGACTGCACACAGCACAGCCAGTGATTTTCATATTGAGCGCTACGTAACGTTGCCAATAAGAAAACATAAACAGCCTACTTACATAGAGAAAACATAAACAGCCTACTTACAAGTGCCGGAACAGTTCAACAGGCGTCCTTACGAAGCTCTTCCAAATCTGCTCAACGCGCAACTCGTAAATTAGTGATTCCTAGGACCACTGTGCAAAGAATTCGACACAACAGATTTCACCTGCATGCATATAATGTCCACACAAGACACGCGTTACATCCCGATGATGTAACTTGTCGGGCAGCTTGGCGCGAACTAACACCAGCAACGAATGTCTTGTTTGATTTTCGGATGAGGCCATTTTCCACATATCAGGTAAAGTTAAAAGACTCAATGTGACGATATGCGGTTATGGAACACCACACTTTCATTTGAATCAAGTTAGGGATTCGCCTTAAATGAAAGTCTGATACCGTTTAATGGACAAAAATTATTGGCCATTTCTGTTTTGTGGAAAAATCAGTAACAACTATCTGCATAGGCCATAACAGTTGCCAGAATCGTAACTGAGAGACTTCCAGCCTGATGTGATTTTTCAACGACACGATGGACCTTTGTTAGAAATTTTCGTAACGAAACATTTCCTGACGGATGGATGGGCGTGATGGTTCCATGCCCGGTCTCTAAGATCACCAGAATTAGATTTCTGTTTTGGAACTACTTAAAGGACAAGGTTTACGCAACACAAGGACCTGATCTGGAAGCAGTAAGAACAGTAAGAACTGGTGTTACACAAGGAATGTTGCCAAACGTATTGCGTGAAATCGAGTATAAACTAGATGTGTTTCGAGCAAGAAACCGCTCATATGTTGAGGTCTACTGACGTCGTAGCAAAAACTTGGTCATTTATTCCTTCATGTGTCACAAATCGCAATTTTTGTAGGTTCTACAGTTTTTGTAAAGTAAATATTGATAACTGTTGAAAGATTTAAGGTTCACCCAGTAAGTTAAATAGTGTCAGGCCCGAAAGAGAACCTTATGGTACATAGTCATCTCTGTGGTCATCAAAAGCCTGTTTAAAGCACCTTTGCCTTACTTTCCTGTGCTTACATCTCTATTTTAATCCGTAGTTAAGGGAAGATCCGATAAGAACCTAAAATTACTAATTGTTGTGGTGCCATATTTCGTGCTCGTTTCTCGTGCAGTGTGGCGAATATTGCGGCTTGTGACCTACTGTCTTGATTAGAATTTATCTGAAAACATTAGGCTGTTTCTAATGTAGCCTAGTGGCGGCAGGTTACTACAAATGTACGTATCAACTGTTGTTTTTTTATGGAGTACTAGTATTAACTTTTGTTTATTTGAAAGTAACGAAAGTTGTTCTGCTCTTTTTTTTCACGAATATGCATACACCATCTTGAAGGCAAGATTTTCTGCTCTTTGTAAGAATATGCATCTTGAAGGCTCACTGTCCTGATTTCATCAGCCAGAATGCTCGCTGTATGCACTACTAAAGTGTCTGCCTTTAGTGAGCCGCCTTACGTTGTACGGTGGAAAGTACACGGTGTAAGCCTACCACAGACGGTTCGACCTTTTCCTTTGGCCATCGCTGATGGTGACCGGGAAGAACCGATTCTGCGGAGGATCCGATTTTACCTGCACGGTCTTTTCACATGTCGGTTGACTGTTGTAGGTAAGCACGTTGTGGGAACTTTAACAGTGAACCATACTGTGGTGGCATAGCGTCGGTCTCTGGGGCTGCTAGAGGACCTCCATGACGCTTTTGCGTTTCGTCAACGAATTCGTTCGCCTTTGGATCTTCTCTATTTGATTTACCAAAAGTAATCAACATATATCCCCCACACAATAACGGTATCGAAATACTGAATCAAATACTCAGATATCGGCTGAACGAGTGCTTTGTGAGCTAGCTCCTTTGTGGGTGAACTATCTTGTCTGACGATTCTTCCAGTGAATTTCAGACTGGTATTTGCCTTTCCTACTATTACCTCCATATGACAATTCCACTTTAAATCGCTCTGTACGCGGGCTGTCAAACATTTGACGGATGTCACTATTTCCACTGAGTGCTCGGCAATCGTATTAACTAACAATGACGGGTCTGTCCGCTTATTTATATTCAATTTAATTATAACTGTTTATGTAGAGTGTCGAACACCTAACGCTGCCCCAAGTCCTGATCCTATGTAGATCTTTCTGTAAAACGTTAGTCAACACACTGAAACCACTCTTCATCATTATAAGATGCATTTAAAGAGCAAGGAAAATGCAGTTCGTCGCCCGGAAAAGAACTAAATGTAATTTCGTGTCTTGTATCTCTTCTCAACAAACAAATTGTTGACCCACTGAGGTGGATACGCAGTAACGTGTCAAGCTTATAGGATCGTGTCCGTAATGGACATCAGACCGTTTCTTGTTTGTTCAACTGGGCAGCCTGAGTGTGGCTCTGAGGTGGTTGCCTGCATTCACATAACACTGGTTCCACTTCAGTAAAAACTTTGCACAAATAGGAATAGCACGAAAAGAACACCTTTATGTTGAGATACCAAGATCTAATCCATCACCGCAACGAGTCGAGTCACTAACTACTAAAGCTAATGCTTGGGTACTGCATTCAGACAATATACGATTTCTATACCCACCATCCACACATAAATTGAATCTCCCATGCTGTAGTTACATTAATCATAGATGGCGAAGAAATGAATTTTTGCCACAGCCAGGCCTTGAAAAGAGGTTTCCTTGCTGACCAGGCAGGTGTGCTAGCCATTACACCATTGCAGCAGTACACATAAAATAGCTGCATGGACTACCCTAGTACAATGCCCTTCAGTTGACACCTTCAGCTTATTTGCCCCTTGTTAAATCATCACTATGCCCGAGACTCTTCAGTATTAGAATATCATCCCAGCTTTGGACGTAATGGGGAAACTGAAGTTTTTGTTAGGGAGGGCAGTGGACTAGATTAGTCTGTGAGGTGTGTTCCCAATACTGCTGCAGTAGTGTAATGGCTAGCCCATCTCCCTAGTGAGCAAGAAGTCTGGGGTTCTACTCCTCGCTGTTGCACAAATTTAATTGATTTCTTCGGCTTTTATTAGCATCGTAGATAAAATTGAAACTCGTAAGCACCAATGAAAATTTAATTATATCAGTACCGCCTTGTGCGTCGAGCGAGCAGGTCGTCGTTAACTTCCGCCTGTGCCGCAGCGCCGCTCGTGTCGAAGCTACTCAGTCTTGCTTGTGTATCGGCCGGAGTCACATCGTAGTTGCGTAGCGCAGTTTGTTGTCGTTTTCTCTTGGCGGCGGTGTTTTCTGCCCGCGCCATGGTGTCTGTCGAGTCTCCTAAGACTGTTCCTCGTCGAGCTACTGTTCGTTTCAGTTTTGACAAGAGTACGCGTCGTGTTCAACCTGGCTCCTTAGAAATTCACCATTGGTTGGCTGATGTTATCCGTGTTACACCTGATGAGGTAGATACTGCTTACTTTGATTCTGATTTGTATTCATTCTTTGTCAAATTTTATGATCCCGTTCAAGTAGAACGGCTTCTCTTTCGGGTTGGTTTAAAGTGTTGTTCACACATCGAGATGGTTCCGTTAGTCAAGTCGTCCTTGAAAATGCGGCCTGAAGTATACTCCAGTTGGAATTTATACAGGGCTATTACAAATGATTGAAACGATTTCATAAATTCACTGTAGCTCCATTCATTGACATATGGTCACGACACACTACAGATACGTAGAAAAACTCATAAAGTTTTGTTCGGCTGAAGCCGCACTTCAGGTTTCTGCCGCCAGAGCGCTCGAGAGCACAGTGAGACAAAATGGCGACAGGAGCCGAGAAAGCGTATGTCGTGCTTGAAATGCACTCACATCAATCAGTCATAACAGTGCAACGACACTTCAGGACGAAGTTCAACAAATATCCACCAACTGCTAACTCCATTCGGCGATGGTATGCGCAGTTTAAAGCTTCTGGATGCATCTGTAAGGGGATATCAACGGGTCGGCCTGCAGTAAGCGAAGAAACGGTTGAACGCGTGCGGGTAAGTTTCACGCGTAGCCCGCGGAAGTCGACGAATAAAGCAAGCAGGGAGCTAAACGTACCACAGCCGACGGTTTGGAAAATCTTACGGAAAACGCTAAAGCAGAAGCCTTACAGTTTACAATTGCTACAAGCCCTGATACCCAATGACAAAGTCAAAGCTTTGAATTTTCGGCGCGGTTGCAACAGGGAAGAGGATGCGTTCAGTGCGAAACTTGTTTTCAGTGATGAAGCAACATTTTTTCTTAATGGTGAAGTGAACAGACACAATGTGCGAATCTGGGCGGTAGAGAATCCTCACGCATTCGTGCAGCAAATTCGCAATTCACCAAAAGTTAATGTGTTTTCTGCAATATCACGGTTTAAAGTTTACAGCCCCTTTTTCTTCTGCGAAAAAAACGTTACAGGACACGTGTATCTGGACATGCTGGAAAATTGGCTGATGCCACAACTGGAGACCGACAGCGCCGACTTCATCTTTCAACAGGATGGTGCTCCACCGCACTTCCATCATGATGTTCGGCATTTCTTAAACAGGAGATTGGAAAACCGATGGATCGGTCGTGGTGGAGATCATGATCAGCAATTCATGTCATGGCCTCCACGCTCTCCCGACTTAACCCCATGCGATTTCTTTCTGTGGGGTTATGTGAAAGATTCAGTATTTAAATCTCCTCTACCAAGAAACGTGCCAGAACTGCGAGCTCGCATCAACGATGCTTTCGAACTCATTGATGGGGACATGCTGCGCCGAGTGTGGGAGGAAATTGATTATCGGCTTGATGTCTGCCGAATCACTAAAGGGGCACATATCGAACATTTGTGAATGCCTAAAAAAACTTTTTGAGTTTTTGTATGTGTGTGCAAAGCATTGTGAAAATATCTCAAATAATAAAGTTGTTGTAGAGCTGTGAAATCGCTTCAATCATTTGTAATAGCCCTGTAAGCTTCCTCCTGAAGTGGACGATGACGTCATCCAAGATGCCGGCGTGCAGAGTTGGCAACAGTGCAAGATGGCGGCTTTTGGCGGGAAAATAGGCCAATTGGGCTACCTCCACTAACCTATCCCCCAGAAAAAATGGCGGGAATTTTGAATTTTGGCGGGAAAATAGGTCACTTGGGTTATGTCCACTAACCTAAGCCTCCAGAAGATATTGGCGCCAAATTCAAATTCCAACAAGATAATGAATGCAGAACCATACTTGTCTTTATTATTATCCATTATTATTGATTGTCATTTATTAACATTCATTACCATTTATTATTATTCATATCATGCACTTCTGTATGCAGTCCAACTGTGTTAGTTCATACCCCTGGCACCAGAGAGTGCCACCACGACATTATTTTAGATGGTTGATTTTGGCGGGAAGAATGCCAGTTGTGCTATCTCCACTGAACTACCGTTTCTGTTCTCCTCCACATTCAATCTTTGCTGAGCTGCTGTTGTCAAACCATCACCATGTGTTCGATCATAGAGATGAATGTGGGTGATAGAGCAGCTTTTAATAACTGCATTTCATGTAGACATTCTAGGGAGGACTGTAGCCACAGTTCACTACATGAGGTGTGGAAGCGTATGATAATTGAGGAGTGTCGGAGGAATAGGTACAAGTATTCTGTTCAGCAGATTTCGGCAATGCTGAGGATGCGTCCCGTAACCAGCATATGCTCATCTGCATGCGCAAACTGCAGACATATTTACTACTTCCAAAACGAAAGAGACTCCCAGTTGATGTCAAATCACTTTGGTCTAAACATATTCGTATACTACGTATATACCATTGAAGACCATCCTGCAGAATGTGTTCAATCGATGAATTATTGGTGTTTGACCATGATGAGTTTAGCAGCTGTGTAGTTTGCAAGAATACAGTCGAGGACTGCCTCCATAGCCTCCTACATGTGGAATGGAGACGCTCATTAATGCTCAAACACATAAACAAAAATACTGTCCTCCAAATAAATTCTTTTCAGCGAGATGCTATAAAGCGCCTACATATAAGCTCCCAGCCAATAAGAGACGACTGCCTCTCATCCAGCAGAGTGAAGAACTGATCTAGTTCACGAGTTCACCGCTAGAGTACACTTCGTTATGTCACGTGGTCACATCATTCAGGAGCACAGCATCATGATGATGTAGGTGTCTTGTATATAAGGAGGGCTCAGCAGCTCCTCGATCTTTGTTCCAGTCAATCAGTCAAGATGAAGCGTCACTCGCCACAGCAGAATAGGAGGAAGAAGCAGCAGAAAAGTAAGTCCCAAAATTATTATTATTATTATTATTATTATTATTTCTGTCCCAACAACATATGATGCTTATTCGTCGTTGTCCTGTAGCTGCACCTGTGACGCCAGCATCAGCAGTTTCCAACCTGTCCCAGTCCTGTCCTGTAGCTCCACCTGTGGCATCAGCATCAGCAGGTTCCAACCTGTGCCAGTCCTGTCCTGTAGCTCCACCTGTGGCATCAGCATCAGCAGGTTCCAACCTGTGCCAGTTCCGTCCTGTAGCTCCACCTGTGGCATCAGCATCAGCAGGTTCCAACCTGTCCCAGTCCTGTCCTGTAGCTCCACCTGTGGCGTCAGCATAAGACCTCCACGCAGGATCCTGCAGCGCAGCTTCTCAGCATGCTGGAGCAGAAAAGCTACACTTGACGGAGCTCCTTCATACGCACCATCCATTGATCATCGCCCAAGAGACCTGCCGCCATCAGTGCAAGAACAGCAGGCTAACCACGCTGATGTGGATGTCGTCGGTGAGAAGATAGCGACAGCCAGTGCACCCAACCTTTGCTATTTGCCTCAAGCTATGTGTTAAATTTAGTGCTTCAAAACGTCTTAATGTAGGACTTGAAGTTTCACAATACGGTAGCTTGTCAACTGTTTTAGTGCTGGAAAATGTGCTCAAAAATATTAAAGTGAAATTTTCTGACTACGAGTGGCATGAACTGTGTCATGTAAAATCACAGATCAAGAAAGATATGGCTACTGAATATTATCCATCCAAATCCTACGAGGACATGTACTAACTGTGAGTATTCTAGGTTATAGTATATTCATGCAGCACTCGACTGTTGATAACTTCTTCAATGTAGACATGGCTATAACTAGTACGATAGATAGACTAAATAGATGGTGTCCATATGTTCAAGCAGTACACAGTGATATCATTAACTGGCATCACACATGTAGCATCCACATAGAAGATATAGAACATTGCTTTAGTACCTGTATAACACCAGTGCCCAAGTCTTGTGCTATTCCTCAAATAGGTGTTGAAAATATTGAACTCAAATTTACTGACGGAATACCCGATTATTGCAGTGCACCAGTAACATTACGAGATATATGTGCTGAATTTGAAGTGTACAAGAAGCAACTATTTTCCAAAAACTGTACTTCTCCTGCACCATTTAAAAAAGAATCAACTAATTTTTTCTCATGCTGATCATATCTGTAAATATTTTAATAAATAAATATATTATTTTATAATATTAAATTTGTGATTGTGTTTTTTAGTTGTCAAGACAAAATGTCACCTACGTTAATTTATGTGACAGCCTTCCCTTTAAATATACCACCTGGAGTTCATTCTATCGTGTAGCTGTTGTAGCTCAGTTGATAAGGTGAGTGCACTATAGTAGGCTACACACACACACACACACACACACACACACACACATATTTTTCATCATATAAAAGCCTGTTGCATGCCTGGACCTAGTACAGTAGGTATCGTGGCAGGACGGGTGAAACAACCTCGCCGCAGGGTCTTTGTTGTAGAGTGACTGGTCCTGTGATGATGACCAAGACTTGGATGATGTCATGCGCTGTTGCCAAGTCTACACGCCACCATCTTGGATGATGTCATCGCCGCCATCTTGAATAAATTTGGCAACAATGTAGAGTGGCGCCGCACGAACGTAGTCCCACTACCGACAAATACTACTTTGACGTTTTTTTTTCTCCTACCACAGTAGTGTGTCAACCTAGTTCTGGGCTGATGTGATTCATGTTTCATTTATATTTTACCGATGTACACAAAACTAAGTTGTGATTGTATCGACTAATAGGTATCTGTGCATCGATGTCACAGGTAATGTCAAAGCACGGATTCTTTGTGGGAAACCGCGAAGAACAGAGATAATTTAAAAATTTTGGGAGGGCCCTGACCGTGGGACAGAGACGCCGGCACGCGTGCGGGTGACGCACGAGAGAGCCAGAGAGCTGCACTCTGTGGTCCCGCTGACCGCCGCACCTCTGGCGCGTCGTCGCTGCCGGCAAGCCGCAGCAGACGCAGGCGATTCTGGCGTGGGCCGTCACGAGAGCACAGTGATCAGGTGTTGTCGACAGTTTACTTTAAACTCGATTAGGCAATACAGGCTGATATATTCTCTTACTATGGAGGACTAATCCATAATCAAGTGGCTTAGGACTTCGCATATCGAGTCATTTACGTGATTTCTGGAACGACCAGAGCAATTATTACATGTCCAACAGTGCCTAGGCATTCGAGCGACGGACTTGTCCAGGCCATCATTATTCTTACCTCATTCATTCTGAGCTGCATTGTCAGGTAGATCTATGATGCAGTCGAAACGTTCCAATGTTCACTGCTTGTATTTCCTTTTCTTTCTCTATTTTATTAATCACATTATTGCGTGGTCTTTTACCTGTGTGCTCGAGAAGACTACATAAAATTCTCAATTTAGTGGATACATAACATTCCGTAGTTATTAATCCTTTAATGATTTTCTGAGAAACAACAGCCTTTCCTTCCTTATTGTGCTATACAAAGCACGAAAAAAAAGGGTTCAAATGGCTCTGAGCACTATGGCACTTAACATCTGAGGTCATCAGTCCCCTAGAACTTAGAACTACTTAAACCTAACTAACCTAAGGACATCACATACGTCCATGCCCGAGGCAGGATTCGAACCTGCGACCGTAGCGTTCGCGCGGTTCCAGACTGTAGCACCTACAGCCGCTCGGCAACCCCGGCCGACACAAAGCACGAGAATTCAATTTCGTATCTGAGTTTATAGGGAGCAATCTGTTTCTCGATCGGTTCAGCCAGAACAGACTACTAAAACAACAGAAATATTCGTCACCTCATGCCGGTTTCTCGCATTAAAATGGTGCTCCTGCTAGAATTCTTTTTCCAGGAATTTTATGATAACGGTTCACATCTTGCAAAATAATCATTTCTGCTCTGGAATTGTTTTCTGGAAATTTTCTAATAAAAATTCGTATCATTCGGAAAATGAATATACTGCTATTGACCTAGCTAGAGGGAGATCCTCAACGAAAAATTGGTTCAAATGGCTCTGAGCACTATGGGACTTAACTTCTAAGGTCATCAGTCCCCTAGAACTTAGAACTACATAAATCTAACTGACCTAACGACATCAAACACATCCATGCCCGAGGCAGGATTCGAACCCGCAACCGTAGCCGCAGCGCGGTTCTAGACTGAAGGCCTAGAACCGCCTTTGTGTGTTTTATAAACAAAGTATAACCTAGAAGACTCATTATCATTGCATTTAAACTAGGGTATCTTCACGAATAAAATATTGAGAGTATGGTAACTTTTTCCTGCATCATCTGGTTGCGCGTAGTCAAAAGTTTTAACAGCTGTGATTTGTTTATGTTTCTTCTTTTTTGCGCTATTAATGAGTAACATCAAAACGTGAGAGCAAATTTTTTTCTGAGTACAACTAGTGTCACGCGAGGTTCGGTATCATTCCTCGTATCGACAGATTTAGGGGATTTTCAGCTCCGAGGCCGTTCACCTCTACGCGTGTCATATTAACATTCCACCCAAACGGACTTACCACCTTCGATAAACGAATTTCTGAAGTGATCTGCATGACTGGCTTCTCTGTATCGGTATGACGGATGTGTAACACTAATAAACAATGTAATGGTTTATGCACGTGTGAACGGCCGAAATGGAGCGCGGATCAGATTCGACGTTAAACCCTTAGTCGCCCCACAGTGCAACTGAGGACAGCTCTGCGCGGCGAGCGGACGCAGTTTACGCAACGGGCTGGAGGCCGGCCGTGCGCCAGGCACGCGGCAGGGGCAGCGCAGCCGCCTGGAACACAGGGGGGCCTGGAGCAGCAGCCGGCGTGACGCACTGAGGCCTCTGCTGGCCCCAGAGTCACACTTGACGGGGAACTTCTCCTCGCCGCCGCGGCTCTCCGCGATCCGCGCAAATAGCATTTTCCGCCTCCCATAACGAGCTCCCCTTCAGGGGCCGGGGCAACGAGGGGGGGGGGGGCTATGGTGGCTATAGACCCTCCCCCTTAATGGAGTACCATTTTACACTGGATAAAATGACTTTAGAAATCAGCGAATATACTACTTCAACAGATTCAATCATTTTTTTAATAATCATGTAGCAATATGTGTTGCAATGTATTTCAAATACTTTTACCAAAAGAATAAGAGCGACAAACAGCTTTCTACCTAAACCAATAAATATCATTTAACTTAAAAAGGGCGTCTTATTATTTATTAATATACACTGTTAGTATATTAATCTACCACTTTCAAGAATCAAGAAAGCTAAATATGCTGGGTATGCCTACCAACACTTAAATTGCAAACCCCAGACAAAAACTTCGAAATAGCGGAACATCTGGGTCAAATCGTATTATTTTCTCGGGCACACACGTTCTGTAGACGCGTTGCAGTGCTCGCAACGCCAGGGGGTGCGCGCCACCTACCGACCAGTACCTATAAACTACACAGGAGAGTTACAGGAATTTGTCAAAGCGCATTGTAGAGACGTTCGTATTCGAACGTAGTACGCGTTTGTAGTAAGGAATATGAACGTCAATTAAGACCGTTTAAATGAATAGAAGGCAAATGATATTCACATTATTCAGTTGCCTGGCGAACGGGACGACGTAGCGGTGTATACGATCGCCGATTGTTCGCGGCTTCTCATTATCTCAGTAAAGAAGTAAGGAAAATACAGGGTGTTTCAAAACGATCTTTACAATTTTGATTATAGATATTTCAGAAACGTGTTAAAAGGTGATGATTCATATACATATATATACATAAATTTACAGGGCAGCATCTGATATTAAATTTTAAAAACCAACCAAAAATTGATATGATAACCGAAAAGTCCGAAAGAGTATGTAACTAAAGTAACTCAAACCCGGAAACTGAGTGTAAAATTCATATAACGGCTACAACCGAGTGAAGAAACCGAATGGACGGGAGAAAACGACTAACCAATCGATTTTTTTAAACAGTCGGTTGACCTTCCAACTCTTTCACGTGCTGTCACCTAATACTTGTTTTCCGAGTACGATTATTGATATTACTGAAGTGTGTAACTGTGTAGTGTGACCGAATCATGCTTCGTGAAGTGTAATTTTTTTCTGAAATAGTAGTGTATTAGAGATTGGAGTGAGTGATTAAATACGTTGCAGCAATGAATCTCAAGCTAACGGATTATTTTGGAAAACCTGAGCGTAGGACCAAAAACTCTCGTAAGGAATCTGAAGCTTGTGCTACAGAATTGGAACTGTTACAGCCTTGTGCATCTAGACTCTACACTTTCGACAACACAAAACAACTGGTAAAGGTCATATCTTCTTAATTTTAATTAATACTTCCTTCATGTTACTGAGATTTTTTACTAGTAGTAATTAGTTCAATTAAGTAAGATCAGCGCTATTATGTTTAATCGATTACTAACGGTAAGAATACGACAGGTCGTAAACAAAATAAGTGAGGTCAATTTTTAAAGACACCATTCGTCTATAAGGAAGTAAAATATTTTCTGCAAAAACCAGCATTATTTAATTCAAAATGGTTCAAATGGCTCTGAGCACTATGGGACTCAACTGCTGAGGTCATTAGTCCCCTAGAACTTAGAACTAGTTAAACCGAACTAACCTAAGGACATCACAAACATCCATGCCCGAGGCAGGATTCGAACCTGCGACCGTACCGGTCTCGCGGTTCCAGACTGCAGCGCCTTTAACCGCACGGCCACTTCGGCCGGCCATTATTTAATTAATTTGTACTGAAAAGTAACACTTTATTGCTGTATTTTTTACTAATGCTGGCCATACGTATTTTTGGTAATAATAACATCGACAAAATTTGTAAGATGTGAGATGGTGGTTGCTTATTCTACGACTGAGGACACAACTGTGTATGCTGTAGTGACATTTTTTGATGTTGCAAACTTTCCACAGATATACACGCTTTTACACAGTTTACAAGACAGTTGTGAAGATGAGGCATTTTGTCCTCTGAAATTTAACTAATACTAAAAACAACAATACTAAATCTTAACTGGAAGTTTCTTTACAAAATTATTCTTACAATTACGTTATGCCGCGTAGGATTAGCCGAGCAGTCTAAGGCGCTGCAGTCATGGTCTGTGCGGCTGGTCCCGGCGGAGGTTCGAGTCCTCCCTCGGGCATGGGTGTGTGTGTTTGTCCTTAGGATAATTTAGGTTAAGTAGTGTGTAAGCTTAGGGACTGATGGCCTCAGCAGTTAAGTCCCATAAGATTTCACACACACACAATTACGTAATGATGTTGGTTAGTACTACGGTAAATCACTCGATTCCAGTTCAAAGTTCAGTACTATTTAGGATGACAATCAAGTATATGGAGGATGGTTAGTTTTGTGACAAGTTGAGCAAAAGATTTCCAAAGGGCGCTCGAGTTTACAGTCGATGCAAGCTTCCTCTCAAATTCCGATAAAAACTTATTAAACCTACCAGCAGAAACTCTCCCTATGTTTCTCGTTATGCGAGAAAACAAGTACTCATCCCTAGTCTTGGAATATGGCGATATACACGCGCATGGCTGGAGCAGTGTGCATATTATAACGCCCTCTCAGTTCTCTCAAGAACAACTAACTAACTGGTTGGTTTGATTCTCTACTGTTGGAGATAAACGACGCTACAGCGAATTTCTAGCTGGATGTCAGCCGCTATGAACACAGTGTTCACACAAATATCTCCTCTGCATCGTACAGAGCATTAAGTGCCCCGTTCTGCACTTGACACCTGTTCAGAGAAGAGTCTTCGCAAACTTCCGTCTTGTCTTTCTCATAGCCAAACTGTCTCCCCACCTGGGTTCTTTCGTTCGACCAATAGGGTCTGAGTCATCTGGTCAGTCGGTCGTTGACTCTCGCCTTGGGACGCACCCTAAGTGCTTTTCGTGGTAGCCCCTGTGGTGTGGCCTTCGCCTCTCCTCGCGATTGCTTCCAAAACAAAACATTTCCTCTCGCTGTTTGTCTCACCTTC
Source organism: Schistocerca serialis cubense (assembly GCF_023864345.2). Classification (NCBI taxonomy): domain Eukaryota; kingdom Metazoa; phylum Arthropoda; class Insecta; order Orthoptera; family Acrididae; genus Schistocerca; species Schistocerca serialis. The sequence continues at coordinate 946,361,600 of NC_064641.1, read as the reverse complement.
TGCTCATAGACATGCATTATATGGTCGGCGTGTTAATACCATCGATTGAGTGTCATCTCTTTGGCGTTACATACTTACAGGCAAATTTCTTCATTACCACTGAATTAAGTTAGGTATCATATTCACCTACCCGTTACGATGTATAAAGCTCTTATGTAAGGTGCTAAATTGACCTTCATTTATTCTGTCAGCTTACAAATTATTCAAAGGTTTCTTTCTCAAAGATATCTACCAACTTTCAGTAATAGTCTATAAACATGTGAGAGCATTTCAGAAGTTTCTAAAAGCTTTTGAGACTGCTAGAAGAAAGCTTATAGGCCTGCAGTAGCTAATGTGATGCAGAATCTTTCCTGGTTTTTCTGTTATTAATCTGACTGCTACCGACTGATGGCAAAGGACGGAGGAACCAAACAACGACCTTCACTGACATTGATCGCTAATGTCGTGTTAAATTTTGAAGCTTTCCTGTAGGAACATTTGCAAACAAAACTTCCAGGCAAATGCCACTAAATTAAGAGTAACTTAGATTTTACGCATCTTTGGACTCATAAATACCATTCACGGACTGGTTTCACAAACAAATAAGAGTTACAGTGTGTAAACTGTATCTTGACAGTCCTGAAATGGTAGAAGGCAGGTGACGGCAGTCACTTGTACCAGGCTGCTGGTAACATTCGGTAGCTGAAACACTGTCTGAAGTAGCCATTGTTGTCTGCTTTCTTACTCTTTACTGCTTCACTGTTCTGAGTCTTTTTTCCTTGTCATTACCATACGGAATTGGTGCAGTTAGTACCTTGATTAAGCATGTCAATACACAAGACCATTTCAATACTGTTTCCTGAGGGGACCCATACAAATGTTTGTAGGGGGAGGGGGCAAGACCAAGGGATATGGTCTAATGATAGTGTTTTGGAAGACAAATGATGAATTCAAAAAATGGTTCAAATGGTTCTGAGCACTATGGGACTTAACGTCTGAGGTCATCAGTCCTCTAGAACTTAGAACTACTTAAACCTAACTAACCTAAGGACATCACACACATCCGTGCCCGAGACACGATTCGAACCTGCGACCGTAGCAGTCGCGCGGTTCCGGACTGAAGCGTCTAGAACCACTCGGCCACAGCGGCCGGCTCAAATGATGAATTTTTAGTGGTCACAATAAACTAAAATTATTTATACGTGTAAATAACGCTATATACTTGTGTGTTGAGCCACTTGTACGTAATACTGATATTTAAAGCATATTTAATTTACAGGAGAAAAGACCAGAAGGACTGAAACATATTATGACTCATATGAAGAACTGTTAAAGGCGCCTTACGTGATGATGAGAAGCTTAAGTTTTTAAAGAATACTTGAAAACCTCCTGCAAACTTTTCTTTTCCTACTCATTTACAAGGGAAGCAAAACTGAACATTTAAGCATGAATGGATGAGCCAGTACAACTGGCTTTCATACAGTAAAATGTTACATGGTGGATTTTGCACTGCATGTATTCTGTTTTCTCCTTCAGGTGCCGGAGTTGGCGGCCAGGTGCTTGTGACAGCTTCCTGTTATTCTAAATAATTGAAACCTTTAACTGTCTTGGTAAAAAACATAAATAATTTTGAGGTGTCGTTTTTAATCGGAAACATTTCAGATACAAAAACATAATATTCAAATAGTTTCCAGGCTTGGTTTTTCAGCAAAAATTTCTATGTTGCTAATATTTCGAATGCTTATAAGGTTTGGTCTTTGCACTATTTTTTCTTTACTTAATTCTTTACCGAAGACATTTTTAATTTATTTTTATAGGCGTTGCAAACCCTGGTAAAAGAACCATTAGTCAATTACAAAAAGGCTACAGAAGATCTTCATCATCATGAAAACACAAAATATCACAAATTTTCCATGGAGGAGGCTATAGAGTTCACCAAGTCTATGGAATCAAGTCAAAAAAGTATTGCCATTGTCCTCGATACAAAAAATGTTCAGTTATTGAAGAAAACCGGAAATGCTTGAGGTCTTTTATAAAGACTGTAGTCCTGTGTGCTAGAAATAACCTACCTTTACGAGGACATCGCGATCATCGTTTAATTTCTCAGCTAAAAGAAGAAAAAACTGATGATCTTGTAGAGGGAAAAAATGTGGTGTTTCAGAGTCTTTTGGCTTTTCATGTGGATGCTGGAGATGAAGATTTAAAACATCATTGCAGTACATATGGCCGAAACAGTTCTAGGATAAGTAACACAGTCCAAAACAAAGTCATGCATTGCATTGGTGAAGGTATTCCCTCCTCAATATCGAGGGATGTGAAAAAGGCTAAATTTTTTAGCATTATGTGTGATGAAAGAACTGATGTCGCAACTAAGGAACAGATGACATTTTGTATTAGGTACACTGACACAGTGGCCTTTGTTACCAAAGAAAACTTTCTGGGTTTTACTGAGCTTAAGTCATCTACTGGCACTTCGATCGCAGAAGCCATCGATGAAGAACTCAGGACACTGGGGCTGAGCTATCAGTATCTTTGTGGACAGGGCTATGATGGCGGCTCAAACATGGCTGGGAGAGTTCAAGCTCTTATTTTAAGTAAACAACCGTTGGCTATTTATACCCACTGCTTTAGCCACTCTTTGAACTTGTGCATTTCTAAGTCTTGTGATATCGTACTCCAATAGTTAGAAATATGACGGGAATTGTAGGATCAGTTTCAGCATTCTTGTCTGCCTCTACAAACAGAAAAAGTTCCCTAGAGGAAGCTGTATCACGACTGACCTTCAAAGAATCAAAGAAAACAAAGTTGAAGGCAATGTGTTCAGCAAGATGGTTGGAAAGACACGATACCCTTATTACTCTCAAGGAGCTATTTGTCCCGATCGTGACCTTCCTTGACGAATTTTCAAGTAGTCGTGAAACTAACGCAGAAACGGCTAGTATAGCTTGCACGTTTAGTTCTGCGTGGAAGAAATAGTGGGTTGATGAAAGTAAAAGACCTGAAACAGTAACTGAAGCATTAAAGAACTGTGACAAGCAGTTTTTCTCAAATGTATATGTTTTACTTCAAATATTTGGGACTATTCCTGTCACCACAAGCAGTCTTGAATGAAGCTTCTCTACTTCTAGACGAATAAAGACTTATTTGCGTAAAACAATGGGGCAGGTGAGACTAAATGGATTGCCTATTGCAAATATCGGTAAAGAAAGAGATATGGACATTGAAAATCTCATTGACATATTCAGTAGAAAGAAACAGAGGTGGATGAGAATGACAAATTTGGCAAAAGACGGAAATATACAGTGAATTTTGTTACAGAATTTTTTTATATTCATGTCAAGTTCACGTTTTTACATTCATGTCATCTTCTGTATCCAGAAAATTAATGAAAACTTATTTGTTGTAAGTTGATCTTTTTCATGGTTTATGTAATTTATAAAATCTCCCATGTGAAAATAAGATTCTTTTAACCTGAACTCCAAAACAGTTATCAATAACTACTTTAAGCAACATCAAATTTTACCAGTTTGTCGGCAGAGGACCCCAACTCTCTTTTGCTAAGCGATATTCCACTATTCCACTCCCGTAAACCCCGCCCCCTCCCCCAATTAGCCCCCCCCCCCTTGACTGACTTCTAGAACCGCCCCTGCTCCCTTTAGTTGAGATTATTCATATCACAGACTCGTTCTCGTCATTATAGAGCCTACGCAGGATATTTCAAAAGATTCTCATTCCGAGGGCGAAATAAAAGGGGGGGGGGGGGGGGAGCGGAGGGGGACGACCGCCACCGTGAACCCCCCCCCACCCCCTCCACCGAGAGTTCAAACTGAGTTAAAATCAAATTGTAATTTTTGTTATGAGTGCCAAAGTTAAGCACGCTAATTTCGAGCCTCCGTGGATTTAGCCACTTAATCCAGTATTTCCCCAGCCATGTTCGTTTGTGTGCCCGAGAGAACGTCCCACCTGTACCAGTACCTTGTGCTCCCCGTTCTGATCGAATTGTGGCCGCCAATTATTTGCAGGGCTTCCCGATCTGCCACGGCAGCACGAATTACAATTATAACTTCCAAAATGTAAGTATGTCTACATGTTTATGAACTAAACTGGCAAAAATATAACTGTCAACAAATTAAGAACTACAGTTTTAAAAGTATTTTATTCTAATTTCAATTTATTTGCCTCTAATGCGTTTGTCAACTCTGTGTTAACAACCGGCTTATGAGCTTGTTTGAGTGTGTTAACAATTATGTAAAAGAAGTTACTCAGAAGAAGGTTGTCATAGCTACACATTTCAATAAATTAAAATTTTTTGTCTAAAATGCAACACATTTTTGCGATTGTTCGTTATAACAGTAGTTTTTTCCTTAACTTTCAAGGAGAGCCCTCCTGGGTCTTTGGGTCTTCTTTCTATTCTAGGCAATCGCCCCTACCCTCAAAACATTAATGCGCCGGTCTCAGTCGTCATCTCTCCTCTACTCAACTGTCACGTCCAGCCATCATGCATGTGCATTTCAATTCATTATGTGAATATCTAGCTTTGCCCACCTATGTGCACCCCACGACAACGAAAAGAAAACGACGCAGCACAAGGTAATGACAGAAAAGAAAAAATTGTAGCATTGGTGGCAAATGGATGAATGTGTGACGCTGCAGTGCACCTGGCAAGGATAGTAAAGTGCGCGCACAACAACGTCTCCGATACATGCGCAATTGGCAGGGCAGTGGTGGGAGCTACCGGCAGGCGCTGAAGGTGAAACGCTGAGCGCTAGAGGGGAAGATCCGCAGCAAAGTGGAGCCTACGCTTACAATTTTTGTAAATATTAAGTGGAGGCCCTCCACGCACGCCCACACTTGCATGGTGACCACTCAAAATATACGTTACCTCTAATTTTGTTAGTATCCAAACGAAATTTCGCTGAGAACGTAGAGATTTATTTTCACCTGGCTTGTTAACCATTTTAACTTTCAGAGAAGCACCATGAGTGGCTAACCTTGAGTAAAACCTACACATTTCTCTTGTCACCCTGTTAAAATTTGCTTCTTTTGCTAAATCAAATCGGAGTTTACACCTGTCACCTCACTACATGTTGTGCATAGCGACTCCTTCATCCATTCCGTGTGGTTCTAGGCGCTTCAGTCCGGAACCACGAGACTGCTACGGTGGCAGGTTCGAATCCTGCACCGTGCATGGATGTGAGTGATGTCCTTAGGTTAGTTAGGTTTAAGTAGTTCTAAGTTCTAGGGGACTGATGACCTCAGATGTTAAGTCCCACAGTGCTCAGAGCCATTTGACCTTTTTTTTCAAATACTACGATAAGTATGACGATTAACGAAATCATGGGCACGTCATCATGAAACTGATACACAAAGCTATAAATAACGCAAAAATGACATTTTTTTGCCTAATAGTTTCTGTAAAATCCTTTGAGAAAAACCGCATAGAGTGCCCCTCAATTCTGCCATCGCCGACGGCCGAAAGGGGGAACAAACGAATGAACTCGCCCAGAGCTTACAACGAAAATTGCAGCCGCCACCCTGTCCTGGGCGAACGCTGAACAGGGCACGTGTCGCTACCAGGGCATAAGGTCCCTGCGGATTTCACTCCGTGTACTCAGTTAGACAGTAACTAAGCGTCGCAAACGGGCACGCACGTGTCAGCATTTGAGAGAAGACGCTGTGACGGTACAGACCCCCGTTACCAGATGAATAGGTCTAGTTTGCAACGATTGCTCTGTGGAGAGCGAGCGCGCGACAGGGTGGTCCATTCGCAGAGGCGCGTGGAGCGCCCGCGCTAGATATGCAACGTGTCGGCGGGATGGCGCAACACCACCTAGACTACGGGCCTGCGCGCTCACTTGTGACGTCAGATATTGATGGCCGGGTCTGTATCGGAACGCTCCAGTTGAGCACTCTGCAGCTATACGAACTTTACGAGTTTTAGAGCTGAGACCGCACAGGGATTCTCGTGCTTTCCTCTTCTACATGTCCTTGTAATGGAAGTATGGAAATTTATATCATTGCGTAAAGTAACTGAACAAAACTGCCCTAAGTTATTTCAAGACGCAAAATTATTTTGACGATCTGCCTTAAATACGCGTTTCTATTTTTAAATACAAACTGTAATTTTAAATTTTGTCTTTTACCTCAGGAGCTACGCTTTCTTGCAGTAAGAAATCGGCAATATGCAACAACAAGCAGACGTTTCCGGTTTTAAATAAAGCAGCTGGAGCTCCTACAGAATTTAAGAAATTGTCTCCCTGGTTATTTTCGTAAATTTTCCTCTCCACTTCAAAATTTGCTGACCTCACACGAAACTCATATCATTCGACGAAATGGAGCACCTCCTGATATTATGTTTAATAAATCAAAAAACCCGAAAATATATTTTATTTCCCTGTTTCTCCAGAACTTTAGAACCTTAAACATGAAACGATTTTTTCTCCTATATCCTTGACTGAAATTCGTGTGACAGAGTGCTGTTAATTTAATCATAATGCACTTACCTCGAAATTCTGCTTTCTGTACTGCTTATGGTAATCTGTCGAACACAGAATTCTCTAAAGCAATTTTCTAAGGTAGTTTACTCAAAAAGAAATTATTTCCGAATAGCTGTATATGTAAAACTGAACAAAATCATTCTGTAGCTCTTCCAAATAAAAGCACTGGAAACTCAAAAATCTGGTAGGAATGACAAGGAACACTAAACGTTTTCGAGTCACACTAACTAATATAACTATTCTGTGTGACAATAGTTGCAAATATGAGAGACATTTCACAGCCAGCTTCGTATTAACCTCGCAGAAACAGTCCAGAATTGAGAAACAAATGATACTGGTACATGATACATAACTGCTTTTAAAAACAATTGTCAAATGTAGTGCAACGGAAACAAATAACATGCTACAAATTTTTTGTCACTTACTTACGCTTGAATCACGCGTAGACACAAATTCCTGTCTGCAAATAGCTGCAATCCAACGATTTCTCAACTTAACACATTTGGGAAATCGAAAAATGTGCACTTTAATGCCTTTTTTGGGATTTATAATTTCCCTGTCAAAAGGAAACACAGCACTTGTATGCCATACTTCGAAGAACTGTAGGCGAATACTGTATGAAATATATGTCACTTTCACCTGTCACACACTTTCAACACAACATACACGTCAACAGGTCTGTCGACTGAAGATAAGATGGCCAACAGTTTGTGACGTCACGTGCCAATATGGCCGCTGTGCGTAGGCCTTCTATCTAGAAGGCTTTGGATGGCGCCGCCGCCGGGCGCCCACGTGGCCCCCAGCTTGCGGCATTGTTTGGTTTTTCGCGCATTACGCGAAAACTATGTAACTTACGGTGAAGAGCGATGCGGCAGTGGATTGTCGCCAGCAATATGCACCTTCTGAAAGATCGATTTTTATTTTAAGTCACGAGACGCAAATGTTATTCGGTTAATACCACGAATACTGAAAGATTAAGAGAAATAGTAAATAACAACTTACAGGAATGAGCGAGCGCTCATTACAAACGTCTCGTCATAGCGGATCGAGTGCCATAGTCATATGTTAAGATTCATAAATAATTAAGCTAGTAAAGAGCAGTAAACAAAGTTTGATGGTAAACTGTATATAAAATTCAATAGAAAATTCATGACGTAAAGAACGGCACTATATAATATTTTGGGTGGCATCACACGTATTTTGAACTAGTTAAGTTATACTATACACTTAACCTGCAATAGTTTTCATTGTTTTCAAATTATTATTAACATTTATTGTCCATAACTAATTAATTATTAACAATATAAAGATTTTGAGCAGCCCAATGTGTAGATCGCTATAGATTACGTCTAAAAACAGTTCTATATGTAGTTCTATGTTAAAACTTTGCGCCACAGATGTAAACAAACAAATGTGCGCTAAGTGGCGAAATTTTGCAAAAACTAAAACTTGATTTACCGGCGATAGAATAATCCTAGAAATTAATGTAACATAGTAAATAAGATGTACTTTTTAGTGCGGTTCCGATGGTGTACTTATTTCTGTTGAGGGATGTAACCTTAACTGGTGAGATTTGTACTTGCATAACCAGGCTGGGGGGGGGGGGGGGGGGGGGTAAACATCCGAGCCTATATAAGCGAGCGGCCATCTTGGCCAGAGGTCAGTCGTTGGTCAGTCGTTCGGCAGGCCGTTGGCCGGTGGGTGGCGAGCGAGCCCCCTTGTGGGTGGTCCATCTGGTCGTTTGAGTAAAAATTTTTCGCGCCGATTTATTTCGACAGAGGGTATTGTTTAATAGTGCAAGTGTGCAGGCATATATTTGGTGAACTGGAAGTCCTAATTTGTGTGAGTACGAATTACGAGGTATACGTCGACGTAAGTGAACATGTGGCGATCTGTGATTTCGCACCAAAACTGCTAGAACAAAGAGGGCAGTGGGACTTGTGGATCTGTTCGAATTCATTAAGTAATTTTCGATTATAGAAGCCTGCATTACTGCTATTGGGAACTCGGAGTCAAATTATTATTAAAGTAAAACTGTAAACCGCCTCACCAGTGCTAATTCCATTGTGTGAAAGTAAAGGACGAACCAAATAAATAAACTGTCATGAAAAATGATTTTTCTATAATAAATGCCTGATTTTTGTTCCCTTGCATAAAATGTACTCGTGTCTGAGTGAATATTAATAAAAAAACTATGACTAATGCATGGGTGTGGAACAGTATACTAATGCACCAAGTGTCGAAATCATCCCCTGAGACTTACGTGAGAGCCAAAATTTGCACTAACATTTTTTTAACGAACATTTGTATATGCACATTCGTGTGAACTCTTCAACCGCACTTATAAAAATTGCTCTGAGCACTATGGGACTTAACATCTGTGGTCATCAGTCCCCTAGAACTTAGAACTACTTAAACCTAACTAACCTAAGGACATCACACACATCCATGCCCGAGGCAGGATTCGAACCTGCGACCGCAGCAGCCGCGCGGTTCCGGACTGCGCGCCTAGAACCGCGAGACCACCGCGGCCGGCAACCGCACTTATATTTTCCGCCGCGTCGCAACGTGTAGTTGGGCTCAGACGAGCCGGTTAGAGTAATCAGCGTAGCTCCACATATGTCTTCATCTACATGGATCCTCTGCAAATCACATTTAAGGGCCTGTCAAGGGTTCGTCAAACAACGTTCACAAAAGTTCTCTACTATTCCAATCTCGTATAGCTCGCGGAAAAAACGAACACCTGTATCTTTCAGTTCGAGCTCAGAATTCCCTGATTTTATTATGGTGATCCTTGTGTAGGTCGGCGTCAACAAAATATTTTCGCATTTGGAGGAAAAAGTTGGTGATTGAAATTTCGTGAGAAGATTCTGCCGCGACGAAAAACGCCTTGACGTCCACTCCAAATCTTGTATCATTTGATTGAAACACTTTCCCCTGTTTCGCGATAATACACAGTGTGTCAAGGATCCCACACCGCACAGGAGCATTCTAAAAGAGTACAAGGAAGCATAGTGTACGCAGTCTGTTTAGTAGATCTGTTACATTTTCGAAGTGTCCTGCCTATAAAACGCAGTCTTTGGTTAGCCTTCCCCACAACATTTCCTAAGTGTTCCTTCGATTTCAAGTAGTTCATAATTTCAATTCCTAGGTATTCAGTTTAATTTACGGCCTTTAGATCTAATTGATTTATCATGTAACCGAAGATTGAAGGATTCCTTGTAGGACTCATGTGGATGGCCTTAAACTTTTCGTTACTTAAGATCAATTTCCAATTTTCGCATCATACAGATATCTTTGCTAAATCGTTTTGAAATTTGATTTCATCTTTTGATGGCTTTAGTAGTCCATAAACGACAGCCTCATCTGCTAGTAACCTATGACAGCTGCTAAGTTTGTCTCCTAAATCGTTTATATAAATAAGGAACAGCAAAGGACCTATAACACCACCTTGGGGAACGCCAGAAGTCACTTCTGTTTTACTCGATGACTTTCCGTGAGTTACTACGAACTGTGACCTCTCTGACAGGAAATCACGATTCCAGTCACATAACTGAGACGATATTCCGTAAGCACGCAATTTCATTACAAGCTGCTTGTGAGTCACAGTGTCAAAACCCTTCCGGAAATCTAGAAATATGAATAGGAGCTACTATTTCACGATGTTGGCAGTAATGGGTGAACCGTGGCCGAACACAGTGTCAAGATGGAAGGGGTGACCTAGAGAGGCAATAGGACGTAAGGACCTAGCAGTCGTCACAGAGGCATTCACAGCCCGAGATTCATCAATATCATCGATTCGGGGTACAAGTGCTGCTCCAGTGATCACAAGGACCGTCAATAGGCTGCTCACAGACAGGAAGCTGAGCTTATGACAGCCCGTGCACCGACTACCATTGACCCCTGCAAACAAGTAAGCCTCCTTGCAGTGGGGTTGATCACTTACGGCCTGGAAGCTCGTTGACTCTAGTGGAATTGACTTCAATGATGAGTCCCACTTCGAAATGTGCCCTGGTGACCAGTGGGTCACGAAATTGACTGTCGCTCAACATATGGTCTGACAGAAAGGAGTGATGGTCTGGAGTGTCATTTCATTTCATAGCAAGACCCATTAGACAGTCATCAGCCGCACCTTTATATTACAGCGATACGCCGATGATATTCTACACACCTATATGTTGCCCTCCGTCGCAAGCCATTCTGGCCTTACATTTCACCAACATAATGGCAGCCTGCACACTGCGAGAATTTCTACTGCTTGTCTTGCAAAGTCACCGGATCTCTCCCCAATTGTGAACATCTGGAGTATTATGGGCAGGGCACCCCAAACAGATCAGGATTTTGACGATTGAGCGTACCAACTGGACAGTATTTGGCACGATATCCCTCAAGAGGACATCCAGTAACTCTATCAATCACTGCTGAGCTTACTTAATGGCTAATACATTATTGACAAGATCAATTTGTTAAGCTCTCCCTCTTGAATAAATCATCCATTTTTTCTGAAATTGTAATAATTTATTTCTCTGTGAATGAGCGTCACATCTACCGATTTGCGTCCTACTGAGATAATTTCTTCATGGTGCGTCGCTTGCTTTGTCCCAGAATGCATTTATTCCAATGCTCTACTAGTCCACATCGTCCACCCACCCCCGTCACTATCCATCTCCTCCTGCCCCGATATCCATCTGCTCCTCCTGCCTGTTTGTGTCCATCTGCTCCTCCCCCTTGTTTCTGTACTTCTGTACCTCCTCTCTCTCCAACTGGCCCTTTCCCCCATATCCATTTCTTCTTATCTTTCTAGATCCATCTACTCTTCCCCTATTTGTTGAGCAGGTGGTGAAATGGTTAGCACAATGGTCTCGTGTTCAGGAGGACGATGGTTCAAATGCGTATCCAGCTATCCAGATTTCGTTTTTTTGTGGTTTTCCTAAATCGCTCCAGGCATGTGCCAGGACTGTTCCCTTAAAAGAGCACTGCTGATTTCCTTACCCTTCCTTGACACAATCCAAGATTGTGCACCATCTTTATTGCCTTGCTGTCAAAGAGACAGTACACCCGATCTTCCTTCCTTCCTTCCTCCACTACCTATCTCCTCCCAGCCCCGTGTCAGTTCATCTGCTTTTCCCCCCTCTGCCTGTCCACCTGTTTCTACCCACCACCTCCTCCCCACTGTCTCTGGGCAGCTCCTACTGCCCTGCCCATGACTCCTCCCCATCTTGCTGTCCATTTCCTACTCCCTCTACTCTCTGTCCATCACCTCTTTATACCTGTCTCTGCCCATTTCCTCCTCCCTCTCAGTCCATCCCTTCATAACCCTGTCTCTGTGCATCTCTTCCTACTCCCTCTCTCTGTCAATTTATTCTCCTCCTACCCCTCTCCCTTTCAATCTGCTCCTCTCCTCTCTCTCCATCTCCTCCTTCTGCCTGTCTGTGACTCCATTTTCTCCACCCCCCTTAGCTCTCCACGTTATCACCTATAAACCAATAGGAGTTTACTGGTCCATCCCATATTGTGAGTCATTTGTGGTTCAAATGGCTCTGAGCACTATGGGACTTAACATCTAAGGTCATCAGTCCCCTAGAACTTAGAACTTCTTAAACCTAACTAACCTAAGGACATCACACACACCCATGCCTGAGGCAGGATTCGAACCTGTGACCGTAGCAGTCACACAGTTCCGGACTAAAGCGCCTAGAACTGCCCGGCCACTGCAGCCAGCAGTCATTTGTGTACCACGTTTGGTTGAAATGGTCCTACTGGTTTCTGAAAAGTCATGAAAAAACATACATATGTGAGTGGGAGGCAAACCCATTCTGGCACATTTTGTTAGTGTGGTTTCCATTCATTCAGTGGAAAGCCCACATTCAGGTGACAGCTTGATCAATTTATGACCCCCTGTCCCCTCAAACCAATGTTATGCTAATTTACTTACGACCCCTGTGTGTTGATTCATGACCTCCTGGGGATAATCCATCCAAAACCATCCATCCCCCTCTCCCTCCTCCTCCCCCACCTCTCTGGGAAATCCCAAACACTCTCCAGTCTCCCTTGCCAATAAAAGGACACTTTTGGTGTCAAATTAATTGACTAATTAATTAAATTGACCAATTAATGACTGATTCCCCTAACTGGAAATCCTTCCAGCAGTCCCCTCCCCCATTTCCAGTCTCCCTAGGCAGAAAAAAGGAGTCTGTGCTGGAGAGGAAGGATCTCATGATTCATAACTGAAGGCAATTTGAATTACATACTAGAGGACATACTGTTTATTTATAAAATTCGATTTTCAGGTGTTAATTAAACTGATGCAGATTGGAGGTATTTTGTTGTTGGAAAATTTTCGTACGTGAGCTCACCTTGATATGCAGGAATCAACTGAGCTACTGCACAATGTCACCATCAGAAGACATCCCAACTCCACCCCTCGCCCCCTCTCACCACACCTCTCCCAGAAGTAACTGATGATAAAAGTCTATGCTGGAGAGGGAGGATCTGATGACACGAAATTCAGATCAAAGTCAATAATACGTTGATGCATATTCTTTATTTAATCAGTTTACTACCGAGACAGGGGTCCCGAATAGGGTTGAGCTCGTGCCTTGTGTAATAACTGGAAGCGTGAGAATGGAATGAAGTATCATACACTAGCCACCCTTTGGGGTCTCCCACGCATGTGTCTGTCGTCAGGGAACCGCCAACAGTGAGTTTGTATAGTGAGGAGGGAAGAGGGTTGGGGATTTCCTGGAGGGGTGGGAGAGGAGAACAGGAAGGCTGAGGGAAGGGGGTCTCTCAAAAGGATTATCCCCAGGGGGTCGTAAATCAACCGCAGGGGCCATAAATCAATTAGCGTAACAGTATGTTAAGGGGAGGAGCAGGTACGATAACAAATAATGTCTCTATCATAATAGGACTCCAAGCCTAATTCAGGCTTATCACTGCCCCTTACAATAGCAATAGTTAACCAACTATTACCAGTTACAACCTCTGTAGTTGTACAGGAAAAATTAATCTTAGCTCCGACAAAAGTAATAGGTCCATTTAGTAGCTCTTCTTGTGCTACATTATTAGGAGTTAGAGTAAATGTATCCACAGTCTTGTACACAGGCATTCTTGATCTTCTTGCGTATCTTCTCCTCCTGTGTGCTCAGGGTGGCTGCCTCGAGTCGAATGAGCGTGCAGCTGCGTGTACTGCGGAAGTTCACACTGACAAGCGCCGCCACACTGGAAGTAAGCCGCTCGTAATCTAAGATGGCGCCCACTTCCGATATTTTTCCCAGCGGATCGTGCTTTGTTGAAACTATAGCGCGATCCTCCGAGCTCTAGCGGCGGCCGAGCGAAACTCGTTCAAGGTCACCCGCCAATATGGCGGCGCACACAGCCATATAGAACAATCAAGTCTGCCGCTGAATGTGTGCTTTCCCTGACTTTTTGCAATGTGCACTAACAAAATACAGCAGAATTCACTTTGCTCCCCTAATTAGGTATCTACATACCCATACATACATCTGCTTTTATGATATGTATGCACTTCGCACATAAATTTACTCCTTTCTGCGTGTGAACCAAATAGGCCGCTGGCGCAGGAATTGCATCGATAGCACAGGTTAAAAGCTCGCCTCGCATGGAGAAAGGAACGCAATATATCTGGTGGTTGGCGCGGTTGCCTGTTCTCTTGCGGGAAGTGTGGACGGCTGACTCGCACGCAAAACCTGTCACGCAAGATTTGCTACAAGTTTCATCGTGGAAAAGAAGCCACTTGAAATAGAGGTGTTTGTTAGAACAGCTACCGAGCGAAGTGGAGCAGTGATTACTACACTGGACTCACATTCTGGAGGACGACAGTTCAAGCCCGCGTCCGGCTAACCTGATTTAGGTTTTCTGTGATTTGCCTAAATCGCTTCAGCCAAATACGGAACGATTCCTTTGAAACGACACGGCGGACCTCCTTTCCCATTCTTCCCCAATCCAATGGGACAGATGACCTCGCTGTGTGGTCCCCTACCCCAAGCCATCCCACCTACCAACCACGTCAGAACACCTGCGCGTTTTCTCAGCATAAAGGGACGACTGCGCCTATGTGCCTCAATTACAGCAATAATGCTTTGTTTGTTCCAGTGCAAGGACACCAGCGGTGAGCAGTGGCCACTTTGAGGTAAAGGCCCAAGTCAGCTCCGAGCGCGACAAGAGCTTACGGTGTGAATCGAGCGCGTGGCTGGTCCAGCTGTGGCAGCCGGCGAGCTTCGCCCGCCGACTGCTCTGCTTCCACACAAACCTAACACTCTTCGCCTTGTTCGTTTCCTCGCGCACAACGATTCATATCGCCTTCTAACTTCCGTTCAGTCGAGCCTGCTAGAAAGAGAAGCAGAATCTGCGAGCGTTGACGGTTTACTGCTACCGATCAAAAATTAACTCAGTACCTGTGAAGGCGCTCAGTGCGATTTTCACTCGTATATTAGTCGAGGACGAGGTACAGTGTCGGACGCCTTTCGGGAGTTTAGGCTGAGGACTGGTTCTCTTTTCCTGCATCTACCATTTATAAACAATGTCTGCGGAAATAAATTTTGTTTCAGAGAAGTGGTTTATTTATCCTGAGTCCCATGCAGTTCTTTGAGAGTAGCTTCTTGTCCTCCAGGAATGGCCTAGCTTTCCAGCTGACAAGGGAACCTCCCCATCGCACCCCCCTCAGATTTAGTTATAAGTTGGCACAGTGGATAGGCCTTGAAAAACTGAACACAAATCAATCGAGAAAACAGGAAGAAGCTGTGTGGAACTATGAAAAAAATAAGCAAAATAAAGAAACTGAGTAGTCCATGCGCAAGACAGACAACATCAAGGATAATGTCAGCTCAAGAGCGCCGTGGTCCCGTGGTTAGCGTGAGCAGCTCCGGAACGAGAGATCCTTGGTTCAAGTCTTCCCTCGAGTAAAAAGTTTAATTTTTTTTCAGACAATTATCAAAGTTCAGGCACTCACACATAATCAACTTCTCTCTCCAAAATTCCTGGATATGTTCAGATTTGCTTGGACATATGCAGGATTTGACGGTCTACACACGGAAAAA
This sequence comes from Schistocerca serialis cubense, assembly GCF_023864345.2. Lineage (NCBI taxonomy): Eukaryota > Metazoa > Arthropoda > Insecta > Orthoptera > Acrididae > Schistocerca > Schistocerca serialis. Next base: position 946,346,065 of record NC_064641.1, on the reverse strand, counting down.
TTTGAAAACGTTAAAAACACAAAATGGTTCAAATGGCTCTGAGCACTATGGGACTTAACATCTATGGTCATCAGTCCCCTAGAACTTAGAACTACTTAAACCTAACTAACCTAAGGACGTCACACAACACCCAGTCATCACGAGGCAGAGAAAATCCCTGACCCGGCCGGGAATCGAACCTGGGAACCCGGGCGTGGGAAGCGAGAACGCTACCGCACGACCACGAGCTGCGGACCGTTAAAAACATATGTTTTGACAGAGCACAGGGAAAACTGTGCGACTGTGAAACTGTTGCATTTGTTGCAGTATATGTGACAACCTCTTATGTTTTCATGACTTTTTTGGGAGTGATTAACACATCCATAAGAAAACCTAAATCGGGCACGGTAGAAGAATCTTTTTACCCAATGAACGAACTGACAGATCATAACTTTGCGAAAATAAAGAAAGTAAACTTGTCATTTGAGTGAAGAGTTGAACCAAGGACCTCTCGTTCCGCAGCTGCTCACGCTAACCACGGGACCACGGCGCTGCTGAGCTCGCATTATCCTTGATGTTGCCTGTCTTGTGCATGGACTACTCAGTTTGTATATTTTGCTCATTTTTTTCATAGTTTCACACAACTTCTTCCTGTTTTCTCGATTGATCTGTGTTCAGTTTTTCAAGGCCTACCCACTGTGCCAACTTATAGCTAAATCTGAGGGGGGGGGGGGGGGGGTGCGATGGGGAGGCTCCCTTGTCAGAATACCGGTGCGATGTACCAACGTATGCACGTCACGCTGTCTGGTGGGGCTCCTGGAGTCTGTATATGTCTCAAACGCCTTCCGACGGACGGACGTCACTTAAAGTGACTAATTGTTCCATTCGACGTAATACAGACAACAGATTATTTTGCGAACGAACAATTCTGCTCGCTGTAAAGTTTGGTTTGTTTCCAAACGCCATACTGTAGAACAAATCTTGCTTCTGTTTACGGCAAGTCGTTTCCTACTCTGAAGATACGAGCGATCTGAGGAGAAATTATCCTAACACGCTTCCAGCTACGACAAGAATGTTACTTCACCTTTACCAATCCACTACCCTAATTCGAACCTCTAAATCCGACTAAAATGATTTTAAAATATAGATATGCGTATATTCTACCATCCATCAAGATTGTTTATCTGTGTGCAATCGATATCAGAAGCATAAGAAATGTAAAGATTATGGAAGCACAATTCATTGAACAAATAATATCGTTTGGCAGGCAATTAGGACCACAAGATTCACAATACTGATAAATCAGGTATTATGTGACATAAAGCTGTTTCTCCAAATGTACGCTCTTCCCTTATGGGTCACCGAACTGCAGACACAAAGTCTAAATATAGTTATTAAAGCACAGCGGAATGAGTCGGTAGGCACCGTTCAGATGGGCGTACATGTGGATTCTGAATGTGTTGGAATAGTGTCGGTGCATCGGTGCTTCACTAGCCCAGTATGAAAAGCCACAGTGATCACATTATTAAATTATCCAACAGAAATATCAGCTTCGTGAATCAGTCTTTGCCACACATATCTTAGCATATTTCTGTATCTCGGTGCAAAAAGTTATTGTAAGACGGATGATGAAGTATAATTCACATAACACTACCTGCGGTCTGTCAGTTTGCAAGGGTACAAAATCACCAAGGCTTGTTGCATTGAGCCAGTACTGCCAAAAGGAATATACATCCCATTTTTGGCAGTGTTTGGTTGTCTTTGGTGGCAGTGTCCGTCTGCTTAGCTGGGTGGTGCAAGCGGGCCCGTGTTCGATTCCCGGACGGGCTGGAGATTTTCTCCGCTCGGATACTGGGTGTTGTGTTGTCCTTATCATCATTTCATCCTTATCACCAGCAGGCAAGTCGCCCAGTGTGGCGTCGGCTGGAAAAGACTTGCTCTTGGCGGCCGAAATTCCCCGAATGGGGCCTCACGGCCAACGACGTCACACTCTCATTTCACTTCACTTGGTGGCAGTATCTTTAATGTAATATGCTTGTGGGATAACATTCCTTAATTAGACACTATTCTTCGTGTCGTGACCAACAAGTAATACAAGGACCAAGTAATAGCAACATGTTCGCAAACGACCGAACGTAGAAAACTTTAGATTTGCATCGCGCTCTATGGAAACAGTCTTGTCTGTTCCTTTAGAACATGGGGACGAGACGTTTCATGCAAACAAGCATAAAACGATGAACCAGCACTCAGATGTTCCTGGAGGAAACGTTATATTCTTCTGCGCAGCCACAGAGGAAGTGCGTAGAAGGTTTAAAACTGTCCATACTTCTCTAGCATCTTCCAGAGGGCCACAGTTGAACTTACCAGTCCTTGTAATCCATTGCCTCTAGCTTCATACTCATTGAGATTATTTCATAGCCTATGGTTTCGATATTTTAGTTTCTTTGAAATGACAGAGATATTTCCATTTGCGCGCTACGTAAATTATCTAGCAGCTAGATTGAAATATAACGTAGCTATAACGGTCCATTAGTTTGTTGCAACAACATAATCTTGCTAATTAATATTGTACAATATTCGAACAGTAATACTACGTACCACAGTTGTCAGTGATGTTTCTCGGGGCGAAGATGTGTAGTCATTTCGACCTGTCGTTCCTTTTGTTGTTAGCTAAGGAACTTCAGAATAGTTGAAACTGTCCTTCACATTAGCAGTTTCTTCTCCGCCGTCAATTCAGTCACTACTTCCATCGAAAGTATGAGTCATCACGCGTTTCTGTTAGGCGCCTGTAGTATTTTTCCGTTACGATACCATGCAACACGCAAGCTAGTGGCTCGTGGTCGAATTACCAGATTGACGCATAAATTTGCATTCAGGGTGCATCGGATAACCACGAGAGTGTTCCTGGTGTTATACTAAAACGCACCGCTGGCCACAACTCAGGTGTAAACACAGACAGGTTGGTTGCACGCCTCCACCTGGCCTCCTACTAACAGCAACACGGCCATCACTGGCACAGAGACAGAACCAGCTTTCATCGAAACACACAACAGACCTCCACCCTGCCCTCCTGCGAGGGCAGAAGTCGCAAATGGCGGTGGTTTGGGGTCAGTGGAGTGCACGCTACAGGGCGTGCAGCTCGGAGCTATCATTGAAGTAACCGATTTCTAACAGTTCGCTGTGTGACTGTGGAAATGTATAAGACGCAAACTGTAAAACATGTGAAATTTATAAAATTGAGCATGTATTTACATATGCAGTATAACAAGACGCAAATAGACAAACACAACTGCACATCGTAAACAAGAAGCGCCCCTTGAGGAGACGAGGTTCGAGGTCGTCTACCGTGGTTCCTCTCCCGCCTATGGCGCAGTTAAGTGGAGGAATCAGTTGCAGTAACAGATAGTACTGTCATACCTTATACACAAATCACGTACAGGTAATACCATAATATACGCACATATATAGCAGCAATCGTAGAACTAAACATGATCGAAATGTATACCGAAGCCCTTCCATTTGGATTCGCTGATTGCTGAATTGCTGTCTAAATGTTTCTTTCGTGTATTATATTCTTCTTAAGAATAGAGTAAAATGTGTTTTTCTCGCAATTGTTCTTTATGTGTCTTGTGTTTGTTTGTCTTGTTTCTCTTTTTTAATAGAAAACAAGAAAAGTACTAAAATTCTGAAAATTATCTAGTTTGTAATAGCAAACGACCCACTATAGTAACCAGGGTAGTGGTAAATAAAGAAATAAATGATAATTTACGGTGCGAACTGCTGCTCAGATTGCTGCTGCGAGTACAATACGGTGTGCCAGAGTGGTAGGTCGAACACGAAGGGCTTCCCCCTGAGTGGCCGTCCGCAGCCCGTACCTTCTTGTGACCACCGCTGCCAGCAGTCGTTTGCAGGTGCTACATTTCTGCGAAACCTTTCTGCAGTATTACAGAAGGAACATCTAGCTTCTCGTAGCCCTTTTACACGACCTCGTTCAAACACACTGAGGTGTTGTTCATGGCGTGTTTGTTGCCTTAAAGGCATCCCTGAGTGACATCAGTTGGTGACGTCCAGTCCCACTGCCGTCACGGTGGCGCTACCAGCACTGCTCTTTGGACGATAAGCCGACACTGAGGTCGCGAGCAGTACTCGGACATTGCCGTTGCGCTTCGAACCAGAAGAGACGCCGCCGGTCGGCTGGAGACTCGCGCTGCACTGGTACGCCGGGACGGCGCTGGCTGCCGCGCAGTCGGAGAGCCTTCATCGCCTGCCCATAAAGTCGCCCAAATGACGCCTCGTAAAATCAGAGCGCTGTCCAGATTACATCGTAATGGTCTTTACTGCAGCCGCCGCCTAACGAGCGGGCGAGCGCGCCTCCGTGGCAGCGGCTGCCGACCTCGGGGTCGCCCTGTCCCCGTCACTTTGGCCACTTATTCTTTCAAGAAAAATCTGTTGTAACCACGAAAACACTGTAATATCTCTTAATATTCGATGAATTATTCTGATACAATTCTACCCTTGAATGACGTTCACTAATTTTCTATCTTCATACTCGCAGAATCCATGCGCAAAGTAGTTTCATACAATAGCTATGCAATGAGCGCGTAATTATTCTTTGTAGTACTCTCTCTGGTGGTTGCTAAAAAAAGCTTCCGACATTGTCTTCGTACCGATTAGCCTGAGCATTCTTTGAAGAATTGTAATCTGAATATTGAGATTTATGGCAAAAGATAACTGATACGAAATTGTACGATTAAAAGGGAAATATACATATATTGCTGCTTCATACCAAAGGTGTGTAACAATTTGCATTATTTGACATTTGAGAATTAATGATATTCATCGATATATTGCGTAGTTGTTAATCAGAAGGGAACTTCCGAAAGACTGGATACGAACCTGCATTTAATAATCCAAGAGCTCAATTACTTCTTCGGAAGGTTAAACTTCATCAAAGCCAAATATCCGCTTGATCTGAGGTTTCCAGACTGATTATACAACGCTCCCAAAAATACGAGGCATTTTATTTGTACAGATTAGCAGACTGCCGCAAAGCACGATCCTGCAGAGAAGAAGAATCATCGTCTGATTTCATTCTAACTAGTACAATTTCTGAATCATTTTGAGTGACTGAGTTATGAGTGTGTTTCCTATTATGAATGATTGATTGCTCGAACGAATTGAGAAACTACATAACTACATAATTACGTAGATAGGAGGAAAAATTACAACACGCACACACATTTCTGACTTCTAGTCAGCGCATCGAGGAAGGAAACTTACCACATGACTGGACAATTTTACCAATCCATCTGCCACACTAAAAAGCTGACAATACTCTTCCCGGAAGAATGCAAGTTCAGATACATGCAGAATTAGTTGGCGTGTAGAATAGGTAGCTCATGTGTAGAGCAAATCAATAACCTGAACCTTCTGCTTGTTCTCCTTTGCGCCATATGAAAGTCACGTTAATTCGTACCAGCAATACCAGCAGCGTCAAATTACCCTGATCGGCTCTGACGATGTAACCAAAAAACATAATCCTGCTCCTGATGCCCCACACTATTGTCCGCGAACAGCAGACAGTCTATCTGTTCCTTTTCTGTAAAAAAAGAAATTCCAATCGTGTTCTATCCACTTATTACCTTTCTCATCACCATTCACTGTTCACTTCATGAACGACACGGTTAAAAAGCTACGTCTCCCTGTCTTACTTGAGTTTTCATTTGAACAACTGAAATTGTTCCTTTAAACCTGAGCTTGGTTGTTGTCTTGCTTAATGTCTGTTTAATCAGTCGACCGGATTTTCTACCCAAAGTGTTTTCCTGCCAAATTTAAGACAGTTTCCGTCTGTCTACCTAATAGTAGGGTGTCTTCAAATCAACGAGTATGAGCGCAAGAATGTTGCTTCTTTCGTTACTGATACTGTGCTTCCAGTTGTAGATTAACCATTTATTCCGCGCGTGATCTGAAGTCTCTGACGCCTCTACGACACTCAGCAATACGTGCATTTAGTTGTTTCTTCACCCTGTTGAGCAATGATGTAGAGAAAAATCTTACCGGTCACTGACGTTTACGAAACTACCAGGCTCCGACTAATCTCTTTTACCAAGCGAAGTCGCGCAGTGGTTAGCACACTGGACTCACATTCGGGAAGACGGAGGTTCAGTTCGCGTCCAGCCATCCAGATTTAGGTTTCCCGTGATTTTCCTGAATCGCTTGAAGCAGATGCCTAATGGTTCCTTTGAAAGGTCACGGCCAGTTTCCTTCCTCATACTGCACACATTCCGAGCTTGTGCTCCGTCTCTAGTGACCTCGAAGTCGACGGGACGCTAAACCCAATATTCGTTCGTTCCTTCCTTCCTTACCTCTTTTCTGTGCATAGGATGTTTTAGTCTCGGCGTCCACCCTTGAAGAAACTGCCCTCGTTCTCAGATTTTTCTTATGTGTTAGTGTACAATCACTCTCTCGTTAGCGCACTTGAAGAGTTCCGCAATGATGCCAACTTGGCTAGGAACTCCAAAACACATATGATGCGGTAAGAGAGCCTGCAGCCTTAAAGCAGAGCCTGTAGAGAGCAGGCGAGACGTGGGCGAGATACAGAGGGAGACGGCGGAGGACTGCAACCGGCCGTGCACCACCCAGACGGATGAATAATTCGTCACGCGACACCAAGTTTACGATAGTTGATTACAATTAGAAATGACACCTTCCCCGGCTATTAAACTACTAATAAACTTTTTAAGAGCAGGATTAACTATTTCTTACAGGTGACAGGCCGGCCTGGGTGGACGAGCGGTTCTAGGCGCTACAGTCTAGAACCGCGCGACCGCTACGGTCGCAGGTTCGAATCCTGCCTCGGGCATGGGTGTGCGTGATGTCCTTAGGTTAGTTAGGTTTAAGTAGTTCTAAGTTCTAGGGGACTGATGACCTCAGAAGTTAAGTCCCATAGTGCTCAGAGCGATTTGAAGAGGTGACAGAGTTGTGAAGTGAGTTAACATGTGACGCCCGTTTCGTCCGTGGAATTTGAGCCGTGCCGCACGGAATCCCAGCCGTGGCTGCCGCCTCAGTCCAGAGACACCCGGCGACGAGCAGGACCCGGGGCAAACTGCACGACGGACTGCTGCACTGATCCGATCGTAAGCACTAATTCGCAGAAGCGGAGTAATTGTTTGCAGTGCTACACACAACTGCCTCTGTGAACACGCGTCTCCAGCTTCACTTCACGCTGCGAGAGGGCGCTACAACGTTCGTTACTCCTACCCAACTAATTGAGCCCTGTAGCAATCGCATACTCTATTACTCCAGCACTTGGCTGGAGAATGTGCCGCACTAAAAACAATTACTCTATCTCCAGCTGGTTTCTAGTCTCACACAACGATTCTGTCCTCGACAAACACGACAACTAAAGTCAAAACCGAGAATGACCAACAGAAACCTCTTCAAATTTCCACAGGAAAATGTGGAATTTGCTGACCAAGACCTCCTCATTCGTTAGAAAACCCGTCCCTCCGGCTGACGGCTTCACACTCTGCTACGTACATTCTTGCCTCACAGTTCGTGCATGGCCACTTAAGAGCAAGCACGCGAGTAAGCTGTCCCCCATGCCAGTACAAGGGAGCACACTGGTGAACTGTTTACGAATTCTGCGCAACTTCATTGATCTCCAACTATAAACTTCCAAAACACGCTTTGTTGTCCATCTATACCTCAGAGGGCAAAAAACTTGCTTCTTGCTTCCCATGAGGGCTACCAGCTGACTTTCCGCTTCGTGAGCTCAAAAACGGCTCCAGGAAATCTTTGTAACATTCACACCTTGGAGCAAATTTCATACATTTCCAGCTCCCACCAATGCCACTCAGCAGAGTGTTCATCCTGCCAGGGCTTTCCAATCCCTGCTGCCAACAAGTGCTGGAAAACGCCAGACGTCCTGAAGAAATCTTTCCGCCTTGTAAACAGCAAGCTCGTGACAGACTGGCGCCCATTTAGGATGGCTAACGGAAGAGTGGGCCGTTATCTCGGCGGTGGAGAGCAGCTTCTGCCCGCCAGAACACGAGGCGTCCGTCACAGCTCGGGGGGAGGAGTCTGCCAGCGCGGCGGTGCCGCCTGCGAGGGAAGCCGTCGGCGGATCCACACCACAGTCCACTCACGCCAGAGCGACACCACGTTTTGTCTCTCGCCGTACCGGCCTGTTTAGCATTAAACTCATTACAAGCCTACCTAATATTTGCCAAATAAATTAGAATTGTGGTATGGCTTCCGTAGGACAAGAGATAAATAAGAATTGTAAAAGTGAATATTATTATGAATATTATTTTTTGAAAGTTACTTAAAATCAGTTCTTCTATTTACGGGGCGGAACGTAATTTTTATTATTTAAATTGCTATCAGTACATCAGGCTAAAGCTGCTGTACGTAAAAAAAACTCTGAAGGCTGAAAAAACCTGAAAAATGCTGTGACGTTTTGATAGACACCCTTAAGTTAAATAATTTTTTATAATTTCCCGCAATTACTGAAAAAGGCGAAAAGTAGTATCTGGGCAAAATTCAATCTGTCGCGTAAAGGCGGCGTAATGTTGCCACCAGCGATGCTCTGTTAACTGCATAGAAAAGCTGACGCACAGTCTAGGGAGTGATCGATGAGAGGATACAGAACAAAAAAAGATATGATCAACTTATGCCTGGCAATGCATGGTTTCCATACTAGAGACCATTTATTCGATCATACATTGTTATAGAGATTGCAGTCCAATGCGCGCTGCATCATGCAGCCATAGTTACAATATCTGTTGAAAATGGTTTCCACGTGTCTCAACGCATGCATCTACGCGCCGTAGCATGTTCTGTTTCACATGTTCACATCGGCCAGGCTGCATCTGAACAGTATCAAAGGCAGCATGAATACGCTGCTCCAGTGTCTCCACGTCTGGAATGTGTACTGCATGTACGACACTTTTGAGAAAGTCCCATAACCAGAAATCGTACGGATTGAGATCCGATGAACAAGCAGGCCATGCAAGGGGACCCCCTCGTCCAATCCATCGACAAGGAAAGACACGATTGTGATGCGTCCGGACGCTAACGGCGAAGTGGTTTGGAGCACCGTCGTCTAGCAGCCATGTAACCCTTCCAATCGCCAGTGGCACATCTTCCAGCACGGCAAGCAAAGTCACCCGTAAGAAACGCCAGGACGCTAACGGCGAAGTGGTTTGGAGCACCGTCGTCTAGCAGCCATGTAACCCTTCCAATCGCCAGTGGCACATCTTCCAGCACGGCAAGCAAAGTCACCCGTAAGAAACGCCACAATACGGTCACCATTAACCCGGCCAGTCACCATACCTCGGACGTTCTGCATACTATCCCACAGACGACTGTTATGAAAGTTGAATATATCACGCCGCTTAAAGAGTGCCGAATCTGCGAATAGGATGGAAGGTACGAGTTCCGGAATCGTGATTGGCTGGTGAAGAAACCAGTGACAAAACTGCTACCGATGTGGCAAGTCTGTTGCCAGTAAGCCCTGTACAAGCTGTAAGTGACAAGGGTAGTAACAACTTTGATGGAGAATATTCAACACTGCCTTCTGGCTTATCCTGTACTGGAGGGCCAACTGCCTGGTACTGACACGGCGGTCGCCTTCCACAGTGTTTATCACATTTCCCTCCAAGTCTCGTGTCCAAACATTTCGAGTACGTCCTTCGAGATTTCCTGCCTCCTGAAATGACCCTGTCTCAGACAAACGGCAAAACACTGTTTCACACACTGAAGGCTGTGGTTGTCGGCGGGGATAGATTTCCTGATACAACCTCGCTGCCCGCCGCCCATTGCCATTCGCCTTTCCGTAAGTAAACACCATGTCGGCAAGCTCTCGATTCGAATACGGAACCATTGTGTACAACGCTGTATGACATCTTGTAATAGCTGAGTTAGCGAGAGAAGTGAATGGGACACAACATTACCAATTACTGTGGCAGGAGAGGAGGCTAGGGCATGATCTATGAGGAACAGTACCACGCTGTAGGAGAAAACCATGCATGCTGTATCTAAGGTTGCACGGTACAGCGCGTGTTGGACCGCAGTCTCTGTAACAATGTATGACTGAATTAACGCTCTCTAACATGAAACCCATGCATTTCCGGGCATAAAATCATCACATCCTTTTTTGTTCCGTATCCTCTCAGCGATCAACCCCTTGAGTTTCTACACGGTGGAGAAAAACACCCTGTAGTTAAAATCATGACGTGGGGGATGCAAGGTGTCTATGAATGATAACTCAATTAATATCTTTAAGTATACAATTTCACACCTTAAATTCACTTCGTCAGATACAGCGACTGCAGTCGACACAAAACGAAGCACAAAGGGGAAAAAATATGAAAAACTGTGAATAAATTATCCCACTGGGATTCATGCTGACATATTCCGTCCTCTTGTTCAGGCACTATGTAACTGGCACTCCAACCTCGCTTATACTTGTAAGTGGCGGTAAAGATGGTGCATATTGGTTCACTAGAGGTCGAGCTTCTGCGGTAGCTTGTACAACAGCTACCCCGTTGTTCCTTGTTTTCTTTAGAATGGAATCAGTTAAAAAATATTCCTTCTTGCCCTAGGTGATTTCAGCAGCGTAAATCAGTTCAGTAAATGGGTGACTTACTTTCGTGCAAATACGAGGGAAATTCGAGGTAAGGTTGATGTTCTGTTAACTCTAACATTATCTGTATCCCAGAGTTTCTGTTTAATGGAGAAGAAATCCTACGGCTTCTTATCTGATACCTACGTAAGCAGTCTCTTGTAAATAATAGTAGTGGACATATAACTCGAACATAAAAGTTCATTAAAATTATCATGCGGTGTAAAAACATTGTATAGAACAATATTTGAAGGCTGTGCACAAATGTTCTAAATTCATGACGTTCAGGATGATTAATTATAGTGTTCTACAAATCCTACATGTCACATTAGAGAATGTCCGTCTCCAAATTTGCCAATGTGCTTATTCCAAACCTTGCCGGCTTTGTTTGGGAATTTTAATAATATCTGTTTCTCCACTGGAAAGTGTGTTGAAGGATCTGCTTGAGTCACTCAACCTGAGAACATGATGTTGTTCTGACTCGCTTAATGTGTAATCTCTCTCTTCACCCTCAGAATGCTTGATTGATGGAAAATCGTTAAATTCATCAAAATAGTGTTGATTGTAGGGGACCATCTGTTTTTCAACTTCCCTATTCTCTTCGATGGCCTGCAATACTTTATCACCCAAGCCTTCGATTCCCTCTTTAACTTTTTCAATCGTGTCAATGACTGGTTGGTCCTCTTTTTTAAATTTTTCGTACACTGTCCTTGGCTGCTTCTTCCACTTTTTAAACTCCTCCTTTAGTTGAGCCTTCACTGTCCTATTCTGCCTGGCTTTTTTGACGATTTCGGGATGGTACACTAAAAGCGTACTTAGTTCTTTAGGACGATCGGACGCTTTCGACATGTTCGTCCCTTTAGAGCGATCGTATTTTGCGAACATTTATTAAGATAAACATTCGACGTTAACGTTCAATGTTTATCGGTCAACGTTTACGTTCAACGTTTGCGGTCATCGTTTACGTTCGTCGTTCATCATTCAAGGTTTACGTTCAACGTTCATCGTTCATCATCAACGTTTGCGTTCCTAATCAGCGTTCAACGTTTACGTTCATTATTCAATGCTTACGTTCAACGTTCAAAAAATACTTAATTTTTTCTCTATATTTGCCCTCATTAGGCTTTCTTGACATGTCGATTGTGACGAAGCCGAATTTGTTTCTATTCCAACATCGACCGCACAGCTCCTTAAAGTCGTCAGACTTCAAATCACCACCAACAAATACATGATAGATATGTCTCAAATTCGTGTCGTCCTGCCTGAAAATGTTCAAAACATTTAGGTCGTACCGCACTAGCTGTTAAAAACAATCTACCCCATTATGCCTTCCTCTCTTAAAATATCATCAGACTATGTCCTGATTTTCGAGAATGAAGTCGTCGAAGACTACAACTGAATCATCTTGGCATCGCTGTTTTCGATAAATATGGCAATCTTCTCAATGTGCTGGACGCAGTCCAAAGCCTGTTTTAGCTGGAGTTGCTTTAGCTGTCGCTGGTCTAATTTTCTGCATCTTTTTATGAATTCACGATTCTTTGGCTGGTCGAAACTTTTGGAGTACGCATACAAGTGGATGATCTTCTTCCAATTCAACCAACCGGGGGCCAAACTGTAATTGTCTATCATTAACTTTTTTTTCCGCGCCCACTCGGCCCAATTATCGCACATCGCATTGAACTTGGCAAAAGTTGACCATGTTTGTTCTTTGACTTCTTTTCTGGAATCCTCACGTTTGGCTCACAATCTGTGCCCCTGTCAACGTCGTCTTGTCTATGACTCATTTAATTAGAATTTTTATCGACGTAAATAAGTATCTTGCAACAAGACAGTGTTGGCAGTCGTCTGTTTCTACTGAGTGGTACCTCGTCTGTTCTGAAGAAGCCATTGATTGTCACAAATCGAAATATAAAAACTATCTCGTTGGTCGGATTCTACTCTACTTTTTTGACACCAAACATCACGTCGAAAAACAATAAACTCTACTGCGACGGAGAGACAATAGAAATTCCTCTAGGTCAATACAGTTTGAAAAATTTAGATAGATTCATTCGCTCAAAGAAGGCTAACATTCACATCAAAGCAGATGAAATTTTAAACAGAGTAATTATTGAGAGTGATGTAAAATTATACGTGGATATAGCAGATAGTATTGGAAGTGTGCTTGGATTTAGTGAACAAACTGTTGAAGCCAATAAAAAGACTGTTGGTAAGGATGTCCCCAAAATGATTCCATTTGAACTGATCAATATAAATTTCAATCTTGCTGATGGGATGTTTGCCAAGCATACAGATCATTTTCATGCAGAAACCAACATTATTGCTTCAGTTAAGCAAAATGCAGACCTTGGAGGGCCAATTATTCATCAGCCACCTTATCCTGTAAATGCTCCAATTTTTGACATCGTTTAAGACTTAGGAGTCACTGTGACTGACGATCGTTTAATCGACTTCAATGGTGCCTGTGTCCCCATAATTTTAAAAATTGATCAGTGAAATTTTTCGTAAATAAAGCATCGTCAGTTAACATGGTTGTGGGCTACATCATGAATCACATCGAGAGCTATCAATTCTACTCATTCTCCGTGAATGAAAAGACAAAAAAATAACTTGAAACTTCCCAACAAGAAGACTGAGATTAACATCAATATTGATGATGCTTGGGTCCATCCAAATCATGCACAATTATAGATGAACTTTGAGGCTGTTAACGTTGATGGGTCAGAGTATCCAACATACAATGGGAAAAACAATAAAATATTGATCGATAATTATGTGGCAAAACTGTACGATGTCATCACCATAAAGAAGGGAAATAATATTTTGGCTAGAATCGAACATCTTTTATTTCATCAGTTCTGTTAAATTCAACATCTCTTGCCGATGAAAGATGTGTGGAAGGACACATACTACATACTAAAAAAAATATAGAGAAAGGAACAAGAAGTACTGTATCCACTATCGACGGTTGGAGGATTTTTTAAAGATTACAAGGAAAACATATGGGAAGGAGACTTTACAATAATTTTTACTTGCAGTTCAAGCGCTGGAGATGTGCTTCGTAGATTGTCTGATTGCAATGACACTGGATTTGAAATAAAAGATACACTTCCTCTGGAAGGAAAAATTGTAGTTCAAAATATTGAAATTCTTGTTCCTGTTGTTGGATATGAGCCAGAATATTCGCTTGAATTAGAACAAGAAAGGCATAAAAACCCAAATATTCCAATCTCCTTGTTTGAGCCCCAAACAATTGAATTTTCTGGACTAAAGGGAAAACGAAATTTTAAGCTGGACATCACAAACTACTATAATTCTGCCGAATTTTACATGCCCTACCTCATCTTCGTTGTTTTCCAAACCAACTGAAAGAATAATCAGCTCCTTGATTTTTCGTTGTTCGATCATGTCAAGTTGCAGAATATCCATGCCAAAAATTGAAGGAAAGAAGTTTTTCCTCAAGAATGGTGGAAACTTGAGCCACGAAATAGGTTCTTGAAGGCTTACGATGCCTTCACAGATTTTAAGAGAATAACACAGTTAAGCAACGGTGTGAACGTCGATCCCTTAAACTTCATTCAAAATTACCCGACCTATGTGATCAATATGAGCAAGAGAATTAATGCCCTAACCACTCAAAAAACAACGATGGAATTATGCGAATTCTTCAACAAAAATGTTCCAAACGATACAGTCGCATACGTGATTATTGAGCCGTGGTAAAAATTGCTGTTTTGAAGAGCGAGCCGCAGCGCGTTCTGTGAAGCAGTCGCCCTCCGTTTCTGGCGGTGGCGCCGCTGTGGCAATCGCATCTTTGGTGTCTCCCTCTGGCGGGAAAGGGGAAAGGTTGCCTGTTCACGTGCATTTAAGGGGCGGTATCAGCTCGCCAGTGGGTCAATCCGAGTGACGCTGGGTCAGTCTCTCGTCACCAGTTGCTGCTCTGTCTCTTGTTCGCATTTGTGCGGCAGTGAATGTATGTCTGTCGTCGGAGTGCCAGTATGTCTGTCGTTTGGATCAAACTTTAAAGCCAGAAAATTAGGATCTTGCCACTCCGTCAGTAACAGAACTCAACTAGTGGTCGCCCGGTCGGGGCTGTGTTCCTGCATCTGAGTCTGCGCGTTAGGCCGCCAGTCAGCTCGAGTTGCTCGGGCAACGGTAATTGGCGGTTGGATTGGGCGGTTGGTCGGTCACGCACTGAGACACAAGATGACTGGTCCGCCTTGAGCGTCGGCGCATGTGAGGTTCCCACGTGAGTCGAGTGGGCCGCGCCGTATAGAAACAGGTAGTGGCTTCGCGGTCGACACGAGAACAACAGGAGTGAAACCACGACATCGGGCTGGCCGGGGCGAGCTGCGACGCCGTGAGACGGGAGATGGGCGCGCCTTCCTGCGTCCGTTGAAGCGGCTGGCAGCGGACGGTTCGGGAGAGCGTTGGGGGTGCTGCGCCAGGTCTTCGCCAGATATCGCAGTTTATCAGAAGTTAAGTGATTGGAGATATGTTTTTACTTGTTAAATTCTACTTGTTTTCTCGGTGAGGTCACCAGCCGCTTTGTTTTGGGGTCGTCCCAACATTCTTCTCCGTTTGCCCACCCGCAGGAAAGTGGTTATTTGTGAATTGGGTGGTCCGTTTTCCCTTCTGGAGTTGGGGCGGGTTAGACCAATCTGCGGTTCGGGTTGTTCAGTAATCGCACTGTCAATTTGCCATACGTTAGTAGCTGCGTCTGTCATGTTTGTCGGATTCGGTGTTAACGAATTTATTGCTTAAGGTGTAAAGGCCGAATTCCTGAAATATGTTTTTATCTTGCCTATCATGTTGCGAGGTGGTATGCATGTAACGTAGAGTTTGTTGGTACATTTTATGTAAAACTGCATTTCATGGATTTTATTTAAGTGGTCTTTTTAGTATATAAAGTTGCCACCCTTCCACCATAAGAGTTCTTTTAAAAACAAGTTGCACTTTCGGTGGCAAATAATTTTTAATGTGAGTGTATCGTACAATTTCCAACCCTCTTACGGGCTGCATAGTTTATGTGTTGGTGTGAGTTGTTAAAATTTTTTTGTTTAAAGTAAACTGGTGTGTTGCAGATTTGCACCAGTGTAGTCTTCCAGAGGTGGTTGTGAGCGGTCGTGACTACGGCCGTGTTAAAAGGGAGCTATCAGAAAAAAAATTGTTATTTCTGCCTCTGTATAAATTGTAACTTGTTATTTACAGGGTGCTTTCTGATTATAATTTTAAATCTATTTTTTTAAAGGACTTTTAGGAATAAAATTTGCATTTATTGAAAAAAATTTATTTGTTCATCAATTACCCATTGTCAACTACTTCCACGCTCACATAGTGTCATTAAATGTGTTAATGTTCTTGATGATTCGCTAGTAAATAAAGTAAATTCTTAAGAAAAGGTTTTGACGGTAAATGTTTGGTGAGAAGAATCTGAAAACACAGAATACTTGCTGAGAATTTTTGAAACAGTCGATCTTTTTAGCAGCGTCAGCTGCATAGCAGCATCTTCTGTCTGGAGCGGCCTCAAGTTATCTGGTCAGTGTTGGCACGCTTCCTTATTGACCTCCAGTCGCTGATAAAGCTACCTGACCATCTCAACACAAGCGCTCTGCCGAGCGGCACGAGGAAGGATTTGCGTAACTTGTTTCGCTGTCTCACTCCTGTATCTACACTGCTCGCACGTCAGTAGTTTACCTACTCGCGTATTCTGCAATCCTGTTACAGAAACTGAATTTAGCAACTTTTAGAGTCAAATTTTTTTAACTGATGCAAAATATATTATGAAACGGTACACGCTGGATGCATTTTACGTGTATCGAACTGTACGAAGAGTAGTAAAGACATCTATGAGAGTTAGTATGAACTAATTAAATTTCAATTTCAGTCGCTAGATGTCTCATTTTCATTCTCGAAAGTACTTCATCAGTCAAGCATTTACACAATCTTCGAGCCTCTTTATTGTGTCAAACCTCGTAACCGAGTAGGTGGCCGGCACGGTAACTCAGCGTGTTCGGTCAGAGGGTTTAGTTACCCTGTAATAAAAAAACTGAGAGAACGGATCGACGAACAACCTGCACGGGTGCCATCGAACGTC
Source organism: Schistocerca serialis cubense (assembly GCF_023864345.2). Taxonomy (NCBI): domain Eukaryota; kingdom Metazoa; phylum Arthropoda; class Insecta; order Orthoptera; family Acrididae; genus Schistocerca; species Schistocerca serialis. Next base: position 946,329,362 of record NC_064641.1, on the reverse strand, counting down.
CGCCTCGAACAAATTCAACGAGCGATATAGAACAAAATAGGATTAAAAGTAAAGTAGGTGGACAGAAGGATTTTGGCCATTATCTCATGGAGCGTGAGTGGTTTGAGAAGAGCATTTTCTATCCTCGCTTCTGCGCGACTTATCGCCATCCATGGGCGTGTTTCAACCCGAATAATGGAGCGGCTCTGTTAATTCAGAGAGGGTACTCCGTGCTGAGTTGAAGCACAGAAGGCAGAGGCATGAAGCTCAGTGATCACTGAGTGGAAGGTGTTCGATAGGGAATGTTTTGCACTTTTTGACAACGAATTTATTTTCGCTTACTTTTTTCCCTATCCAAATGGAGTCTCTACTCACGAAGCTGAATAGCGTGCCTCCAAAGAGATTAAAAAAATAAGTGAGCTGGCGGTAAATGTTTTATACAACGTTACTGGGCGTAAATATTTGAACACCAGATATGGTGAAAAAATTTGCATGGAGCTCATTGAATGATATTAAAGTCATTTTATCAGACAGGTATTCGAAGTTGATTACTGAATGGGAGTTTCAATTTTTTGAAGATGGACAGTTGAAACTCAAGTACAAAGAGCTGAAGAAACTGAAAAGTAATACGTACAAATTTCGTGATATAGAGTTCAGTCTGTGAACATTTTTTTCCCGTATTGAATTTTGTCTTCTACTTCCAGACAACTAAAGCAGTATGGTGACTGTCAAGTTTTATGACAAATCTTGTCACTGCTGAAGAGACTACCTTTCTTTTCGCTCTATTTATTTGGTGAACGTAAGAAAATAAAGACGTGAACGACAGTGCACGAAGGTGAATGATTGCGTTAACCTGACAATTTTCTGAGAAACTTGAGCTGAAAAGATTGGGTTGAAGTAGATACATTTTGGGGTTTTTGGGTAACTGGCTCAGTTTCTGGCGAACCCCGACGGTCCCCTCGGAGTTCGCCAGAAGCCAGTGAGCCACAATCCCCAAAATGTATCTACTCATATTGCATTTCGATCCCTCACATCGCTGACAGTGGGAGGCCAGGTTAAAACGAGGACTGAAAAATCCGGGGACATACCGAAATTCGGTCTCACAACCTCTCTGGTTCAACGAATGTTACCATTCTTGTCTAACGGTAAATGCATTATATGCACTTATTTTATTATTAATCACATATGCCGATGATCGATTTTTAAAAACGCCATAGAAAAGTATTCCTATTACCAGAATATTATCAGACACACCGAAAAAAATAACGAAAGAAAAAAGCCACGACCAAGAACCAAACACGATCAGTGGTTTCGTACTCTAACGCTTCAATCAGTTGTTTTTTCTGTTGAAGCCATACGTGAGAGAAAGAAGTTCTTATGCTCCTCGATTCATGTTGAGGGCAACCGATAAAGATGAAAAAAGGTACTGTCAGTGAGCCTGGATCCGAGGATCCCGTGTCAACAAATCCTGATGCGACAAGGACCGGCTAACTCAGTCGATAGCTTGGCGAAATCGACGTATTGGCGAATAAGTCGCAAGATCGTGCAAGGCGCAAATACTTCCAGTATGCAATGGTCATATACTGGCGGAAGGAGAGTGTGTCTGTATCACCCCCTCCATCAACATTGTAATGAACATAGTGGCCCAGAAGACAAGTAACTGTGTTTGACTGTGCCCTCGGTAAGTATATCACCCGAAAGGACAGTCTCAGCGGTTCGAGTTGGAAACGCTAATTGTTTTTTAAGGCAGTGCCAGTTCACTTTGTAACCGTGACAGATAAACCCATGTTGCTGCGTGTCTATGGCCGATAGCGACTGCATTGAATCGTAACACTAAGTCCAATGTTACGCACCACAGGCGCTCACTGCTGCTTAACAGGTTGTGGAATATTTAATACCGCGATGACGCCACTGCCACTGGTAAAGTTGAAAGGCCGAGATGAAACCGCACCGCCTTCCAAGAAGTTGGCGGGCGCCGTACAAGTCAATCCTTCCCCCGCGCACTAACAAAAACGAAAAACGTGCTAGTGAGGTGCTGCCTATGTAGCGTATCAACCCTCAAATACGTAACTGACAGCGATATAGAATTCACTGATATGTTTTAATTGAAAACACAATCTACCGATTTCGACTCGTGGGTCAAGACTGACAATTACAACCGCGGCGTGCATGTGTGAATTGCTTCAGAGATAGCGCGTTGCTCCAAAAAAGTAACACAGACGCTTTTCTTTGAATTTCGGAAAATCCCAAGCCCCCGAAAGGACGCGCACGCCCTACCAAATCGTATCGTAAGCGGAAAATGTGACGCTTCCATAATAGACGACAAGACAGCACTTTCACTTTCCTAGCTGACATCTCGAGTAGGGAAAGATCTGAGGAGGTAGTACGCTTCGCACTAGACGTGGGTAGCCAGGATCCGAATTTTCAGAAGCAGCTTTGCACTTTTTATCTTCCTCATAGCCCACTATCCGTTTATCTGATTTCTTGTAGGAGGTTTCCACTCTACTAACGATCATTTTATATAGGTCTGATGCAGGGAAGGTATAATTTCTGAGCCGTGGTCAAATGTGAACATTAGACACTATATGTCTCTGGAAAGTTATATTGTGCTCGTATCACGCCGAGCAAATGTTTTACAGAAGTAGTGTTTTTGTTTTACGGTTCGATGACATAGTTTATCGTAGAGAAACCGGGAAGAAGGATGTATGTCATGTGCTTGAAATATATTTCTTACATTGGAATATTAACAGCGCTACATTCCATGTGACTGATAGGTTGGAGATGCAGATGTTCTAACATTATAGCCCGTTTTAAGGGCATAACGTTGTAGCCTTAGCAGTGTGTGTGTTTATGTTCTCTATTACTGATACCTTCCAGGTACAGATCCTATACTCTAGAGGTGATAGCTTGGTTGATTTACGCAAAAATTCGTCGAATTGCAGCCGTCTCGACCTCCATCACAAGTAAAAATCAATCGTTTATTGTTGTTCTTAACCGTCACCACACTTTGATATATGTTACTATACCTCGATGAGTGCTATGCTCCTTGACATGGGCGCATCTCGAGAAATCTCATGCACATGGATTGGTGATGACTCGAAAAAGCTCAATTCATTTAAGTAATGTGTTGTGTAGCGGTATTCTTCTGAACGGGTGCAGATTAATTCGATAATGGTGCTGCATGGCTGGTTGGCCTTTCACCCTCTAATTTTACCCTAAGACAGCGAGAATGTTCTGTGACTCCCATACGCATAGAGATAGATCTTAAATTAATCACCATGCTCGATGTTTTAGAAATATGTGGAGCAGTGTCTGGTATACTTTGATGCTTCATGTGCTCGAGAATTAACACTGAATGGACGTACTGCAGAGTCATCTACCCACATTCGCAGTGTTACTCGCAGAGTGGAGAAGGGTTGGTTAAGCTATGATCTGCAATTGGGGAGACATCGCTGTCACATCATTAGCTGGTGCTGAAGTTAGTGTAAAATTGCTAAAATTGTTCGCGCTATTAACTGTGATGGTTATTATTATTACAGTCATTGGCTGTGTCTTTTCCATGCCATCCATGCTTTGGCGGACTGTTGGTTACCACAAAATAATTGACTGACAGCGCTTGTCTGAGATGGGGAATGAGTTTTGTGGATACGTGGCACCGTATGGGTGATGCTAGCAGCGGAACAGTGCTCACATACATGACTGCAATATGAGGAATGAGTTAAACAGAACTTAGAGTTATCAGCTATTCAGTCAGTGTTAGGGATGAGTCTAATTGCAGAGCTCGTGAATGACTTTTGTACTGTTGTTTGGGGACTCTGCACAAAGTGAGCAAACTCTTTCGGTTTCCTGATGTTGTAAGTGTCTTTTATTTAAAATCTGCAGACATGTGGCGTGTTATTGTATCCGCCATAAGACACAGGAGGCAGTAGCAGCAGCAGGTTGAGGTGAAAATTTGGACAGGGACTGCATATAAAGTTACGAATGCTTGGATGGCTGCACACTGCGCTATTCTGGGGAAGATTTGCAAAATCTCTTTCCCCGCACTGGACCGCACCACAGCTATGCGTCGGGGAGCGTTGTGAAATCTCTTTCTCTGCACTGGACCGCACTGCAGCTATGCATCATTGCGCTGGCATTGGTGTCTACGTGACTTGTAAATCGGATGAGCTTTCATAATCCCTAATTTTTCTCTGTTGTGGGGTAGAGAATAACGACGATAGTATGTTGGGCTGACTGATTGGAATGGACGCAGATCTCCTTCAGGCTGTAGTATCTGTATCTAGTTTGCAGAAGTACCATAACTGAGTGCATTACCAAAGGATGGTCAAAACACAGTCCTGTTGCTGTAACTCAGGTCGTTCTGTTTCTACATAGGTTGCACAAGGTGGTGTATATGCAGTAAATGAAGCAGGCAAAAAGGAATACAAACGTCTCAAAAATGAGATCGACGGGAAGTGCAAAATGGCTAAGCAGGGATGGCTAGAGGACAAATGTAACGATGTAGAGGCTTATCTCACTAGGGGTAAGATAGATACTGCCTACAAGAAAATTAAACAGACCTTTGGAGAAAAGAGAACCACTTGTATGAATATCAAGAGCTCAGATGGAAACCCAGTTTCAAGCAAAGAAGGGAAAGCAAAAAGTTGGAGGGTCTATACAAGGGCGATGTACTTGAGGACAATATTATGGAAATGGAAAAGGATGTAGATGAAGATGAAATGGGAGATACAATACTGCGTGAAGAGTTTGACAGAGCGCTGAAAGACCTGAGTCGAAACAAGACCCCGGGAGTAGACAACATTCCATTAGAACTACTCACGGCCTTGGGAGAGCCAATCCTGACAAAACTCTATCATCTGGTGAGAAAGATGTATGAGACAGGCGAAATACCCTCAGACTTCAAGACTAATATAATAATTCCAATTCCCAAAGAAAGCAGGTGTTGACAGATGTGAAAATTACCGAACATTCAATTTAATAAGCCACAGCTGCAAAATAAAAACGCGAATTCTTTACAGAAGAATGGAAAAACTAATAGAAGCCGACCTTGGGGAAGATCAGTTTGGATTCCGTAGAAATATTGGAACACGTGAGGCAATATTGATCTTACGACATATCTTAGAAAATAGATTTAGGAAAGGCGAACCTACGTTTCTAGCATTTGTAGACTTAGAGAAAGCTTTTCACAATGTTGACTGGAATACACTCTTTCAAATTCTAAAGGTGGCAGGAGTAAAACACAGGGAGCCAAAGGCTATTTACAATTTGTACAGAAACCAGATGGCAGTTATAAGAGTCGAGGGGCATGAAACGGTAGCAGTGGTTGGGAAGGGAGTGAGACAGGGTTGTAGCCTCTCCCCGATGTTATTCAATCCGTATATTGAACAAGCAGTAAAGAAAACAAAAGAAAAACTCGGAGTAGGTATTAAAATCCATGGAGAAGAAATAAAAACTTTGAGGTTCGCCGATGACGTTGTAATTCTGTCAGAGACAGCAAAGGACTTGGAAGAGCAGTTGAACGGAATGGACAGTGTCTTGAAAGGAGGATATAAAATGAACATCAACAAAAGCAAAACGCTTAAAGTAGTAAACGAGTTTTGCTATTTGGGGAGCAAAATAACTGATGATGGTCGAAGTAGAGAGGATATAAAATGTAGACTGGCAATGGCAAGGAAAGCGTTTCTGAAGAAGAGAAATTTGTTAACAGCGAGTATAGATTTAAGTGTCAGGAAGTCGTTTCTGAAAGTATTTGTATGGAGTGTAGCCACGTATGGAAGTGAAACATGGACGGTAAGTAGGTTGGACAAGAAGAGAATAGAAATTTTCGAAATGTGGTGCTACAGAAGAATGCTGAAGAGTAGATGGATAGAGCACATAACTAATTAGTTGGTATTGAATAGGATTGGAGAGAAGAAAAGTTTGTGGCACAACTTGACAAGAAGAAGGGACCGGTTGGTAGGACATGTTATGAGGCATCAAGGGATCACAAATTTATCATTGGAAGGCAGCGTGGAGGGTAAAAATCGTAGAGGGAGACCAAGAGATGAATACACTAAGCAGATTCAGAAGGATGTAGGTTGCAGTAGGTACTGGGAGGTGAAAAAGCTTGCACAGGATAGTAGAGTAGCATGGAGAGCTGTATCAAACCAGTCTCAGGACTTAAGACCACAAAAACAACAACAGTGTTTGTAATACTTAAAGAAATTGTCAATAGGATCCAATGCAGATATGTGCTTGAATGGAAAGAACCGATTCCAAATCATGGACATCATTTCTAGTGGATAGCATTAGACTAGAGATCTGAGAAGCTAGAGTACATTTTCTTACGACCTCAATCGGCATCTACTACTACTGTCTGTCTTCCTTCTCAATCAGTCATCGCCTGTAACTCAGTGGGAACACCGCGGAAATTCTTGTATGGTCTCGAGACAGAATGCGCTAGACATACTATAGAATTATCGCTTTGACAGAGTGACAAATACCGCTTACATACTACGTTCCTTAGCAGAATCACTTTCAAAATGCGGTAATTTTATCATGAGGTTGCATCATGGACTTACGATACACATTCCTACGATCACCGTCACGGTATTTGTCCAGAAAGAGTCTCCTCATTCAGAGGAAATGTACCTCAATTCGTAAAGCGGGTATAGCTTTTAACATGGATACTTGTGTGCATCTGTAGAACCAAACCGCTTGTGACAGTAACATGCAGTAGTTGATTTTTTTTTTTTTTTTTTTACATGTCCCTGACAAGTCTCTCTTTCTAAGACACAGTAGTAGCAATGGCAGGAGGAAATATAAGAGACATGCACACACATCAATAAATTTCGGTCATTATTATTTGGTATCATAGACAATCATCTGGTCACAAAGTATTATACTTAGTAGTAGTGGATGCGTGATCGTTATATTCGCATTTGAGCATCAGGTTTATAAAGTATGTGTTTGTGTAAAGGAAATGAGTATGTCCAGTCGTAAGGAGGGTATGGGTTTGACTTGGAATACTGTGATAGCAAAGGGAAGAATTTATCAAGAAAGGTAGTGATATTTATATTTCCTGACCCACTGCTGACAGCAGGGTGTATTTCCAATACTTTGCTCATTGTCGAATGACGTTCAATTGAGACTGCGATCGTAAGATGGCTGGCTTTCGTTATCAAGTGGAAATGTGAGAAGATTGTGTACGGAGGTGCGTGTGCTGGACCGTTATTCCCTCACCTGTAAATTGTTCAGTTGACTGCTTCTGCAGATTTCACGCCTTTATTTAGTTGAGAGAAGATCGATTGTGGTGTGTGGGATGTGCAAGGTAGGTTTGCCTGTTCTCTAGACATGGGAAACAGCTCAGTTGGGTTGTAAATTACAGGAATCATTTGGAATCTGTTACATGAGCGAGATCGGTATTCGTGGCTGGAGATATCATTTTTGATTATTTTATTTCTAGTTACTCAGTGGTCTAGGCACGTTCAACCTACTTAAAGTTTTGGCATTGTAGAGAATTAACTTCCAATCTATATCTTTGGAATTATGGTGCACAAGTGATCAGGAGGCTACTGCTGTGAGCTTGATATCGAGAGGTACCGCGAAAATGATATAATATTATAGCAAACAATGCGTAAATACTTGTGCTAGTGTAATGCCAGAGTCTGGAGATGGGTGTAGAAATGCATGCAATCAGGCAGGTCTAACCAGAAAGAGTAGTGCGTTTGCCTTGAGGGAGAAACGAGCCTGTGTCTGCACATCATTTCTGAGAGTAACTTCGATCCATTGAAGGCTTTCTGATGTAAAAGGGGTGATTTTGTATGGTGTAGGATTCGAATTCTATGTTTACTACATCGACATGATACGTGTCGATATATGGCTGAGTTGGAGATCGGTTTCATGCACTAATATTCAAGCTCCTGGCCCCAGTGGGAGGACAGTGTAATCGAGTAGGTGTCTTTCCGTATTTGACGATATGTGTGGCACTTTGCAAGGTTTAATTGTCGGTGCAAATTAGTGATCAGTGTAAAATAGTTTTTTGCCACAGAATGTCATGCCTGTAGAAAGAAAGAAAAGGTGGACTGTGCTTCGCTACACTGAGGAGCAACATGACACGAAGCTGGTGTGAGTGTAGACATACGATAATTTTTTCAGGTGCTGTACAGATATAAAAGAAAACTTCACTGTTTTTGTAAAGTTAATGAGGCTTATGTTGTGTAAAATGTGTATATATTGCATAGTAAAGTTACTGTGGTTTATGTTGTGGCGTGATGAGAGAGGATGACTGTGCGTCCTATCGTGAGGGATTTATAGATTAAGAAGATAGATAATGGCGAGAGATTTTTTATGTGGAAAATTACGTGCTCTATAGATAATGAGATTGGTTCCAGAGGCACACCTATCAAGAGGAGACAATAACTGTACATAGATCGGTGTCAGACTGTAGCAGCAATCGTAATATTTGATTGTAGTCATACTGGTAAATATGATCTTGGCTTCAAATATTCTTGTCAGTCTAGTATGTATTAGCTGATATGTAAGAAACATTGTGGGTTTAACTGTCAATGCAATTTAGCCATCTGTGTAAAATAATTTAACTGCTGAAAGTTCCAGAAAAAAGAGGTGGATGGTGTTTCGATACCGACAGCATCAATAATTCGGCAGGTAAATTCGGTAAGAGCCAATCATAATGCTCGATTCATTCACATCCTTTGTGCTGGTATATAGGAGCCCCTACATAGCGGTGGGAACGCTTGTGTGTGTTGAAGGCAGGGAGGGTACCACATGATGTGCTGGGATATCACGTTAGGATCGCTAGGAAGAGTGCATTCGATGTTATTCTGCGCTATTTTCGTGAACAGGTTCTGTTAGGGCAAGAATTTCCGTACATACAAGCTGAGACAACACGAAAACTCCTACAAAAGTGCATGTTAAATATTGCTGGGAGACTATGCAATTTACTAGGGTTCGACTTGGTTATTATTTTTGATAGCAATGTGGCCTCAGTATAACATTGAGAATGTTGCTAGATGCACTTGTGATGGTAAGTTGCTACGCGCGGCCAAGCATTAGCAACATGTCACGAATGGTCGGTTAAAATCGCTAAGGAGAACGCAGCTTGCGCTATTCTGGAATGGATTGCTGCAGCGTCTTCGCCGGACCGCAGTTAGAGCGAGTGTAGCGATGAACGCACGCGCGCGGGTCAGCTTGGAGCGCCTGCATTCTGTAAATAAGTGTTCAGTCCCGTCCTATCGTGTCACCAACTGCTCCTAGATGCAACTTTCACCTGCGTTCGGCTGTGGCTTGTGGCTGCGCACCCACCTGATCGGGTCAGCACTTGTGTCTTGGTGAACGCGTATTTGGATAGGAGTTTCTCAGAAATCAAGTATGAAAGGGATGTCCCCACCTCATGCACACGGGCATCTATGCGTGCTGTGACAGCTGACAATGGTGTCACTTCGCAGTCTGGTAGACATGGTTTGGCGGGGAGGGGGCGTTGCTTGAGTTCGTTGATTGCATTATTTTATGAGTGTATCTGTCGGCTGTGCCATGTGTTCTTTGGACAGTTTACGAGTACTGAGTGATGCTACACATCACTGTGCTGCATAATTTAACAGCAGCTTGCAGGTCTCTAGTGAAATTATTTCGGAAAATTATGAATTGTTTAGGCGTCTGCAGACTGTGTATTGTGACCCCAAGCACATCAGGGCGAGTGTTTTGCGTTAGTGTGATAAATACACTCCACCCATAAATAAAACGTTCCAAACTAAATAGAGTGCACTCCTTCCTTACTCTCCCCAGCAGTCATCGCAGCCTGAGTCATTTCCGCACCATTTTTCCCCTACGGGCCACCATCTGGGATTAGGTCACAGGAGAGAAGACAGTACCCTCTGGTGACAGTAATGTGTACTAGGTCAGTTTGAATCTACACTCCTGGAAATTGAAATAAGAACACCGTGAATTCATTGTCCCAGGAAGGGGAAACTTTATTGACACATTCCTGGGGTCAGATACATCACATGATCACACTGACAGAACCACAGGCACATATACTCAGGCAACAGAGCATGCACAATGTCGGCACTAGTACAGTGTATATCCACCTTTCGCAGCAATGCAGGCTGCTATTCTCCCATGGAGACGATCGTAGAGATGCTGGATGTAGTCCTGTGGAACGGCTTGCCATGCCATTTCCACCTGGCGCCTCAGTTGGACCAGCGTTCGTGCTGCACGTGCAGACCGCGTGAGACGACGCTTCATCCAGTCCCAAACATGCTCAATGGGGGACAGATCCGGAGATCTTGCTGGCCAGGGTAGTTGACTTACACCTTCTAGAGCACGTTGGGTGGCACGGGATACATGCGGAAGTGCATTGTCCTGTTGGAACAGCAAGTTCCCTTGCCGGTCTAGGAATGGTAGAACGATGGGTTCGATGACGGTTTGGATGTACCGTGCACTATTCAGTGTCCCCTCGACGATCACCAGTGGTGTACGGCCAGTGTAGGAGATCGCTCCCCACACTATGATGCGGGGTGTTGGCCCTGTGTGCCTCAGTCGTATGCAGTCCTGATTGTGGCGCTGACCTGCACGGCGCCAAACACGCATACGACCATCATTGGCACCAAGGCAGAAGCGACTCTCATCGCTGAAGACGACACGTCTCCATTCGTCCCTCCATTCACGCCTGTCGCGACACCACTGGAGGCGGGCTGCACGATGTTGGGGCGTGAGCGGAAGACGGCCTAACGGTGTGCGGGACCGTAGCCCAGCTTCATGGAGACGGTTGCGAATCGTCCTCGCCGATACCCCAGGAGCAACAGTGTCCCTAATTTGCTGGGAAGTGGCGGTGCGGTCCCCTACGGCACTGCGTAGGATCCTACGGTCTTGGCGTGCATCCGTGCGTCGCTGCGGTCCGGTCCCAGGTCGACGGGCACGTGCACCTTCCACCGACCACTGGCGACAACATCGATGTACTGTGGAGACCTCACGCCCCACGTGTTGAGCAATTCAGCGGTACGTCCACCCGGCCTCCCGCATGCCCACTATACGCCCTCGCTCAAAGTCCGTCAACTGCACATACGGTTCACGTCCACGCTGTCGCGGCATGCTACCAGTGTTAAAGACTGCGATGGAGCTCCATATGCCACGGCAAACTGGCTGACACTGACGGCGGCGGTGCACAAATGCTGCGCAGCTAGCGCCATTCGACGGCCAACACCGCGGTTCCTGGTGTGTCCGCTGTGCCGTGCGTGTGATCATTGCTTGTACAGCCCTCTCGCAGTGTCCGGAGCAAGTATGGTGGGTCTGACACACCGGTGTCAATGTGTTTTTTCTTCCATTTCCAGGAGTGTAGATCTCATGGTGGAGACATTGCTTGAAAAATAATAATGACTTAAGTTTAGCATAGGCAGAGTCGTTTTCCAGCCATTTCGCCCCACCATTTTGGATGACATAATGTGCTGTGCACATTAGTGCACATTAGTTCACGTTAGTACATCTTAGTACACATTAGTGCGTGTTAGTACACATTAGTGCACATTAGCCTACAACTGTGGGTTGGTAAGGTGTCGTGGTGGTCGGTTGAGGATCGTGGTGGAGACTTTACAATTTCCTTCCAAGTCCAGGTGGGCTTGGCTCTCGCGAAAATTCATTCCAAGTCTACAGTAGCGCTCTCTGGTTCTGACAGTATGTACTAGGCCTCGTGATGAACACAATGTATGCCGCCATCTTCAATAACGGTAGTCACGTCATCAGTTGACATCACAGTAGCACCCTCTGGCGGTGGTGTTGTGTACTAAGTCAGTTGGAGTATGGAGATCTTGGTGAACAAAATTTATGCCGCCATCTTGGATTACCTCACAGATGAGTGTGTCTTCTGGTGGTGGCGATGTGTACTAAGTCAGTTGGAGTCCAGAACTCGTGGTGAACACACTGGATGGTTGTACTAAATGTAAATGAGTAAATACTTATATCCAAGTCCTTTTCCCATGAATGCTTTGGAGGAGGTGGCGGTCGGGTGTTTGAGGTTAGTACAAGTGTCCTTTCTTTCGCGTCATTTTCTTAGCTTAGTGGAGATAACCACAGTGTGATGCATTATCCTGTAGGAATTTGATCTTCCCGCCATTTTACGGGGTTAGGGGGGCCCAACTGACCTTCTTCCCGCCAAAATTCAAACCTCCAGCCAAAATCCACCATCTTGAATTACGTCATAGCCGCCATATTGGATGATGTCATGTGCTGTTACCAAGTCTGCACGACGCCATCTTGGCTGACGTCATCACTGGCATCTTAGATACATCTGGCAACAATTCAGAGTGTTCCTGCAGTGCCCTTGCCCCAATACTAATGAGGAAACATAAATTGGTACTCTTGCCACTGTTGTTCGGCATCCTTGTGTTAGTTCATGTCAAATCACAAGGGAATCTGGCATGAGACAGGGTAGTGATGTTTGTATTCTGCATCCCCATCAATATAATACCATATCAGTCTCCAGCAAGAATTAACTGGTACGGATTGTATGTGTTGCACTGAACTCTGCTGTTGGACTCAGCTTCAGATTCAGATGGACGACACATTGATGAATTTTATTTTATTTACTGGCGAGGCTACATTCGCCAACCTAGGAAATGTTAATATGCGTAACATGGATTACTGGGCAACTGAAAATCGACGCTGACTGCGGCAAGTTGCACACCAAAAACGGCGGTCAGTGAATGTATGGTGTGGGATTCTGGAGGACATCAAAGGAAATCTTAATGGTAGGAAGTACACAACATTCCTGCAGGAAACATTAGGTCTTTTGTTGGAAGATATACCTTTAGGAACAAGGAACAGACTGTGGTATCAACACGATGGGTGTCCAGCACATTTTTCGCTGATGGCTGGAAATGAGTTGCAGGGACAGTTCCCAGGATGCGGAGGAGATGTGTCGCGGCCGGCTCGTTTGACAGGCTTGCAGGATTTGCAAAAGACATTGTTTACAAAGACGTTGCAACTACACCTGAAGATATGTAAGAGAGAACTGTCAGAGCATGTGTTTCGATAAGGCCCATGTGATAAGGAATTCCACTCAATCCATGATAAGATTGCAGCACTACATTGATACCAATGTTCATCACTACGAACACTTCTGTAAATATACATTCATGCCACCTTTGTGACCTTCGTTGACCTTCAAAGATCTTATTGTTACACGTCATTGGATTCGTCTCGATAGCCGCTATTAGAATATAAGTGCCATTTTAAAAGAACAAAATGACCTTCATGTCTCTGAAGCGACCCCACCTAGCAACAAAAAACCAACGTCGTATTATGGGCCCCATTGTCCCATGCAACTTTTGTCCCACAAGCTTTTCAGTTCCTATCATACTTTCAGAGTTATTCCTGGTGGCAACAGTTAGTGACTCACCCTGTATATTAGAGGGAATGCGGCCAGATGATCGTTCGCGGATTAACTTCACTAACAAACTCACATCTTTGACCGAATTGGAGGCTTTGGTGTCCGCTATTGAAGACCTGAGTTTCACAGACCAGCAGCGAGGGGGTTTTGTCATGGTCAGGATGAGAACTGAAATCACAGGTAACTTGAAGCAAATAGGGGCATTTTGTACGGCGGTGTCTGGTTCAACGGAAGGAGAGACCGAACAGCTGACGCCACAAGGAATGGAGGAGGCGTGGTGGCGGTCTATCGCCGAACCAGTATTTCATGTCAAGACATGGTGGAGGCAGCCCCTGCCTTACCTCTGTGTGCAGCTTAACGAGGAACAAGTGTGCACCCTCCTCATGTCTGGTAGGTCAGTTTCTCTTTCAGATTATCTGTGGTATTTGGTGTTCCGCCATATCTGTAAATTGCCTCGTTTCCGTCCGTCATCTCGGAGATGTCGAGCTGTCAGTGTGCAGATGTTGCCTCTGGTTCGCGAGCTGCGGGAGAAACTGAGAACTGGAAAATTTTCTTCGCCTGTGAAGTTGATAATAATTTAAAATCCCTCAGTCAACTTAGTTTTAGGGTGTGGTTTTATAAATGGTACTGCGTTGATGAGAAATTGTCAAGACAGGGTTGTTTATTTTAAATTTCACCCAGCTGAAGGGTTCGCGTTGTGCTCCTGCAGGTTGCCACAGGAAATCAAATGTGTTACTGCCATGTTTGCCATTTCAGCTCGGTCACCTAAATGCCTGTGTGGGGTAGAGGCGAGGCAGGTATGGGAAGTTCTTGATCGATTACTGCAGGTGTTAACTAGCAGGCTGGGCGTTACCGATAAAATCCAGTACAAGATTCGCCTTATGAACGACATTCCAGTGACGCACGCTCGTTAACGCTTTCTGGACTGAAGATGAAATGTTTACGTGCTTTTGTTAATAATATGTTGCGCGATGGGGTAATCAGGCCCTCCACCTCGCCCTATGCTTCTCCCATGTTCTTAGTACCTGCGGGCAGCAGTGGTGGATTATCGTGCTGTTAATGAAAAGATAGGTTTGGAATCTGTGCCACTTCCTGATCTACATAACTGTTTAACTTGGTTCAATGAGGCTCAATATTTTACTGTCCTGGATCTCAATCAGGCATGTTATCAGATCCCGTTAACAGAGGATTCCACGCATATTATCGCCTTCTGTAGAGACTGGAGCCTCTACGAGTTTAGCAGGGTGCTCTTCGGTTTGTCAACGGGAGCTGCCATTCTGTCTCGTCTTCTAGATTGTGTTTAGGACAAGTGTATAAACATCTATATGACGTGGTTATTTATAGTACTAGTCTGTCTGAACACCTGCAACATCTTGAGGCAGTTCTAGATCGCCTGGGGGAAGTAGGACTAACTGCGAACCCATCCAAGATGACTGTGACACATCGTCACATTTCCTTCTTGGGACATCTTATTTCCGTGGATGGCGTTACTAATCATTTGCGGAAATTCCCAGCACCTAGAAATAAGAAGGGTGTGGCGCGGTTCATAGGCATGGAAAATTTTTTGCAAGTTCGTGCCTGATTTTGCTCAATTAGCGGGATCCTTTAACATTTTAAGGAAGAAGGGCGTCTTTCGGTGCCAGTAAGTGGCGTTTAGTAATCCATCAGTACGAGCCATTCCAAATTTCGAGCTCCCGTTCGTGTTGCAGACAGACGCCTGTGATTCTGGACCAGCAGCTGTCCTCCTGCAGGAACAGAACAAGGAGCGACGCCCTATGGCGTATGCCCTAGCAAACTTTGACCAGTGGAAGTGAAATATTCCCTGTATGACTGGGAAGCCTTGGCGGGTTGCCTTTGAAAAATTCAGATTTTATCTGTTCAGAGACTGACAGTCGAGCTCTTAATTGGGATTTGGCACCTCCCAGGAAAACTGGGCGCATTACTCGTTGGGGCATCCGTATTTCCGCCTTTTGCTTTAGGGTGCGACACGTTAGAGGGCCAGGCAACTTGATGGCTGATTCCCTGAGCCTCATGTTCGAAGGAGAAAGGGAAGGTGATCATGACCTAATGGACATCTTGACAGAAGTCCCCTGAGCTATTCGTTAATCTGAAGACCAAGCAGGTGGAGGAGCCCAGAAATGCCGGCATTAGGCAGAAATTGTTGCAGGGCGAACAAGTGCAGTTTGCACAAGGGGATGTTTTGTTACTTGGCCAACATAACCCCACGATATGTTTGTCCAAGGAGTTCATAGTACCATTGTTCCATTACTTCCACAACACCCTCTTAATCGGTCACTTGGGCGTTTGTAAAACTGTTGCCAAGACCAGATCACAGGCCACCTGACCCTCCCTATGTAAGGATGTCCGGACGTTGGCGGGGAAGTGTGAGAGCTTTAAGGGAATTAAGCCCAACCCGAATTCCCGCGAGAGGCTTTTAAAACCTACACAAGAAATGTCTGACGCATAAACATTTTATTGATGATACAGGGCGGCTTCCTCGTATGTGTGTGAGCAATAGGCACATATTATTTGTTGCGAATGCCTTTTCTCGTTTTTATAGGCTCATTATGACTAGAGCAGTGTTCGTCCCTGTAACTACCCAGCATTTGTGTGGAATTTTTTCTGTTTTTGGGCCATCCAGGACGCTTGTTAGTGATAACGCCCGTGCTTTTGCTTCTCAGCTATTTGCGAGGTTCTCCTTTGACAATAGAAATAAGCCTGTGACCACAACTCCTTATTACTCGCAGTCTTCTTTTGCTGAGACAGTGAACCGCAACTTGAAGACTACGCTTATCATCTTTCACAATAAGGCTCATAGGAAGTGGGACATGTCAGTGCCTTGATTCAATTTTGCCTTTAAATACCGCAGAGATTTGCGTCACCCCAGAAGTGATACAGTAGAATTGGAGCTGGGCTAGGTGTAACATCAAAATTACCTATGCCAGGCTAGCCGTCTGGTACAAGCGGGGGCATAAACAGTTTAAGGGGAAGGTTGGGAACAGGGTGTTCCTTCGAAACCCTAATATTGCTCCAAAATGGGTGTTACGATTCGCCAGCAAGCTAACTCCCCAGTTCCTGGGACTCTACGAGATTGTGAGGGTGGAGAGTCTGGAGAACATTTCGGTTCGGGATTTACGCATGGGCAAAACCTAGCGCATGCTTTTACTCAAGTCCAGAAGGGTTGGGTGTAAAAGGCTCCTTAAAGGTGGAGGATTTTGATTTGGTGGGGGACTGCACATCTAAATGATGCTAACGTTCAGATCTTAGTAAAAAAAAGGGGTATTCCTAAATGAATACCGGTATTTAGAGGAGTAACTCGATGAAGACACATTTCCTGACATAATCTTGTTCTCCAGCAATTTTAGAGGCACTGCCATATCGATGCTGAGTATGGGCACATGTTGAGTGTTTGGCAGGAGTTCAACATCTCTAATTTAGGGGAATATACACAGACATACACTTACTTGCAAACATTTTCAAACTATTCTGGCATATATGCTTGGAAACATACTCTCAGAATCCTGCATTCTACTATGCAGGGCCAGGGCTTTTGTGGGATGCCATTCTCAAACTCATGTGTCAACCATGAACTCTCGACCCATGTTGATGTACTGTTGTTGTCGGAGAAAAAGGGCTCATGAGGTACTTTGTTAGTGTTTTAATAGATATGACAAGACAAACAATATATGAATATGTTAGGAAATAATCTGGTGACGTAAGTTAGATAGGGTACTTGGTATGCCATCTCTTCCGTTTGGAGGGTTTGGATGGTTGTGTGATGAGACAATCGTCGGATTGGGTAATTTCACATCTGTAGCAGCAAATTCTGAAACAGGATACATTTTACAGAGAGATGTAACACATCCTAACAGTTTGCATCATGTGTAGAATGAGCTGTCTTTATGTCCAGTATGCCCACTTTAATTAAATAGTTTTGAACCCAAGTTGTCTATAAAATGTCCAGCAATGTCTTAAGTCTGGACTGGAACTGGATAGAGTCACCCAAGCTAGTTCATTCAAACACAGCTTCTGGTTGGAGGAATACTGAAAAGAGGGCCTCCATGACATCTTCATTTGAGGAAGATTTTTGTAAGATTAATTTCATTTTCGGCAAAATTATGGAAAATGTTAGAGAACATCAGGAAATTAACTTAGTTACCTTTTTGAAGGGCTCGAGAGACTACACTGTCAAGTTAAAATTTAAACAAGCCACAACCTAAAATAAATAATTCGTCGCTCTGGTGATGGCAAAGGTTTTGGCGGAGTTCATGAAGCCTGTTTATGTATGTATGTGTGTGATAGACCTGTCTAAACTCCAAATTACTATGAAGTTTGTAGATCTCCACTGAGAAATGTGCACGTACTGCCCAGGCACAGGTACAATGCAGAAACAGGCAAAGGGTATGTAGAATGTGGCTTCAATGGATTTCACGGTTGTGCATCACTTTCATTGCCTACACGGTAATGTTGGCAGAGCTCCACCTCCTCCTTGACATGTGGTGCACCAAGTCAGTATTCGATTGTGAGGATGTTAGGTATTTACTGTGTCAGAACACAGAATCAGTTTCTCATGAGATGATGATAAGCATGTCATTTATGCCTATAAGATCAAACCTTAATGTATGCACAATGTTCTCTCGAAATTTACAATGGATGCATGTATGTATATATTTTATATATACAGTGAAAATGCAAGAGTGAGAGTTTACTATATGTGTGTAAGTTATATTGTTTGCACACTCTGTGTGTGTGAGTGCTTGCTATCTATATTGGATAGAGTGCACACTGTGTGTGGAAGTCAATACTGTGTATTCAAGATAGAGGACAGTCAAACTGATATGTTGTTGGCATGCCAGTTTCACTGCTCCTGGCTATACAAATGAAGATCATATTTATTTTATATTAATGTTGTATTTCACAGGTGAAATGTAAATATTCAATTTCAACTGTGATGAAAGTTTGTCAGTTTTTTGATACTGTGCTATAACAGCTGACAATCAAGTGCATGAACATGAACTATAAGGTGTATATCAAAAGCGTTTATAAGTTGATCAACACTTGAGAGTTATTTTGTATATATGTTGTTTCTATACACTATTAAATTATTTTTGTAGATATCATACATTCAATACTTGTAACTTGTTTTTTTTAAAAAAAACGTGTCATTTCCTCAAATATAAAGTGCATGATTTTTGAGACGTATTATCTGGAAAAAAATATATATATTGTCTGAAATGTGAACCCCTATTGTGAAGAACATAAAGTCTAGTTGCTTATTTTCTGTCTACCTGATTGCTGACTCGGCTGATGTTATTACTCGGCCTGCAGGAGGTAGTGACTGGCAGAGCAGAGCGTTAGTAGTGGTGAAAACTTCGATCAGCATGTCTGGAGACTGTGGAAGAGGCCTGCCATGTTTATATTTAAAGAAACACGGAACCATTCGTGTCCTACAACAAATGTTTAAATATTAATTATGAGCAGCACACCAGTGAAAAAGTGAGTTCGAAATTTATGGTGGCAATAGTTTGAGCAGAACAAGTGGGGTGAGTGAAATTGTTTAAAAGTGAAACTATATGCATGTAATTTATTAAATATGGATAGCTGCGATGAGAGATATTGTTTAAATGTAGGACAACTGGGGTACTGCTATTTTAAACTTAGCATTCTCTACTTAGCACAAGAGAACTGTGATTTCAGCGGAGTTTTTCAATTTCCCACATTTTAAACTTGGAATAAGTGATGTGTAAAACCATGCAGACTGTACTATGGTTAATCTGTTTTAGTGTGACATCATAGCGCTCGGGAAATGTGGCAACTGTGCAGGCTCTACTAAGGTCTGCCATCTCAGTTTGTGATCAGTTACTAGGATTTTACACTTAACACAATTGGGCACTGTCCATCTTCTCAGATTCTTGGAATTTCCCTTATTTTTTGTGTACCACCATTTTGTACACGGGGAAATTGGTGTACATCCGAGCAAAGGGTGTAGGGGGAGATGACATCATCAGAAATCTGCCAAATGGAGCCTGAGTTGTAACGCCTCCAGGCCCACTACTGAGGCACACTTATTCACTGTTTGAAGGTTTTTCATTCCCGCATTTTTCATTTCCGTTCAGTCGAGAGCCTGCGCCGTACCAGCACACTTACAAGTGCACTGTTCTACATGTGTTGTGAGGCTGGATTCGTGCAAAAGTTCTCTCTGATGTCGACGTGAAAGCTAAAGACGGCGAGTGCAGAGAGAGGGGCCATTCAGGCTGCGTGTGAGAAGCCGCAGGGCCGCAGTCGCGCCTTTGATCAGCCGCGCCCGCGGAAAGCCAGGCACGCCGCCGCCGCCGCCGCCGCCCCCGCCACCCCCGCTCCCGCCGCTGGACACTTTATGGCAGCGATCTTCTGCGGCGCCGCTGCACGCAAAGGCTGCCTCACGAGATCTGCTACCGACCATGTGGACAGCACCTCGACTGTGTGTCCGTGTCCGTACGTTTGTGTGTAAAACCTAACCACCAGCCCGGCACCGGAACCAACCTTAGTAGTGTACACCTCAGAAACTGTCATACGAACTGTTCACCAGGGTGATAGCGATCCTCAATTATTTGCTAAAGAAATCGCCATAATACAGAATATTTTATAATGAAATTGGACTCTTATATACTAAGCGTACTGTTTTTCATCTCCGTCATCATTCAATATTCGTATGAATGCATCCAGAATACTGGACAAAAGAAAAACTGGCATGAAAACTTTCCAATGATGAAAGTGATTCGGATCTAAGGATTTTATTTGCAGTTAATTACATGAAGACGCTATTAACGAAATGTACATCTCATACAAATGTTTCGAGATTTTCTCACTTTTTTTAGTAATCCGTCAGTCATTACTTCGACACTCTTGGAATGTTATCGGCAAGTGGCCAGCTTGTTCTATTAGGAACAGCTGCCGAGTAAACTTCCTACCGAGGACGCCAGTGTATGCTTCATCGCTGTCTGAAGATTTGGCAGACGGATCAGTTTCAGTATTGTCCACAACTGCTGCAGGAGCACCTGCTTCAGAATCATTTTCAGGATCTCCACTTGCGTCACTTTCACGATCGAGTTCTTCTAACAAAGCTTCACACATTGCATCTTTCGTTGCTAATGTGGCATTTCTACGTGGCAGAAATGAACTTCGGACTCGTGAGACATAACGGTTGCAAAATGCTCACTCCAGGGTCACAGTGACCCTTCAAGAAATATTTCTGTCAAATTAATTAAACAACAGTGTCTCACAACTTTGAACATCAGTTCTCCAGTAGGCCTCACTCAATACTAAATTTACATTGGTGGCAGCGTGGTGTGTATATGCCGTGGTGCATGCGCAGTAACAAACAAACTCCAGCATCATGGCGTGTATTAAACCGAAGCTTTCAAATGTTCAGATATGTGTGAAATCTTATGGGACTTAACTGCTAAGGTCATCAGTCCCTAAGCTTACACACTACTTATCCTAAGGACAAACACACACGCCCTTGCCCGAGGGAGGACTCGAACCTCCGCCGGGACCAGCCAGGACTGCAGCGCCATAGACCGCTCGGCTAATCAGCGCGGCCCGAAGCTTTCGAAATGTGGTGCCGCACAAGAAAGCTGAAGACTAAATGATATCCAGTAAGTAATGGGGACATACTGATTCGAATTAGGGAAAATCCAATGTATTTCACAATCTACCTAAAAGAAAAGATGGTTTGATGAGACATATTGTAAGGCATAAAAGACTCGTCATTTGGGTAACAGATAAGTGTGGAGCGTTTAAACGGTCGACAGAGAGCAGTGTCTGAGTACAGTAACATACGTACACATCCAGCGGTCACAGACCACGCGCTGCTTCCACAAACTCCCTCCATTCCTTTCTGTTTTGTGCTCGGTTCCTCCAGGTGTCTTCAGTCCCCAGGGATGTTTGGTGTGTCGCCAGGTCGTCCATCCAACGCTGTCTTAGCCGTCCTATGGAGCGTCTTGTGTTTGGTTTCACCTCAAATGCTTTCTTCGCCTTTCTTTTAGCATACGTGATACATGGCCTGTCCACTCGATTATTTTGCTCTTCAGCTTCTGTAGTAATTTTGGTTGTTGCATAAAGAGGTAGATTACCTCATTCATCCTCATTCTCCAGTCTTTCTTACACAAGACTGGTTATCAGATCTTCCACATTACCCTTATTTCAAAACGCGAAAAGAGAACAAACTATTAGTACCTGAAAGAAGAGTAACGTGGGGCATATGTGGACCAATGCAGTAAGTAAGCACTAATGAGTTTTACAGGTAGGTATGTGCGGATTAAGAGGCTTGCACAAGTTAGATTTTCGTGTGGAGCTCCACGTAACCAGCCTCTGGTCTGCAGACTGCAGAAAAACGTTCAAAACCGAGCGAGGTGGAGCAGTGGCAAGCACACTGGACTCGCATTCGGGATTACGTCAGTTCAATCGCGTTTCTGGCCATCCTGATTTAGGTTTTCCGTGATTTACCAAAATTGCTCCAGGCAAATGCCGGGGTGGTTCCTTTCAAAGGGCACGGCCGACTTCCTTCCATCATCCGATGAGACCGGTGACCTCGCTGTCTGGTCTCCTCGCCCAAACAATCCAACCCATGTTCAACACCTCAAAAGTACTGTAGTTTAATACCATTTTCAGGACTAGCATAAGTTTTTTATATTTTAATTGGAAACTTCTGTCTCAATACTCCTTTACCCACAGAATTTCGCCATGTACTACCACTCATGGAGTAGACATAAACTTACAATTGCATTCTCAGCGCTGTCCAGCAGGACGCGCTGAGTCTAGAGTCGTCAGCGGGACAATGCGGGCAGTGCACACACTTCAGTCTGTCAACATGTCTCGAGGGGTATTTTGAAACCAAGATTATGCGCCCATTTACAGCAAGAACGAATGTCAGTTTCCCCCCCCGTATTGGCGCACATCACAACGACCGTCATTCGAGCACTGGACTGGAATCTAAAGACACAAAACATTTGCTGACTGTAACAGTCAGCAGTCATCGACAGCAGTCGCCGGCTGCTAATCACAGGTGACGCCCCTCGTCCACTCCAGTCACAACGCAACGCAACGGAGCCCGTGTTTATGAAAGCAGCTAGGAGCGCCGCGCCAACCCAGACAGCACGCAACAGCCCGCACGCGACCGACTCCTCTCTCCACTGGGCGTCCACTGCTGAGCCGGCAGCGCGGTCAGTCGCCTGCGACGTGTCCAGCCAGCACCACACCACTGGGGGCACGGACTCTGGAGGAGGCGAGCTACCAAAGCGCGACGTACAGTTTCACCTAGAAAGTGAAACTGTTCAGTATCGCGACGGAATTCTCCAGTATATTCTCAAAACCGAGACCGACGAGGTCCTCTTTGGCCGTGGGACATGGGAAAGGGTCGCACTCTACCAAGTCTGAACTTACAGTGCACGAACACTATAGTATGAGCTTTCTGCTTAAAAATTCCGTAACAGCTTGGGCAACGTCACATGATCCTGATGAAGTCTCCGCCGCCCGACCAATTCTTTTCTCTTCTCTGGAACGTGATTCTTCAACAGAAAGCTCCAGATGTGTCTGAAGTACGCAGCAGTGACTGTACAACCACTTAGAACGCCACGAGCGTATACTGTGCCTTTGTAATTGAAGAATGTGATGGTCGTCGCCTTATTCTCAGACTTCCGTACACTCACTGTTTACGGGGGTCGTCGGCTATTTTGCTCCGTGCTATTCTGTGTCCTACAGAATACACGAAAAATGAATCTGCAGTGGTGATGTTTTGCCACCATGTACCAGCTTTTCTCCAAGCCGCCGTTTCCAAAAACGACAAAGGTTGACACGATTCTGTTTTTGCTCAGAAACAATCTACCGCGGTGTCCAGCGTAGATGCCGGCGAGCTGTTCCTCTAAAAGAATGTGAACACTTCCTGTTGGTTTCTTCAGAAGAGACGTGGACCACGCGAGTCATGGCGCCCCTACTTTTGATCGTCGCTATAACAGGGCCATAACAGGCGCGCCTTCTCCAACACTTTCACGACCATCTTGAAATGCATTGTGCAAACAAAAACAGGCTCGATAGGACGTAGCAGAGTCAGCGAAAGTTCTCCTCAGTTCGTCATATGTTACAGAACCACTTTTTTTTTTTGACGCAAACAAGAAACGAAATTTAGTCGTTCTGAAGTTTTAGAGGGACCAGGAGCGCACAGGCACTTCCATTCATCGCGGCAGCTCAGCTCAGAGATGGGGAGAACGCCGCACTGGCTACTTTCAGAGTGTAGCAGCGAAAGAACGCTCCGCTACTCATTGCACGCAGTCCAGAAATTTAATGCCAGTCTTCATTAAACGTGCTTCGAACATTCCAAAACATTAATATAGACAAAACATGAACACTGTATTCTGTTCCGTCTATAATTGCGTTGGAACACCAACTGACAGTGAGATAAACCATTCTCTCCAACTGTTCAAACAGAAAAAATATCTGAAATTTCATTTTCACTACAGGTGACGAAGTGCAGTAGTGTTTTAAACTGACGATTTATTTATGTATAAATACGCTACTAGTCTTTTTTTAATTTCTGATGTGATTTCTTTCCCATACGCTTAACTGCCATTTTGTTCTTAAACTGTAATATCATGATATGATCTACATCTTCGTGAAAGAGATCTACATACGAATAAAACTACTACCACTGTGATCATATTGCTGGTGGAAATGGCGAAAATTTACCTAACGCTAACGAAAACTTGACGAAACTAGAATATTGTTTCGTCACTGTCCATTGGCTCATGTTATCCATGGAAATGACTTCCGATGATAATACATTTTCATGTCATACACACACATGCAAAATATTCATCAGTGGAACACCAAAGTGTGCATCGTCCTGCTTTGCATTGTTGTCAGATTTATTTAAGACAGAATGACACAATCACCCTACCCTTCATTGCTGACAAATTTATTCAATATTAAATGGTGGTACCACTCTACTCTGGGTTGTTGTTGTTGTTGTTGTTGTGGTCTTCAGTCCAAAGACTGGTTTGATGCAGCTCTCCATGCTACTCTATCTTGTGCAAACTTCTTCACCTACCAGTACCTACAGCAACCTACATCCTTCTGAATCTGCTTAGTGTATTCATCTCTTGGTCTCCCTATACGATTTTTACCCTCCACGCTGCCCTCCAATACTAGATTGGTGATCCCTCGATGTCTCAGAACATGTCCTACCAACCGATCCCTTCTTCTGGTCAAGTTGTGCCACAACCTCCTCTTCTCCCCAATTCTATTCAATACCCCCTCATTAATTATGTCATCTACCCATCTAATCTTCAGCATTCTTCTGTAGCACCACATTTTGAAAGCTTCTATTCTCTTCTTGTCCAATCTATTTATCGTCCATGTTTCACTTCCGTACATGCCTACACCCCATACAAATATTATCAGAAACGACTTTCTGACACTTAAATTTATACTCGATGTTAACAAATTTCTCTTCTTCAGAAACGCTTTCCTTGCCATTGCCAGTCTACATTTTGTATCCTCTCTACTTCGACCATCATCAGTTATTTTGCTACCCAAATAGCAAAACTCCTTTACTACTTTAAGTTTCTCATTTCCTAATCTAATTCCCTCAGCACCACCCTACTTAATTCGACTACATTCGATTATCCAACTGCTCTTCCAGGACATTTGCTTCAATGTCATCGGTGAACCTCAAAGTTTTTATTTCTTCTCCATGGATTTTAATACCAACTCTGAATTTTTCATTTGTTTCCTTTACTGCTTGCCCAATATACAGATGGAATAACATCGGGGAGAGGCTACAACCCTGTCTCACTCCCTTCAAATCTACTACTTCCCTTCATGCCCCTCGACTCTTAAAACTGCCATCTGGTTTCTGTACGAATTGTAAATAGCATTTTTCTCCCTGTATTTTACCCCTGCCACCTTCAGAATTTGAAAGAGTGTATTCCAGTCAACATTGTCAAAAGCTTTCTCCAAGTCTACAAATGCTAGAAACGTAGGTTTGCCTTTCCTTAATCTATTTTCTAAGATAAGTCGTAGGGTCAGTATTGCCTCAGGTGTTCCAACATCTCTACGGAATCCAAACTGATCTTCCCCGAGGTCGACTTCTATCAGTTTTTCCATTCGTCTGTAAATAATTCGCGTTAGTATTTTGCAGCTGTGACTTATTAAACTGACAGTTCGGTAAATTTCACATCTGTCAACACCTGCTTTCTTTGGGATTGGAATGATTATATTCTTCTTGAAGTCTGAAGGTATTTCACCTGTCTCATACATTTCGCTCACCAGATGGTAGAGTTTTGTCAGGAGTGTCTCTCCCAAGACTGTCAGTAGTTCTCATGGAATGTTGTCTACTCTCGGGGCCTTGTTTCGACTCAGGTCTTTCAGTGCTCTGTCAAACTCTTCACGCAGTATCATATCTCCCATTTCATCTTCATCTACATCCTCTTCCATTTCCATAATATTGTCCTCAAGTACATCGCCCTTGTATAGACCCTCCATATACTCCTTCCACCTTTCTGCTTTCCCTTCTTTGCTCAGAACTGGGCTTCCATCTGAGTTCTTGATATTCATACAAGTGGTTCTCTTTTCTCCAAAGGTCTCTTTAGCTTTTGTGTAGACATTATCTACCTTACCCCTAGTGAGATAAGCCTCTACATCCTTACATTTGTCCTCTAGCCATGCCTGATTAGCCATTTTGCACTTCCTGTCGATCTCATTTTTGAGACGCTTATATTCCTTTTTGCCTGCTTCATTTACTGCATTTTTATATATTCTCCTTTCATCAATTAAATTCCATATTTCTTCTGTTACCCAAGGATTTCTACTAGCCCTCGTCTTGTTACCTACTTGATCCTCTGCCGCCTTCACTACTTCGTCCCTCAAAGCTACCCAGTCTTCTTCTACTGTATTTCTTTCCCCCATTCCTGTCAATTGTTCCCTTACACTCTCCCTGAAACTCTGTACAACCTGTGGTTTAGTCAGTTTATCCAGGTCCCATCTCCCTAAATTCCCACCTTTTTGCAGTTGCTTGAGTTTTAATCTACAGTTCATATCCAATAGATTGTGGTCAGAGTCCACATCTGCCCTTTGAAATGTCTTACAATTTAAAACCTGGTTCCTAAATGTCTGTCTTACCATTATATAATCTATCTCAAACCTGTCAGAATCTCCAGGCTCCTACCATGCATACAATCTTCTTTTATGATTCTTGAACCAAGAGATAGTTATGATTAAGTTGTGCTCTGTGCAAAATTCTACCAGGCGGATTCCTCTTTCATTTCTTCAAAAAAAAAAAAAAAAAAAAAAAAAAAAAAAAAAAAAAAAAGAGAGAGAGAGAAGAGTTCAAATGGCTCTGAGCACTATGGGACTTAACATCTGAGGTCATCAGACCCCTAGAACGCAGAACTACTTAAACCTAACTAACCTGCCCGTGGCAGTATTCGAACCTGTGACCGTAGCGGTCGCGCGGTTCCAGACTGAAGTGCCTAGAACCGCTCGGCCACACCGGCCGGCTTTCATTCCTTCCCCCCCCAATCTATATTCACCTACTACGTTTCCTGATCTTCCTTTACCTACTGTCGAATTCCAGTCACCCATGACTATTAAATTTTTGTCTTCCTTCACTATCTGAATAATTCATTTTATCTCCTCGTACATTTCTTCAATTTCTTCGTCATCTGCAGAGCTAGTTGGCACATAAACTTGTACTGCTGTAGTAGGTGTGGGCTTCGTGTCTATCTTGGCCACAATAATGCGTTCACTATGCTGTTTGTAGTTGCTTACCCGCACCCCTATTTTTCCTTCATTATTAAGCCCACTCCTGCATTACCCCTATTTGATTTTGTATTTATAACCCTGTATTCACCAGACCAAAAGTCATGTTCCTCCTGCCACAGAACGTCACCAATTCCCGCTAAATCTAACTTTAACCTATCCATTTCCCTTTTTAAATTTTCTAACCTACCTGCCCGATTAAGGGATCTGACATTCCACACTCCGATCCGTAGAACGCCAGTTTCCTGATAACGACGTCCTCTTGAGTAGTCCCCGCCCGGAGATCCGAGTGGGAGAGTATTTCACCTCCGGAATATTTTACCCAAGAGGACGCCATCATCATTTAGCCATACAGTAAAGCTGCATGCCCTCGGGAAAAATTACGGCTGTAGTTTCCCCTTGATTTCAGCCGTTCGGAGTACCAGCACAGAAAGGCCGTTTTGGTTAGTGTTACAGGTCCAGATCAGTCAATCATCCAGTCTGTTGCCCCTGCAACTACTGAAAAGGCTGCTGCCCCTCTTCAGGAACCACACGTTTGTCTTGCTTCTCAACAGATACCCCTCCGTTGTGGTTGCACCTACGGTACGGCTATCTGTATCGCTGAGGCACGCAAGCCTCCCCACCAACGGCAAGGTCCATGCTTCATGAGGAGGGACTCTACTCTACTCTACATTGTTACCAAATTTACAATCCCCCCTTAACCTATGGTTCTGTTCCATTCACCCCTGCCCCCTCGCCTATCCTTGACCTGTTGTTCAGTCTCCTGCGACTTTGCTTGGTTACAACATTTATAATATTCCATAACTAGCTGCTCCATTAAGTGGTTTTCCATATCACCCACTCCCCCTCTGGGAAATATCCGGCCTTCTTCCATCCTAGACAGTCTACACCACTTTCGACACCAAATTAATAGACTACTTAATAAAATTTATCAGGAATTGATGGGAAATAGCTCGTCCACTGTAATGATGTCATTTGTTTTCCTCCCACAATTAACTCAAAATCCTTTCTTCTCCCAGGGGTTTTGATACACAACCCCTAGATTCCCTACCCGTTCTGGAAATACTGACTCACTTTTGACTGACATAAATGTCATATCAGTCTGCGGAATTTTGTGTATTTGAGCAGTTTGAGGGATACAACGGAGTGTGTGGAATACTTAAACAGTTTACGCCGTTTTTTCGATGGCACATGGGATATCGTCAACATAAAATACACACCAAACGTAATTACATTGCGGTCATTATCTTCTGCAAAAAGAAAACAACACTTGCGTTACAGCTGCGGCATAAGAGCGGAAGCACCATGCGTCCCTTGCAGTAGCCACGTCGCCAGTTGGACCGTGCGGTGTGAGTGTGGGTTCAAATCATGGTCGGGGCCTCGCCGCCGGATCCATTCACTGGGCAAGCGGCACTCCAGCAGCCACTCGACCGCACTAACCCCTCCCCCTCCCCCTCCCAAGCCGTGGATGTCTTGGATATATTCCCTCACTCTACTAAATTGATTGATTAATTAATTAAGTCGATATCCTTTGTGCGGGACTATTTCTCCTTCCATCCTATTCGTGGATACAAGGATTCGATGGCAGGATCCGATACTGCAACCGCCGGTTTCCAAACCCTACTGGATATTTTTCCCCTTGCCTCCTATCGATGGGCTAGTAATTTGGTAGGATGTCCATTACGTTGGAGATAGCTGACAATTTAAAATTACAGCTCAGTTGCATGCTATGTCCTTCGACAGTTTGCGGGAAGGGCTCGACAGAGGCATGGTAGCAATACGACTATTGGAGACAATAAATTGATCAGGGTTTTTAAAGCACTACAGAATTCCTGAATTCTACTCTCAACTCCATTTGGAAGGAGGAGGCAGGCCCTATTCTGTGATAGAATACCTACAACAACAATTAACTCTACAAGACAAAGTCCACTGCAATGTATTTAAAAGCTTTAAACACAACACACTTAAACCATGATCCAATTCGTAATTGTAGCAGTAGTAGTAGTTGTCATGACAAGATGACAGTATCAATCGGAAACAGCAGTTGGGTTTTTAAGCCACTATAGAATTTCTGAAATTGGTTCTCTCCACTACATTCAGGAGGAGGAGGAAGAAGGTCTATAGACAATATGAGAGCAAGACAGAGAGCACTGACGTGTATTGAGAAGCACTAAACACGACACACTTAAACCACGACCCAATCCATAGTAGTAGTAGTTGTCACAGCTAGATGTCTTGCAGAAACACTCACACATCCTGCGTGCTCATGTTCCGATGTCCACACACAGCTCGCCAGTATCCTCCAGTGCTAATGGTCAGAGGTCAGAGAAAACTGCAGCTGCAGTTGCGGATGTGGGTGTATACCAGACTGCACCACCCCCCGTCATGGGGGGCATGTAGCGATGTATGGAAAGGTAGGAATTCGGATTGTATAAATATGTCCAACTTCAACACTTGGCAGGGACTGCTATTGAATCGCTTAATTTTCCACGGAGAACACATGCAGCACACATGATTACGGAGACACGCTGAGTATTACTTCGCTGTTCAGCTATTCAGAGGGCGCCGCTGCAGGCACTTGCCCATGCAGCTGAGGCCAAGAGCCGAGTACCCAGCCAAATTGAGCTTCTTTTTGTACCTGCCACTCACAAGAGCCTTAAGCCAGAATTTTATCCAGCCACAGGTTACCTCCACTATGTGGCCCACATGCCAAATGGTGTCGTCCTAGGAAGCCAGCCACATATTTATCACTTGTTTTTATTTTATTTACACGTCAAATTTTGTAGGATCAAATTGAGGAGCAAATCTCCAAGGTCTTGGAACGAGTCAGTACATGAAGTTATAACATACAATACAACTAATAACAGTCAAAAATAAAATGTTTATGAACCCGAAAAAAGTCAGTTCATAAGTTTAAGTAAACGCAATCAACAATACAACAAGAATCATCCCAATTTTTCAACGAACATCTCGATAGAATAGAAGGACTGGCCCATTAGGAAACTCTTCAGTTTCGACTTGAAAGCGCGTGGATTACTGCTAAGATTTTTGAATTCGCGTGGTAGCTTACTGAAAATGGATGCACCAGTATACCGCACACCTTTCTGCACAAGAGTTAAGGAAGTCCGAGCCTAATGAAGGTAAATAACAATTAAATATTACGACTGCAGCCCTAATATGGTGATACTTGACAGTGAACAAAATATCGGAAGTACCTCCACCTGATGACTGTGGCTCTGCAAATATTAATACCTATATCCCTCTTACAATTTTCCATGTAAAAGCCTTCATCCCCCTTAGAGCTATCGGTGCATTGAAGTCACAGTCTTCCTTACAACTGGAGACGGTTATTTTCTTTCCACATATTGGAACAATGACCACAGTAACTTTAAACACAAACACAAACTTTTATGCCTGCCGATTGCAGCAAATCTATCACACATCCCGTGCAAAGTGTAATACTTCGCCAATAACTGAGTGCTGCTGGCAGCAATGAATACTGACAAAAAATCCATGGTGGTTGGACGTGCCTCATTTGTTTTTCTTATGAATGGTGCCGGTGGGCCTTAGGAAGAGAGATGTAATCGTCTTAAAACCGACCAGATGTTAAAAAAAAGAAGCGATCGCAACATCCATGTCACTATCGCCCTACGTAAAAGGCAGTCTTGTTTTTACACAAGTATCACTAACGATATCCATATTCAAATCTATACAAGCTTTATAAATCGAGGTATGGTATTGCCTCTGAATGAAGTGGACATCCACACAAAAACCGCGACATTGCATACAGACTCTGAGTACAGGGTCTGTATTTAAAAGACCGAAAGTGTGAGTGTACATTAGCGGTATAAGCTTGTAATAAAATCTCCTTTCTCACCAAATTTAGAAAGTGATTAGGCTTAGTTACATGGTATTAAACCGATATTTGCAACTCGCTCTTGCCCCTGCAAGATATTTCCCACGTTAACAAACGTTATTTCAACGTATTCTATCTCGATACCATGTAGAAAGCATAACAGAGGATCTGTGATATATCCACTGGGCTATAGGCCAGGGGAGATGAAGGTTGATTGAGAATGATCACATACAGTAGATAGTGTACTACGTGAGGAATTAAAAAACGCTACACTAGTTTGAGATCGTAAGAAATGTACAAAATCCTATGACCCATACACCAGCTTCTCAGATCTATAGTGTTACTTTTCTTGGTAGAAATCGTGTCTGTGATTTGGAATCAAGTCTTTCCATTCAACCACATACTTGCCTTGGATCCTATGGAGATGGCTTTTCATGATTACAGCCACCGGTGGATCACGTTCGATGCACTCTGAAATCTCGACGCACCCTTCAGCGCGATTTTAGACACTCCCTCTACATCTTGTAACTGTTCCTCACTCATTTTCTGCTTCGCCCCTGCATCTTTGTGAATGCGATCATTCTAGTTTAAGGTGGAGCTGAGCAGAAGTTGGAGATTGCTATATCTAAGACCGTCTGCATCCAATGGAGAAACAAGATGAGCTGAGTTAATACAACGTGAAAGACCGCCGAACCAAGCTTTCTCCTGCAACACAGGGTAGTGGAAATGACAGTGCAAGTAGCTACAGTAGAGTTTTTTATCGGGAAAGCTAGGAAGACACCACATCACATGGGAAGTGGAAAAAGGACGAGGGTTTTCATACGGCATTGTGATGCATCTGAAAGCTGTATACAAGTACTGCAACCAGAAGGAGATCTGCATTCCTCAGGGAGCATTCATTTCTGTCACCCAAACATTCTCTCTATCCTCGTGCTTTTGTAACATCCAACAGAGAAAAGCTACGAACTGTAAAAACCCTGCTAACATCACCCAGTAGAGAACTTGTTAAGACATTACCATGCCCCTTTTCTTCCAGTATATCGAAAACAAATACCATCTGCATGCTAACACTAAGCATATGTGGCGATCCTGTTCCTCGCTGAGCAGCAGTTATGAACTCAGCTTCCTCTGTTCTTTCATGTGTCACGTAATGTAGTGTAGTGGGTATAGTACCATCCTACTTCCTGTCAGCTGTATATTAACTTGGCGACGATGTGAATCACTCAGTGTGGAGTCCTGAATCAATCTGTCAACATTTTGCTTGTGAAACTCGGTGGTTGCTGTCACAGGACGTCCAACTCTTTGTTTATCACGCGAGTCAGATGTTCCCTCCTCAACATCTTTAAACTTACTCGCCCAACGACGCACAGTACTCACATCGACACAGTCATCACCATAATCTGCTTTCTTTCTCTGATGAATCTTCTTTGGGGTGACACCTTCTGCAGTCAAGAATTCAATGACTGCATGTTGCTTAAATCGCATTGACCTACCGTCTACGCAGGGTTTCATACTTTACACTGTAACAACCCAACCTTTCAATGCTAAGCTGGAGTTGTAGGGAATGGGCTACGGAACAAGCCAGTACCTGCCGCATACCAATGCTGCCATCTTTTCAAGATTTGCAAACGTGGAGGCATCAGTTTTGAGTCAACCCTCGTACTATTTGTTAGCGTGTGATGTATCTAGCGGCAGCAAAAGGGAGTTTCAAATATTGTCTTAATACCCCGTTAATAAGCCGAATCACTTTCGAAATTCGGTGAGAAGGGTGATTTTATTGCAAGCTTGCATCATGGGCAATATGCACCTGCACTTTCGGTCTGTTGATACACATCCCAGCCATCACAATCTGTGTTCAATGTAGTGGTATTTCTTTGAAAGACCACTTCACTTGAAGGCAATACTATACCTCGATTCATAAAGCTTGTATAGCTTTTAACATGGATATCGTTAGCGGTACTTGTGTGTGTCTCTAGAACCAAGACGGCTTTCTACCTGTATGCAGGGTGACAGTAACACTGCCGTTGCGATCTTGTTTTTAACATGTGGTCGCTTATAAGACGATTACGTCTCTCTTCCCAAGATGCACTGGAACCATGCACAAGAAAAACAAATAAGACATATCCACCCACTGCGGATTTTCGCTCAGTATTATTTCGTGCCACCAACACGCAGATATTGGCGAAATATTTTACTTAGTAGAGGATGTGTGATAGATTCACTGTCATTGGCAGGGGTGTAAAGTTACTGTGGTCATTGTTCCAACATGTGTACAGAAGATGAGTGTGTCCTGTCATAACGGAGGTACGGATCTGATGTGCAAGGCTGCGGTTTCAGTGCACCGGTACCCATGCGGGTGATGAAGGATTTTACGTGGAAAATTACGTCCAGTCATAAGAGGGATACATATATTGAAATTTCCAGAGCCACAGTCAACAGGGGGAGGTAGTTCCGATACTTCGCTCATTGTTGAAAATCAACGGATTAGGGTTGCAGCCGTTATATTTAGTTGTAATTACAATGATAAATGTATGGCTGGTTTCCTAGGACGATATCATTTGGCGTGCGGGCCACATAGTGGAAGTAACCTGTGACTGCATCAAATGGGCATTTCTCGCTTAAGGATCTCGAGAGTGTTGTTGTTGTTGTTGTTGTGGTCTTCAGTCCTGAGACTGGTTTGATGCAGCTCTCCATGCTAATCTATCCTGTGCAAGCTCCTTCATCTCCCAGTACCTACTGCAACCTACATCCTTCTGAATCTGCTTAGTGTATTCATCTCTTGGTCTCCCTCTGCGATTTTTACCCTCCACGCTGCCCTCCAATGCTAAATTTGTGATCCCTTGATGCCTCAGGACATGTCCTACCAACCGATCCCTTCTTCTATCGAGAGTGGCAGGTACAAAAGAAGTTCCGGCCGGCAGGGTAGTCACTTCTTGGCCTCAACTGCAGGGGAAAGTTCCTGCAGTGGCGCCTTCTGGATAGCTGAATAGAGAAATAATATTCGGTATGCATTGGACTGTCTCTGTGATGTTTCCTTGGAAAACTGAGCGCTGCAAAGTGGGGCGCCTTCCGCGGCTGGGGGTGGTGCACTCTGGCATACACACACCTCCACGACTGTGGTTGCGACTGCGACTGACCTCTGTGTTGGCACTGGCAGTGTATCAGGATATTGGTGTGCTGTGTTTGGAGACTGCGATATGAGTGCATTGGATGTGCGAGTGTTTTGGCGATCTCCGATATATAGCCATGACAATTGCTGTCACCGATTGGATCATGGTTTGCGTCTGTCTTGTTTAGTGTTTCGCAGTACATCGCAGTGGACTCTGTTGTGCAGTGATATTTGCTGTTGTCTCTATCCTGTCACGCAGTACGCTCTTCCTCCTCTCCACTCTGAATGTAGTGAAGAGAACCAATTTAGGAAATCTGCAGTGCTTTAAAAACCCAATCACAACGCCAAATTCCCAATTGATCAATTTCTTGTCTGCGACAGTGGTGTTGCTAACACACATCTGTCCAGTCCCTCCTCCAAATTGTTAAAGGAAACAGCACGCAAGCTGAAATTCGAAATTTTAAGCTACCTGCAACATAATGGATTTCCTATCAAATGACCTAACTGTGCGAGCATCCACCAATAGGAGGCAAGGGCGGAAAATACAGTATAGTCTGGAAACTGTCGGTAGCTGGATTGAATCCCACCACATACACCAGTTCTAGCATCAACCAATAGGATGCAAGGAAAAACAATCCCGCACAAAGAGTATCAAATTGTTCAAATGGCTCTGAGCACTATGGGACTTAACATCTGAGGTCATCAGTCCCTTAGAACTACTTAAACCTAACTAACCTAAGGACATCACACACATCCATGCCCGAGGCAGGATTCGAACCGGGGGAGAGACTGGGAGAGATCGATAGAGAGAGAGCATGTTTTTCAAGAAGAATTTCTCAGGTGTACATACCAAAGGGCTGCCACCACATGAAACTTTTGTTCAGGGGGGAAGGGGAGAGGGTTTAGCACAGTCTGGCTGCTGCTGTCACGACACAAGCACAGCGCACGGGTCCAGTGGCAAGGCTCCGGCGAAGCTTTCGACTTGTGGTCCAGCTGGCAATGAGGCTACTACAAGGACAAGGGCGCACGGCGCTTCTGCTCTTACTTATGCCGCAGCGGCAGCGCAAGTGGTTTTTTTTTCCGACGAAGAAAGTGACCACAACGTAATTATGTGGATGAGTATTGTATGTTGATGGTATCCCATGTGCTATCGGAAAAACGGTGTAAATTCTTTAAATATTCTACACATGCCTTTTAGTCAGCAAATTGTTTGAGTAAATAATATAACACACACTACAATCAATCTGATGAGACTTTCCTGCCAGTCAAAACTGTGTGAATATTTCCAGAAGGAGTGGGGAACAGAGGAGCTGTGGGATCCATTCCAAGAGGAAACAGAAAGGCTTTTGATCTAACTGTGCAAGGATAACCAATAACGTCATAAGAGCGGACGAGCCATTTTCCAACAGTTTATGATCAACTTCTTTAATTAGTAAGTTAGTTTTATATGAAAAGTAGTGTAGAGTTTCCAGGAAGGCGAAAGGATGACGTGGAAAACCACTTAACAGAACAATAGGTGAAGGAGGATCATAAGTTTGGTAACGAAGCAGCTTGGGATGGGAACTGAACAATATGATAAGGGGTGGGGGAGGGGGTGAACATGGAACAGAACAAGAGGTTAAGGTGTGATTATGCAGAGAGGGGTGATACCGCCATTTCATCTTGAATATATTTGGGAACAGCGCAGAGAAGGGTGATGCCACAATTCTGTCTTGAATAAATTTGGCAACAGTACAGATTGGGATTAAGCCCACTTTGCCCTTCTACATTTAGGTACACTTGGGTTTAGTTATTGATGGTGAGTAAACAATGAATGTACGTACAAAGAACATGAATACGATGGATGTCATACTGCGCCGCATCATGATCATTGGCCTAAAATGCATAGTATTATTGAACAAATATTGACAAGGATATGTAATGTATGTATGTCAGTCTTGCTAGCTGTATGTGTGATCTTACAGTGACAATACAAGCGTGACCTGGATTAAAAATTACGCAAAAGAGAACTAAATTAGAGTCAAATATCTGCTACGTAATTAAAGACTGAATGAGTTACTGCCATATGTGACAGAACTTTTCTTCATGCGGCCACGATATATAAATAATAGACAGCAAAGCACTTCTGAGTAATCATATAGACTGCCATAGTTGTTACATGAACGAGGTAATAATAATTTACGCAGGAGAACGAATATATCTTATGATTGTCGTTTTTCCGCTTTGATGTCAGGATGTTTTGGAAATTCTGGAACGAACGTTGTATGTTCATTCGGTTTAATCGTTACGGATTTCTGGAGGCGATTCTACATCCATTATCTTTGCTTGTAAATATTTAAACGGCATAATAAATGGAAATGAGCGTAAGGCATCGTTGGCCGGGAGACCCCAACCGGTGAAGTTCGGCCGACAGGTGCAGCTCTTATTAGTGGACGGCACACTTGGCGACTTGCGCGCCGGTGATGCGGATGAAATGACGATGAGGACAACACAACACCCAGTCCACCTGCCGAGAAAATCTCCAACCCGGCCGGGAATCGAACCCGGGCCCGCTTGCATGGGAGGCGAGCACTTTACCACTCAGCTAAGCAGGCGGACATTTAAAAAGTAATATACCGCATCTTAGGTCATAGTGTGTCAAACTGTGATCCCTATCACATTCACATTCTTTGTACTTAGATTCAGTGTTACATGTTGTCAGTAAGTGTAAAACCAATTGCAGCTACATACTGTGCGTGAGTGCGTATGACGGGATAATCTATGTTATCAGAACTAATTTGCAGTGGACACCACTGTAGGTCCCCAAAACGTGACGAGCTTTTCTTTCACAATCTCCTCGTTACCGATTACTTCATTTGCGTTATTTCGGTAGCACCAAGAACACAGCGTGTTGCTGCGCAAGATCCGGAGAATAAATTTCCTTTAACACCTCCATCTCATGGAAAGCGACTGGTTGCATGTTTACATCCAAATCAATCTGTAACAAAATTTTATTGTTCTAGCACTGAGGCAACAAACCTTGGCTACATCTCTATGAACGGAATCATGCAGTTGACATGTATTATCTGCAACAAAAATAACAAAACATGAGTTTCATAGTAATGTCTTACGGAAAGGTATTATAGTCACCTTTATTTCTCCACTTCTCTTTCCTCCTAGTCCACAGTCTCTATGAGTGCCAACGTAAGCTTCTATTCTCTAGGGAAGAAGGGAAGAGTCTTTACAGGAAGAAACAAAATCTTATGTCTACCGCACAGTGACTCTGCATGGTAGAAAATCAGCAACGTGTATCACTGTTATACGACACTCCAGCAGCCATTCAAGCTTTGCTTTCTTCACCATTTTGGAAATGTATGATGTACAGGTATATTCTTTCTTGTATCATCCTACCAACAATATTCAGTTCACTTACGTCGACTGTAAATGCGATCAACAAATAACAAAAATATTTTTTTCCATTGAGGCAATGGCCACTTTCGAAGGGACATAACATAGGTGAAAGTATCCGTATAATTTAAATTGACATCTATTTCATGGATTTGCAGTGTATCTTGGGCCATTAGTATTGCTCGTGTATTCTTCACGTCAAACGTGAGTGAAGAGGAAAGTGATACTATGAATAAAACAATTAGGAAGTTTGGAATGGTCAGTACTTCGGGGCAATATATTCTGTCTAGATGTGAATGACGGGAGATCGTCATGCATGCAGAAGTCTGGAGAAAGTTTCCATTCAGTTATGGAAGAGGTGATGAAAATGACTATGTCATGGAAGATTTCAGAAACCATGATGGTTATTGATGTAACTGGCAAAATACGCACATGTTGTTGCAGTCATCACCACCATGACTAGTGTCATTTGCGACCGTATCTTCGTGCATAACTACTTCATCCTTCGTGCAGCCATGGTAAACTATTGGGAAGTGTGCTTCTGTAGCGTACGTAAAGAACTTTCTTAAAGAATTATTGCATGTGTACAAAGCAATATCTGCGTATTGTGATCAACGCTGATCGTACCTTTACTCTTCTCTCTGCCTCCCGTCTCTCCCACACACCATAAACCCTGGTCCTTAGCGCGTCGAGGCTTCTACAGTCAAACCGACCCTTCATTGAGTCACGTTGTGCTACAAAGCTCTGTACTCCACAATTCCTAATTAGTAATTGGTATTGGAATATTTCTCTTTTCCAACTTTCATTTCACCACCTGAATTTAGTATCGACCTCAAATTTTCCGTCTTCTGCCATTCCGCACCGCAAACGGTAAAACTCGTCTTTACTTCTTGCGGTGTCTCGTTTGAAAGTCTTATTACCTCACCATCGTCTGACATTGATCGACTACACTTCTTTACTCTAGCTTTATTTTTATCCTTGTTCAACTTAAAAGCATTTTCCAGTGCAAACCGAGTTGTTGCTGAAAGTTCTTTGACGGACTGCGCTAGCCACGTTTCTGCGATGCCACGCTTACACGCCCGCGTCTGAAGCGGAACTCTACGTTGCTTGCGTCTAAGTGGTATAGTCGTTCCGCTTTGCTGGACTAGATGCCTAGTTCACAGTTTTTTGGTGTCTTCAGTCTTTACTCACTTCTATTTTATTTCAACTGTGTCCAGAGTGACGATTGGTGTAAGCCAAACATCTAATACGGAAATAGAAAAACGTACTCCACTCCACAGCTAAGCCCGCGGATCCTTGTGGTGGGTGAAGAGAAAAGAGCAGAAACGTCAGCCCTTATTTTGTGTTGCTCTGTTAGAAAGGAGGATTGCAACAGCTCTGAAAGTAAGCAGAAACAATGTTGGAAGTTCGGCAAAGGAAGTCCAGGACTCTATTTGTGGTCACATACGTAACTACTATAACAAAAGTAAACATCACACGCTATCGAAAACGCTTGTGTCGCTTCAGGATGATGATCTTTTGAAAGGCGACGGTTTTTTGCTGCGTACAGTGCCCAAAGGCATAGGCTTTAACTATTCAGCATTTATCAATGGACGTAAAATATTAATAGAAAGATCAGATGATGTTTCATGGCAGAGCAGATTTCTGTAAAGGAAATCGTTATGATATCTGAAAGTATTATTTGGGTAGATGGAGCCTGCGTTAACGCCAGTCATTCGTTACGTAAAAGTTGTAGTGATGGGTCCCCTGAAGGCGCAACCTCACTATCCGTTGGAAGAGGGGGGCGAATTATTCTTTCACGTGTATGTTCCGTGGGGGCTTCTGTGCTAACTCGCCAGTTAGTGTTTCGTTATAGAATGACAGGCGATTATCATGAACAGACGAATAGTGAAGCGACGCTTTTCAGATGTGGTTCGAATCATCGCTTATGACGAAACTCACATTCAGTCGGCTGTTAGTCATTGTTACAGATAAGTTTCCGTATCATCTAGTTCTTCATGACAAAACAACAACTTTGCAACAACGAAAGACGAAGGTATTCAGTGATTGAAGAGAAATAAGTTGTGGGTTTTCGTCTTAAGTATATATTTGAAGAATGCTGAACTGCTAGAAATTGTGGCACAAAAGAAAACATAATATCCATCGCAAACACGCTAAACATGACCTGCTTGACCTCGTGAACTTCGTTACCGTGTAAAGTAGCCATGGGTCAGCCTACGGAAGAATGATACGAACCATTGAAATCGAATGCCTTTACATGTGATCAGTCTAGACGCTGCCACCAAATAACTAGTACAGGTATGTTCGATTATTGATTTATTCCACGTCCATTAACTACGTGAGCTCAAAATGGAGGAAAGGAGTCCGCCAAAACCTCACCAATTCTCACTTAAAGGGGGAGGTCAATTAAAATCTCACGTTAACTTTTCATCTTAGAAAACTCCCATGATTATAAAACGTAACATTTCGTTTTATGAAGTCAATCCAAAACATAGAGATTGTGATCTGAACTGATTCCGTTATACGTACGTATGTCCGGGATTCCCCAACCTGAAAGGCGTGCCGTAGAAATACCGGATTTCATTCGGAAAGTTCCCTCCCAGAGCAGCCGAATTGACTCATGTCAGCTGACACAGACTAGTGGATAATTTGCAACTCATAAATGTATGTTATTGTGTTTAAAATGAATTTGTACCAAAAATTTACAATGTGTGTATTACTTGGCCTGCTGACAACTCAAACAAACGTCCCAGAGGGAGATTAATCTTTTCTGAAAGGAAGCTAAGCTCAAGATCATGGGCAAGAATTTTCTTAGTGATCATATAAATTTATAAAGTGATAAGACACGCAACGATAAGGCTAGGATGACGGCACAAACATGTTGCCTTACATATGAATAATAAAGTTCAGTGACATTATTCTATATCAGCAAAATGTCAATTTTTTAGCGATCTGTTAAAACATTTAGGTTTAGTATTTTCAGGAACCATTGGTTGGTCCATCCGATGGTTGTAGTCATGAATACTAGGCCCTGCTCAGGATTGCTGCATTTAAAGCATGGTGTTCTTATGTCTTAAAGTGTTTAATACAGTTTCTCTATGATAACATGCTTTATTAAAGTATTTTTAATCAATGTTTGAAACAAATAAAAAGCTATAAACGCAGGCTTCCGACGAATTTTCCCATTCAATAAAATGTTTCTGTTTTCGTGACAGCATTGTCAATATACACAAAACTACCGACGTTTCGGTCCCTATTGTAAGCGACATGGAAGGTTATGATAAATGGATGGAGGATCTTCTGAGCGAACCCATTTATAAGAAACTTAAGGGAGATCCGACGGCCAAGACAATCAAATCGACGCAAGCACTGCTGAAGCAAAGTAGAATGAATGTCCACACGGCCAGAAGAGTCAACCCACAAGTTCCACAGGCACCAAGAACATACGGTGTACCGACGGTCCATAAAAAGGCCTCTCCTTTACGACTGACTGTACCATTAATTCACCACCGTACGATCTAGCAAAGGAACTGGCTCTAAAACTCCGACATTTGGTGGGCCACACAAATTCGTACGATAAGAACACCCATTTTGTGGAACCTTTAAAAGTGTATCTCGGCCAGAGACGTGATAGCTTT
This sequence comes from Schistocerca serialis cubense, assembly GCF_023864345.2. Taxonomy (NCBI): domain Eukaryota; kingdom Metazoa; phylum Arthropoda; class Insecta; order Orthoptera; family Acrididae; genus Schistocerca; species Schistocerca serialis. Next base: position 946,288,218 of record NC_064641.1, on the reverse strand, counting down.
GACTTGAAGTCTTTATTCACCGTGAACATCTTAGAGGAACGCATGGCACCCGACATCTGAGATATAGTGCGCCACCTATTTCAGGTGGTAAGGGCAATTTTATGAAGAGAAAGACGGTGTAGCTATGGGCTCCCCTCTCTACCCTATTGCAGCAGACATCTTTATCGAAACTTTGAAGAAACAGCGCTCCTTTCCACACCATTACGCTCAGAATGCTGCCTCAGATATTTTGATGATACTTTCCTTACCTGGCAACATGGAGAGCAAGAGCTACGAAAATTTCCACCGGGAGCTAAAACAGCAGCACAGCAGAATCCAATTCACTATGGAGATGGAAAAGAATGAGGTGCTGCTGAGCCGTGGCTGGCTCAAGTCGCCATTGTCTTGGGTTAAACCTCGGTTGCAGCCCTGTGTTTTTATTTCTCCTGCGGTTATCACGATAATGTTGCTGTCCTCTCCGTGAGTGGCAGCAGCAGCGTGTATCGAGGCTAGTACTGTTGCACTATCTTTGGAGTGTCGGTCGGTTGGCGTGGGGCAGCGAGGAAGTCTCCGTCGCGTGTTCTCTGGCCGGGGCCGCTGGTGACGTGCCCGCGCGGTTGGCGTGTGAGGTGCTGCTTGGCGGTGCCACGAAGTTCGTCGCACACCGATCTTGGATATGAAAGTTGAGTCCTCACTTATCCTACTATCGAGCCTCAACTGTTTACATTTCTTAGTTTGATACTGGTTGTCACTTTTGGGACATTCCCGCGAGCAACAACGTGTGTGTATTGAAGTCGGCTAAGATTCCAGTATCCTTCTTGTGGAGTTAATTTATTACCTGTTATTGAAATTTACCAGCGGTATCTTCTGCCTTGTGGCCGTTGACGTTCCGGTTACCTACCCTCGTCGTTGACGTAGTTTTCAGCAGTGTATTTTCCTCGTCGTGTTGTTGCTGTCCAGCGCGGGCTGTAGTTCGACAGCTGTGTTTTTGGTCATTGTATTGAAATATTGTGGTCATTTTGCTGGTTGTGTGGAGCGGAACTGATTTTGTTCATTGGGCGGTCGGCTGTCTGTCGGCTGGGTTGCCTTCAGATTAAGAAGTCCTTGGACAGGCTGCCTGTCTCACCTAAACGGGCGTCAGTGTTACAATCAGGCCGACCCTTGGAAACTTCTGAGCGCCGGTCCTTGTGTGTTACATAGTAATTTCCCTGTTTTGGGTTGTAGTTATTTAGTTGACACATGGCAGAGTATCAATATCTCTTAAATTAATATTCTTGTCTTGCCCTTAAGGCATGAGATTGTTATTCTTTATAGGGGCCTTCAGAAATGCATGAAATGTTTTAAGATAAGGCCTTTTGCCTTTTGATTGTAACTCTTCTTGTTGCGTAATATGCAGCCTCCAGCCAGGTTCCATTAAAATTAAATTTCTAAGGCCTTCAGCCTGTTTAGAATGGAGATTTAGAAAATATTTTTGGGTGGAACCTCCAGAAAAACCTCGTATTTCACTTTCTTGCTTAGGCCGTGTGTCTTGAATTTTGATTGTGGCCTTCAGCCGATCTAAAGTTAATCAAAGGAGGTCGATTAAAGTTTTGAGAGTTTTGCATCCTTGTTGTAATATTGTGTGTTGATAAATAAAGTTTGTACGTTGAGTGCAACTGACAGCAACTTATTTTGGCCCCTTTCCACAAACTAATCCACTCTGTCCTGCTAGCCCACGCATCTGACTGCGTTTCCTCGACGTGGAACTGTACAGAAAGCCTGATGGTAAAATGGGCCACAGAGTGTACAGGAAGTCAACCGGTATTGACAGGCACCTGGATGCCTCCGCCCATCATCACCCTACACAGAAGAAATACGCCCCGCGCACTTTGACCAAGAGGATGAGGAACATCTAAAGGCTGAACTACGAAACCTCAAGTCCATTTTTTGTGCCAATGGTTATGGAATGAAACTAATAGATAAAACTATGCCGACAAAGAATAAAGGCAACAGAGGAGACCAAAAGGAAGCACAAAAGATCGCTCTACTACCACATGTTCAAGGTGTGGTCTGCGGAGTAGCAGCAGAATGAAAGATGTTCTCCGCGTAACGAAACATACAGCTGACAAACTACATTGTGCTGCTGGAGTTTACGTAATCAGGTGCGAATGTGGATCAGTGTACGAAGGCGAGACGGGGCGACCCATCAGCACACGGAAATCTGAACACGAAAGATATATTCGACTAAGGCAGCACACCAAGTCAGCGGTGGCAGAACACCAGGATGAGGGCGGCAAGCAGATTGATTTTGGTGCAGCACGCGAACTGGGGAAACAGCCTCATACCTACAGCAGGAAAATTAGGAAATAGAAACAGCCAAGCGACCGGCCAATATCACGGGCACCAACTTCCGACGGCTTGACTGCCAGCAATGGCAGCGCTACGGGACGACACCTCACGGGACACACAGGCGCTCGGGCCTCCGCAGCGGCCGCAGGTACGCAGAGAGCTGGCGCGCCTCGGCCGGCGCTAGAAAGCAGCAAAACAACGCCACGTCACAGCTGCCGCCTGATTTCCCATTCGCCGATTTCCACCAGTTACAAGCAGTGATGCAAACACCTATCTAAACGTCTGGTTTCCACCAATGAAAAGAAACAATAAAAACACCAATAAGGATTTCTAACATCCCTCCCCTTTATCCTAAACAGCCTGTCAGAATTAGATAACAGCCGTGTCTGCAGGTATATAAGAAACAAAGTCTCCTCGAGCAGTGACATCCTCTCCCGCCTCCCCATCACCCGTTTTGGCCCCAACGCCTCCCTCGCCCCTGCTCCTTCTCCGTCTCCTACCCGCCAGCCCCAACCCCTGCGTCGCCCGCCAACCCTCACCGCCGTGATCACTCGGCTCAGTCCGTCGATCACGCAGGAGGAGGTGTTGGCGGAGCTCAAGGCGCATCCCACGCTGGAGGTGCGGGCGGTCCGCCGCATTTTCAACTCGGCCGGCCCCACTCGCCTCATGCGGGTTTTCTCCGAGGATGCCCCCTCCATTGACCGTCTCCTGAAGGAGGGTGCCCTCCTCTTCCACCAGCGCTACAAGGTCGACCCCTCCCGTTCCCCTCCTCAATCCCTGCGCTGCCAGAGGTGTCTGCACTATAATGCACACCCAACAGCTGAGTGCCACGAGGCCCCCAACTGCCCGCATTGTAGGCAAGCGCACTTCCTCCGGCAGTGCCCTAACCTTCAATCCCCTCCCTCCTGCAATACCTGCAATCTCCCCCATCCCACCTACTCCCAAAGGTGTAAAGCCCGACCCCCTCCGACCACTCCTGAACTCACCGTCCCTGTCCGTCCCCTGGACGCCCCCACTCCTCCTGGCAATTCCCTTCGTCCCCCTCCCACCGCTGAGGACATCATCAGGTTCCTCACCATCGTCCTTCAAAATGTTCATCCCTTTCAGCGCCCCCACACCCTCCAGCGGATCTCCCTCACTGCCCGTTCCATATTCCACCTCAAGATGTACGCCACCTACTCCAACAACCAGGCCCATTTCACCTACTCCCGTCTTGACACCCTCGTTTAAATCCCTGTCATGGCGCGACAGCAACGTATCCTTTTCAACAATATCCGCTCCCTTCCCGCCAACAAGAACCTTTTCCTGCACACCCTTGCCACCCACCGCGTGGATGCGTTCCTCCTCAATGAAACCTTCCTCCAACCTCACCACTCCATCCACACCTCACCCTATCTCCTCCACCGCTCCGATAATCCCCTCCCAATTGCGCGTGGCGGAGTTGCCATTGGTCACCACCGCCAGATCCCCGTTCGGCTCCAACCTCTCCTTCCCGACCCTACCGAACACCTGATCCTTAGTCTCTTCTTCCCCGGCCTTACCGTTACCTGCGCCACCATCTATGTCCGCCCTAACGCCCCTATTCCCTTCGACTTCCTCTCCCACATTGACCGTACCTTCTCCTCCTACGTGATCGCCGCCGATCTCAACATCCATAGTCGTTCCGCCGCCCAGTTACGGCGGTGGCATCGCTTCCTCTCCTCCCTTCAAGGCGACCTCATCCCCATCCCCCAGCACACCCGTACCGAATCCAACTCCACTCCTGATGTTATCCTCTCCTCCCTCAACCTCCTTGGCCGCATAACGGTGGATGTCCTGGAGCCTATTGGTAGCGACCATCTCCCTGTCCTCCTCACCATTTCAGACGGTCGTCGCCCCCGCCCAGACCCTCGTAATGACCCTCCCCCTAAGTACGTCCATGATTATTCCCATACCGACTGGAATGCCTACCGCGCTACCCTTTCCACCCAGGTCGATAGCCACCCCTTCACCTACCACCACACTGACGATGTCACCCATGCCGCCTCCTTTCTCCAGCGGACCTTGTCTGAGGCTGTGGAGGCCCACGTTCCTACTGTCGCCATCCACTCCCACTGTCCTACGTTACCCCCACAGGCCGTCCTCCTCCTCCGTGAATCCCGTCGTCTCTACCGTGCCTTCCTCCGCACGCATGACCCGGACACACTATGACGCCACCGGCAACTCCAGCGACACATTCGTAATTTGCTCGCGGCTAAGAAACGCCGGGACTGGCGACAGACATGCACCAGTTTAACTGCTACCCTACCTATCAACTCGTCCAAGTTCTGGTCAGCCTTCCATCGCCTTACCGGAACTAAACCCTCCCCCTACTATCCTCTTCTCCATGATGATCACCCTTTCCCTGACGCCCTTAGTAAGGCCAATCACTTTGCCTCCTATCTCTCCGATGTCTTTCCCATCCCCGATGATCCCCAGTTCGATTACTCCCTCTTCCCGGATATTCACAATCGAACTGACACCTCTGTCCCTCCCCTCGCTCCTGGTTTTCAGTACTTGGACAACATTGCACACACGGAACTCAATGCCCCTATCACTACTCAGGATCTCATTGCTACACTCCGCACAAAATGCAACACCGCTCCTGGTCACGATCGTGTCACCTACCGTCACCTTTGTGAAGCTCCTGTCTCTTTCCTCTCCACCCTGGCCAGGCTCTACAATGTAGTCCTGTCCACCGGTTACTACCCCGACCTGTGGAAAACCTCCCGTATCCTCATGTTCCTTAAGCCTGGCTAACCGCCGTCCACTGTCTCCTGCTACCGTCCCATCAGCCTTACCTCGGTCTTCAGCAAGGTCCTGGAATCTATCCTCACCCGACGCATCCACCAGCATCTCCGCCAGCACCGCCTCCTTCCCATTACTCAGTGTGGCTTTCGGCGGTCCTTCTCTTCCGACGACCTTCTCCTTCACCTCACTCATCTCCTTTCCGAAAAGCTTAATTCCCGTCGCTCCGCATTCTTCCTCTCCTGGACCTCGAACGTGCCTATGACCGCGTATGGCATTCCGGTCTCCTCTTCAAGCTCCAAACCTTCGCCCTTCCCATTAACTACGTCCGTCTGATCGGCTCCTTTCTCTCCCGCCATCCTTCCTATGTCACCATCCATAACACAGATTCCAACACTTTTTCCCCTCTGCCGGTGTGCCCAAAGGCTCCGTCCTCTCCCCCCTTCTGTACCTTTTGTACATGGCGGATATGCCGCTGCCGTCACCCCCTGTCCACCTTCGCCGATGACAGCGCCTTCCTTGCCCTTGCCCCCACCCTACAGCGCTCCCAGCACCTTCTCCAATCCCATCTTGACCGGTTCACCGCTTGGTGCAACCAGTGGTTGCTCAAGGTCAATCCCTCCAAAACCCAGGCGATCATTGTAGGCAAAACCACCCCTTCCTTCTGCCTCCTTGATTTCTACATCACCATCTATGGCCGTCCTATCGCCCTCACTCCCACCCATAAGTACCTTGGCGTCACCCTCGACCGTCGCCTCTCCTGGACTCCCCAACTCCGGACAATCCAAGCCAAGGCACGCTCCCGACTCAGTCTCCTCAAGCTCCTCTCCGGCCGTACGTGGGGTCTGGACCCCTCCACCGTCCTCCACACCTATAAATCCCTCATCCGCCCTATCCTTTGTTATGTCCATCCGGCTTGGATCTCCGCCCCCCCCCCCACCTTTTATAAATCCCTCCAAATCCTTGAACGCCATGCTCTCCGCCTCGCCTATCGCATCCGTCTTCCCTCCCCTACGCGGATCCTTCATGATCTCATCCCCTTCCCCCACCTCCTCCTTTTCCTTGAAAGGATACGGATCCTGCACACCTCCCGTAAACTCGATCCTCCTCATCCGCTCATCTCCCCGATCCTCTCTCACCCCCGCCTGCTGCCGCGCCTGTATTCCCATGTCCCACCCGGTCTCCATCTCTCCACCCTCCTTACCCTCTCCCAAGGTGGCTTCCGCCAGCTCCCCCTCCCTGATGATGTCCTCCTCCCCTCCATCTACCCCTCCTATCAACTTTGACCCTGCCCCACCCCCACTTCCGGTGTCCTATCCTTTAGGCACCCTCCCTCCCTTCTCTTCCCTTCCCTTCTCTTTCCTTTTCCCCCGTCCCCTCCCTCCACCCCTCTTCCCTGGGGCTTCCCCTCCCCCTTCCTCCCTCCCCCCCTATCTCCCCTGCCCGAGGCTTCTCTGCTCTCCCCTCTCGCTCTCCCACTCACCTTCCTCCTCCTCCTCTCTTGGCAGGTCCCCGGACTCGCACACGCATAGTGAACATTCGCGCGCCGGAGGTCATCGCCATTAGTGTCTCGTGTGTGTGCCTTCGTTTGTGTTTAGTGTTTGTTCGCCGAAACGCCGCCACTGTTCACGTGTACCATCGCTATCATCCCTGTTTTGTGCGCCGTGTCGACTAGTGTCAGTGTTGTTTAATCGTCAGGCGTGAACGGCTCCGTGTTTTTTGTTTTTTGGTGTCTACATTGTTTTGCCCGCCATTTTTTATTGTATTCTCTGTGTCCCCTCTATTTGTTACTTATTGTCAATCTCAAGGCTGAAGATCGGCGTACTCAGCTGCTGACAGCCCGCCTTGTGTAAGGTAATAAAATTACAATAAAGAAAAAAAGAACTCCAGCAGTAAACAAAACACCCTGAAGAAGGTCGCTTGCTACAGGGACTGAAACGTCGGTTGTTTTATATATATTGACAATGCGATCACAAACCCAGAAAATTTTTTTGGAAATGAAAAGTTTTTCAGTTTACTTGTATGTAAATTGGTTCAAATGGCTCTGAGCACTATGCGAATTAACTTCTGAGGTCATCAGTCCCCTAGAACTTAGAACTAATTAAACCTAACTAACCTAAGGACATCACACACATCCATGCCCGAGGCAGGATTCGAACCTGCAATTGTAGCGGTCGCTCGGTTCCAGACTGTAGCTCCTAGAACCGGACGGCCTTTCCGGCCGGCACGTGCATGTCCTAATGTTTGTTAGTACAGTGTTTTATACAGATTACTGTAGAGATAGCACATGAATGCCGATCGAGTGAGTGACGAATTATGGAAGGCGGTATCGCGCCCAAATTTGTATTTACTTATGTAAAGAAATTACTTTCAAAAAGCCAAGATTGTAGAATCTATTTGGTAGTTGTCAAAACAGTCAGTTTAACTATACTCGCTACAATGAACCTTCAAATAACGTAGTTAGCTTCTCTTGTCCGCTTTCACGGAAAGAAATGTAATAGATGAAATAGAAGCTTAAAGTATGTTTAGTAAATATATTGTCTATTTAAAATGGTCAGGGCAGACCACAAGTGAGGTTGGAGGGGAAGGGGGGGGGGGTGTCGGTACATCACGTTTCACGAAACTTCACAAATGGGAGGAAATAAAATCAAATAAAGCACAGGCAATCAAAAAAGCAGCTAACATAACTAAACTCCGTTCCCTTACCACATCTGAAAGAAACACCAGAAAACGTAACAGTACTCACAATTCATCCAATTTGTTAGGAAGAAAAGCAAGGGGCAGAGGCAGAAGCACCTCCGAAAAGCAGCACCTACCACGTGCACAGCACGCAGCACGGTCAGCACGGAAGTGAGACCACTGCGTTACCTCAGTCACGGTGCGCAGTGCGATTTGGCCAGGGATTTCCCGACGTACGCGCAATCACGTCGCGGTTTGACCATCTCCGGCCAATCCACAAAACGGCTAGATACACGTCGATTCTTTCGAGTTATCGAACTTTGGCCAAAGTTCGTAAAGGTGGACCAATTCACGATCTGGCCGCTCTTCAGGCTGTTACCGAGTGGTGCGCCTTACGTTCTCCTTGAGAGTCCGTCGGGCCCGGATGCCCTCACTGCGACGCGAGTGTCTCGCGAGTGCAGGCTGTCGCCACAGCACACCAGCCGTCTCCGTGCACGCGACGTCACGCAGAGCGCAGCATTACGCAGAGACGGGAGGAAAGCGTGTCACCTGTCTCCGCCGTGGCAGCAGTGGTGTCACGTACCGAGCAGCCGCTGCTGCTACCCTCTTACTTGTTCTGATCCCTGGAAGGGGTAAGTCTAGCGCCCAGGGGCTCGCTCCTACCACTAGGTGTTGCCTCATCACACACTCAACAGAGCTACAGGAGAAAGTCACACCGGAAACCTCCGCCAGGATGAGATTCAAAGGCAGAAGAATTCTTCCGGCGATCGCTGATGTTCATTACAATTGTCAACTATTTTATTAAGTGGCGAGAATTAAGTTCAAAGAGTAATAATAAATCCACTTATGATTAGTGCATGAGATGTGTCAGTCTGGCAAGAGACTGCCACATATCACCTGTAGCCTCAGGTAGGTTCCTATTTCCCTAAAGGACTTTATCCCTTAATAACAAGAATGGAGGTACTTCTATTGCTAATGTGAATGCTTCTACTTGTTCATTCATTCGTTTAGATTTATTGTTGATGTGGTCTTCAGTCCAAAGAATGGTTTGATGCAACTCTCCATCCTGTGGAATCCTCATCATCTCCGTGAACTACTGCAACCTACGTCCTTCTGAACCCGCTTGCTGTATTCATCTGTTGGTCTTCTTCTTCTGCAATTTTTACCCTCCCTCCCGCCCCCCTCAACGCCACCCACCAGTACTAAATTGGTGCTCCGTTGATGCCTCATAATGTGTCCTACAAACCGACCCCTTCTTCTAGTCAGATTGTACCACAAATTTCTTTTCTCCCCAGCTCTATTCAGTACCTCCTCATTAATTACGTGATCTACCCATTTAACCTTCAGTACTCTTTTTTAGTACCACATTTCAAAAGCTTCTATTCTCTTCTTGTCTAAATTTTTTATCGTCCGATTTTCACTTCCGTACTTGCCAACACTCCATACAAATACTTTCAGATAAGGCTTCCTGATACTTAAATCTATACTCAATGTCAGCAAATTTCTCTTCTTCAGAAGCGATTTTCTTGCCATTGCCAGTCTACATTTTATATCCTCCCTACTTCGATCATCATCAGTTATTTTACTTCTCAAATAACAAAACTCATCTTCTAATTTAAGTGCCTCGTTTCATAATCTAATGCGCCCACCATCACCTGATTGCATTCTACTTCATTCCATTATCCTCGTTTTCCTTTTATTGATGGTTCAAATGGTTCTGAGCACTATGGGACTTAACATCTGAGGTCATCAATCCCCTAAAATTTAGAACTACTTAAACCTAACTAACTTAAGGACAGCACACACATCCATGCCCGAGGCAGGATTCGGACCTGCGACCGTAGCAGTCGCGCGGTTCCGGACTGAAGCCCCTAGAACCGCTCGGCCACAGCGGCCAGTGGCCTTGTTTCGACTTAAGTCTTTGAGTGCCTTGTCAAACTCGTCACGCAGTATCATGTCTCCCTTCTCATCTTCCTCTACGTACTATTCTATCTCCATAATATTGCCCTCAAATCCATCTCCCTCTATACATTCCTCCCACCTTCTGCTTTCCCTTCATTACTTTGCACTAGTTTCCCATCTGAGCTTTTGATTTTCGTACAGGTGGTCATCTTTTCTCCAAATATCTCTTTAATTTTTTCTGTAAGCAGTATCTATCTTACCCATATTGATAATGCTTACATCTGTCCTCTAGTCAATCCTCCTTAGCCATTTTCCACTTCCTGTCGATTTCATTTTTTAGACATTTGTATTCCCTTTCGCCTGCTTCATTTATTGCATTTCTATGTTTTCTCCTTTCATCAATCAAATTATCTCTTGTGTTACCCAAGGATTTCCACTCTCCCTACTTTAGCTACTTTATCCTCTGCTGCCACCACTATTTCGTCTCTCAGAGCTACCCATTCTCGTTCTACCGTATTCTTTTCCCCTGTTCGTGTCAATCGTTCCCTAATGCTCCCTCTGAAACCCTTTCAACCTCTGGTTCAAATGGTTCAAATGGCTCTGAGCACTATGGGACTTAACATCTTAGGTCATCAGCTCCCTAGAACTTAGAACTACTTAAACCTAACTAAACTAAGGGCATCACACACATACATGCCCGAGGCAGGATTCGAACCTGCGACCGTAGCGGTCGCGCGGTTCCAGGCTGTAGCGCCTACAACCTCTGGCTCTTTCACTTTATCCAGGTCCCATTTCCTTAAATTACTGCCTTTTTGCAGATTCTTCAGTTTAAATGTGCAGTAATAACTAATGAATTGTGGGCAGGGTCCACATGTGCTCCTGGAAATGTCTTACAATTTAAAATCTCCTTGCAAACTCTCTGTCTTATCATTATTCAAACAGTCTGAAACTTCCCGGTGTCTCCAGGTCTCTTCCATTTACACAACCTTCTTTCGTGATTCTTAAACCAAGTGTTAGCTATGATTGTGCAGAATTCTACCAAGTGGGTTCCTCTTTCATTCCTTTCCCCCAGTCCATATTCAGCTGCTGCTTTTGTTTCTCTTGCTTTTTCTACTATGGAATTCCAGTCCCTCATGGCTATTAAATTTTCGCCTCCCCTAAGTATCTGAATAATTTCTTTTATGTCATCACACATTTCCTCAGTCTCCTCCTCATCTACGGACCTAGTTGTCATATAAACTTGTACTGCAGTAGTGGGTGTGGGCTTCATCTTGGCTACTATAATGCGTTAATTATGCTGTTCGTAGTAGCTTATCCGCGTTCCTTTTTTTTTTATTCATTACTAAACCTACTGCTACATTACCCCTATTTGATTTTGTATTTATAACCCTGTATTCACCTGATCTGAAGTTCTGTACCTCCTGCCACCAAACTTCACTAATTCCCACAATATCTAACTTTAACCTAGCCATTTCCCTTTTTGAATTTTCTATCTGCCCAATTAAGGGATTTGACATTTCACGCTCCGATCCGCAGAACGCCAGTTTTGTTACTTACGACAACGACGTCGTCCTAAGTAGTCCCCGCCCGGAGATCCGAATGGGGGACTGTTTTACCTCCGGAATATTTTAACCAAGAACATGTCATTATCATTTAACCACGCAGTAGAACTGCATAGCCTCGGGAAAAAGTATTGCTCTCGTTTCCCCTTGTTTTCAGCCGTTCGCAGCACCAGTACAGCAAGGCGGTTTTGGTTGATGTTACCAGGTCAGTCAATCGTCCAGATTGTTGCCCCTGAAACTACTGAAAATGCTGCTGCCCCTCTTCAGGAACCACACGTTTGTCTGGCCTCTCAACAGATACCCCTCCATTGTGGTTGCACCTACAGTACTGCTATCTGTAACGCTGAGGCACGCAAGGTCCATGGTTCAAATGGGGAGGTGGGTTAGACTTAACACTGATGTATCTCAACAGATTGTTTGCACATCTACTATTAGGTCTTCCAACATTTCTGGTAATTTCTGGTCTCAAGGAATAATTGCAGAAGGTAAAAAGTTATAGGTCTTACATAACGTCGACGGTCGTACTACGAGACCTGGAACCAGATCTCAGATTCGACAAGCATCGGAAAGAAATGCCGTCCCAGCACTCGCACTAAATTATTCAGAGAGAGCTCGGAGAGCCTAGAGGCAGTCTGTCAGGAAACAAACTGAGTTCCGCAGTGAAGATCAGAAACTTAGCGCTCGTCTGCTCAGAGCTTATAGTGTTGTGATAGCAACATGTGTTTCCAGCGAGAAATGGAAAGAGAATGAAACTTCGAATGCCGAAATAGTCAAATGCAACGCCTGAGACGCTGAGATAATGTGCAGTGCAGCACAGTAAGCGACGCCTGCAGCACGTGTTGTATTGTTAGTCGGCGGCACTACAAAGAAGGCGCGGCGCGCTGAGGTCAGCTGTGTATCACAACTATGTATCTGCCACCTGCAGAACGCGACTCGTGTGAACCCCAAACGTAGAATGCAACACACGTATGTTATGTTTTTTATGAGGCAACTGGGACAGGCTCTGAGTGACACAGAGAACTGTCTCCACATCAGTCTGTCAACAAGACTTTCATTACAACAGCAAAACGAACTCCCCAACCTATATACCGTGAGGTTTGCAAGGGAGCGTGCGGAGTGGAAACTGGATCTGTGCCTACAGATTCTCTTCATCTGGACGTACAGGTCTTCCCTGATGCCTGGAGATCATCGAAAAAGGTACCAAAGGGGTACCTTGGGTTGAGGAGGGAGGTGAGTCAGTCAAGTTTCTGCAACCAATCACCTGGACTAACAATTAAAAAAATAAATATTAAAACAATAATAATAAAACTATTCATATTTTTTCTCCTAACATATAATCCTCCCTTTAGTAAATTACCAAAGAAGAAATATACATAACAAAAGACATAAAAAATGAGAGATATTCAATCCAAAATTGTATTCGAAAACTCCCTTTGCTATCGACCATAATTCGAGAGTTACACTGTGCTGGAACTAGATCTTGCAGTTGTCGTACAGCCCTATAGTCAACATTTCGTCGATGGGTTTGTCTTGCGCACTATCACACTACATCCACATTGTGAACAGGTTGCTACAGAAGGCAGGAATCGGCAGAATGTAACATATCTGACATTTTAGTGATAAGTGAAGTAAAGTCGTATGTCCTGATTGGCTGGGATACCCTCAACAGTGATTTTGTGTCGCCTTTATGCGAGTTCTTTCAACTGAACTTTTGCGACTTGTGGACCATTAATGTACCCCAGTAATCCTAACAGGGAAAGGGAGCTACAATTCATGACACGGAATCTCAGTCGTGTGTCGCGTCTGGCATGTATTCACGTCACTGAGAGGCAAAGGCTGCCGTAAAGAGAGACAAAAAAATATCACTGATCCGACAGGTATGTGACCTCGCGACCTATCGGTTTCCAGTCTCGCGATTTGCCACTTGTCCAGCAGGCGGCCACTCAGACACAGAGATGGTCGACGGCGGCGCTCGGTGGACGGGTCGATGCTCTGACGCCCGACAGCCGACACCCGATCCCTGGCCGATGCGATGCGATGTGACGTGATGGACGGCCCGGCGCGGCCACACCTGTTTGGCAAACACCCTCCAGAGCCGGCGGCGGCTCCAGCGGCTCCGGGCGACCCGCCGCCATTCCAGCGCTCGCTGGGGCGAGTCACCCGGGGCCGGCGCCCGTTGCACTGCGACACTTTGGACAGAGAAGGCGGTCCTGAAGACGCAGCTACTGCCAGACCAGCAGTACACTGGGAGACGGTTAGTGCTTGCCTGGGAAATCTCTGTTTAGTTCGGGTCCCTAAAATACAGGGTGCTTATAATCATTCGGTTCTTGAGAGGGCTCCCATGAAAAAGTAGTGATCGTATATTAACGAAATCTTGTGGAAACATTAGTAAGGACGTGCTGAAGAGAAATAATGAATAAACCATTGACAGAAACACATTTTAATTTCTGCAAGAGAGTGTAATATTTGTTAATTGCGTACCACATTTACGTGCCAGGCTACACACGTTCCACAATGTGGAGACTATCTGCACCCACGACAGCCTGGAACTGCACTGGAGATTGCGCTACGCCTGCCAGAAACAGTTGTGGACCACGGAACATTCGGCCACCGTGACAATGGTCGTGTACTGCTTGAAGATCGCATATTGTGCCCAGCGTTGTCATGCGTGACAACGGCAACTTCTGCAAAAATTTGTGGCACAACTGTCCACTGCTCTCTCCGAAGAGCAACTCCCAAATCGCCTGTTAATTGGAACTTTCTCAACATGATCTTCAGTCCTCGTGCACAAAGAGGACTCTGAGTGCTCCTTTAGAGCGCCGGCATGCGCCACGAGTAGCAGCACTACTGCCGTTGTTTAGATGAAACAAATTTGCAGGTAGAGCCCCGCTCAACTCGTACGGAAGCGTGTTGACTGTCCGCAACCGCTATGCATACTCACGCTTGTATTTCGACCGTACGTCACCGCGTCTAATACTAAGTCATGAGACTAATATTAATAAGAACACAAATCCTGCAGCACACAATCTGAACATTCGCATAAAGTTCGGTGCCAATACGGTAAATAAGATTCCGTCAACACTCACTCAAGTAGCGAAAGTTTAATCATAACCACCCTCCATATTTGCTAGGGTAGTGAAGGGTCGTATCAGCATGGGCTAGCGACAAGCTTGCCTCTTAGCCCTACAGGGTGTTGTGGAGACCACAGAGCGGCGCCAGACAATACAGGAGGAACACAGTGATCCTGCGATTGCCTGAATGTAGAGCGGAACTGTCGGCATCTGCACGCCGTCAACACTATACTCTATCGTTACCACACTTTTAAACGAAAACAGCAGGTGGCTTGTAATAATGTAGTCGGGCTCTCGGAAAGCCTGAAAATTCACTACAAATCTGGTTGCCGGAGAATGTTCAAAGACGGTGTGGTCAGACCCACGCTAGCTGCCAATTGTGTAACGACTCCTGTCGCGTCAGTAATTTTATAGATTTGCGGCTGCCAGACTGAAAGAAAACCGACAATGGTCATATTTATAACGCTTGGAAGGGATTACACGAAGGAAATCAGCTACTTGAGAACCACAATCGTTATAACACAAACATCAAAAAAAGTTTTGCATCACCTCGGTTCTGAGAGTTTCAGAACCGGCACAGAAAATTGGACCAGAGATAACATAAACATCATTTCCGCCCTTTTTATTGCTCATGAAAACCACACATCGCATGTTGTACCACCACACAGCGAGACCTTCAGAGGTGGTGGTCCAGATTTCTGTACACACCGGTACCTCTGATACCCAGTATCACGTCCTCCTGCGTTGATGCATGCCTGTATTCGTCGTGGCATACTATCCTCAAGTTCATCAAGGCACTGTTGGTCCAGATTTTCCCACTCCTCAACGGTGATTCGGCGTTGATCCCTCAGAGTCGTCGGTGGCTCACGTCGTCCATAAACAGCTCTTTTCAATCTATCCCAGGGGTGTTGGATATGGTTCATGTCTGAAGGACATGCTGACCACTCTATTCGAGCGATGTCGTTATCCTGAAGGAAGTCATTCACAAGATGTGCACGAGGGGGGTGCGAATTGTCGTCCGTGAAGACGAATGCCTCGCCAATATGCTGCCGATATGATTGCACTATCGGTCGTAGGATGGCATTCACATATCGTATAGCCGTTACGGCGCCTTCGATGACCACCAGCGGCGTACATCTGCCCCACATAATGCCACCCCAAAACATCAGGGAACATCCACCTTGCTGCACTCGCTGGACAGTGTGCCTAAGTCGTTCAGCGTTACCGGGTTGCCTCCAAACACGTCTCCGACGATTGGTTGAAGGCATATGCGACACTCATCCGTGAAGGGAACGTGATGCCAATCCTGAGCAGTCCCTTCGGCATGTTGTTGGGCTCATGTGTACCGCGCTGCATGGTGTCGTGGTTGCAAAGATTGACCTCGCCATGGACGTCGAGAGTGAAGTTGCGCATCATGCAGCCTATTGCGCACAGTTTGAGTCGTAACACGACGTTCTGCGGCTGCACGAAAAGCATTATTCAACATGGTGGCATTGCTGTCAGGGTTCCTCCGTGCCATAATCCGTAGGTAGCGGTCATCCACTGCACTAGTAGCCCTTGGGCGGCCTGAGCGAGGCATGTCATCGACAGTTCCTCTCTCTCTGTATCTCCTCCATGTCCGAGCAACATCGCTTTAGTTCACTCCGAGACGTCTGAACATTTCCCTTGTTGAGAACCGTTCCTGGCACAATGTAACAATGTGGACGCGATCGAACCGCGGTACTAACCGTCTAGGCATGGTTGAACACGATCCCTGTACCTCCTTCCTGGCGGAATGAGTGGAACTGATCGTCTAATAGGCGCTGCTCATGCATGGTTGTTTACATCTTTGGGCGGGTTTAGTGACATCTCTGAACAGTCAAAGGGCTTGTCTGTGATAAAATATCCACAGTCAACGTGTGTCTTCAGGACTTCTGTGAACCGGGGTGATGCAAAACTTTTTTTGATGTGTGTATATGAAACAACTAAATTTCACAAATGGTCCAGTATATTTCAGAGCGTTTTGCCTGGGTGGAAGATGAACTGTACAATAATTACCGCACAGTGGGTCTGTGGCGTTTTCCCTGCAGACAGAGAAGGCACTGTGCAAGAAAATGTTCGCTTTTGCCACTCTCTGCACACGTGTTAGTCTGATCCTCGCAAATGATAGAGGGACGCATACGAATATTTATCTTATACCTAACACGGGAACAGAACGGCTCACATGGGGCAAAAGCGTTGGTATTGCCATTTAGAACAACAGCACTCGACCAGTGCTCGCTGTCACCGAGAGAAATAGCAACCAATAGAACATCGTTATTACACAGTTCAGTGGTAACCGATCCGGCCGAAATTACTGCTCGGACAACAAGAAGTGGGGATTGTCCTCGCTATTAAGACAGGAGAAATTCGTTAAATAAAATGAACAGAAACCAATCACGGCTAGGAAAGAAACAGAAAAAAATCAGCTTAGTGTATCAAAAGAGAGACATGTCTTTCCCCAAACATAGGAAAAATACGATCGGAGGCAGCAGAATCGACGAAAGATCAGTTATTAAAACTACCATACATAGACAGGACAAACGTATAGCTATAAACTCTCCAGTATTACCACATAATGACAATCAATTTTTAATCGCAGTTCAGCACTTGTTAAACTAGAAGAATTGAAAAAAATCTCTTGTATACCGGACGCCTTTCCTGTGAGTCATCAGGCGCATCTTCTCTGGTGCTTCGGCATATATTTGCAATTTAGGATCGGCTCAAACACGTGCTGCTCAACACGTCTTTCATATGACGCCCACCGCCAACTGTATGCGTCGGTTTCAAATAATATGATTTTTAGAATGTGATTGTACGTCCCCGTCGATAGAGCGCTACGAGATTAGTCTAGTGCGATGTTCGTATATTCGTCTTACCGGTGAGTATTTAGAGGGACAGGACGGGACGAAGATTAGCGAGTACTCGAGCAGCGACTGGGCGGCGCCGCTTCGCGTGGCGGCAGCAGCCGGCGCCGTCCCAACGCCGCGCTGCCGCGGCAGTACTCGTTACTCCCAGGGTCTCAGTCTCACTTGTTAAAGGGAGTACTTTGGTGTATCACACGAACCAGGACTGCGATATTACATCCGAGAGAAATCAAATTACAGACAGTTCAACTACACACGTCTGAAAGCGTAGGAAAGTTGTTTTTCACTCAATAACGTTGTGAACAGTGGATCTCGTCCGGAAATTCCAACTGTATAACAAACCAGTGTGATAAAACCTCAAGTTTTAATAACCTTGTCGAACGCAAATAACTAACAACTAACATTTTAGAGGCGTTTGAAAAGAAAGCGACCAACATTAAAGAGAACTTCCGTGCGTCACGGATCAGTCAGCCAGGTGCCTAATCGGCATTTACGTCCAGGATTGCCGAATTAACAACATTCCCGAGTGAACGTCATCAAGCAGCTGCCACGTGTCACGTTTCTGCCAACGCGACAAACCGTCTGCAGAAAGAGGAGAAACAGTTTGTCCCGTTTCAACATCAAACCTTTCCAAAACTATCACCGTCAGTTCGATTTTTACATCTTTGGTATTAACACATGGTAAATTACCAATGATCTTACGGTATTATTCTGCGATGGACATCATTTACGAACCCAGTAATCTTTAATCTTCTAAAACATTATCCGCGTTAGGTATGCACACAACTTACTGCTTTCTGGTGATCAGACAATTGTGGAAGGATGTGGAACAATTATAATCCATCTCAGACACAGGAATATAAATAAAAATTGAACTAATCACTGCACGTCAGAAAGAAGGATATGAAGTAAGGGCAACAGACGCTGCAATTAATTTTCTTCAAACATCTTCAGTGTTTCGTGTCGTTTAAGAGGCACAGTGGGCCAAACATACACATGTTGGGAAGATTACGTATGAGCCAATAAATTACATCAAAATATACAAAATTTGTAGAAAAACCAACTGAAGACAAGATGCCCAGACCTACAGGACCTCCAAGTCCAATTTTACGAAGGATTTAGGTCAAGATGTGCACAAAATTTACCGAAATTTGTAAGGAATTGTTCAACGGGCTCAAATTGGCAGATTTATTTACAGAGGACACATACATTTGGATACCGAAAAAACCAAAGGCTGACAGGAACATAGTCTCAGCCAGTAACGGGCTTAAACCATAGTCTCAGCCAGTATCGCGCTAAAATCACGATTTCAAAATGTGTACTGGAAGTCTGAACAAATGCTTACGATACCTGACCCCAACTGTACTAGGCAAATATCTAAATAGCTATGTCATCCATATTAAGAGTTCACAGAGGAGGCATAACAACTACAGCTTGCCTACCCGGCTAGCCGCGCAGTCTGACGCTCTGCTTCCCGAGCGGGAACGCGTGCTGATCTCCAGCACGAATTCTCCAGGCGGGTCAAGTCCCGAGGTCCGGTGTGCCGGCCAGCCTGTGATTGGTTTTTAAGGTGGTTTTCCATCTACCTCGGCGAATGCGGGCTGGTTCCCCTTATTCTGCCTCAGTTACACTACGTCGGCGATTGCTACGCAAACACTTTCTCCATGTACGCTTACACCATAATTATTCTACCACGCAAACATTTGGGGTTACACTCGTCTGGTATGAGTCGTTCCAGAGGGGAAGGGGGGTGGGGGTGTCCACAGGGAGCCGAACCGCACAATAACCCTGGGTTTGGTGTGGGGCGGCGGTGGGGTGGGTGGACTGCTGTAGCCTGTTGTGGGATTGTGAGCGATTGAAGGGTAAGGCGGGACGTAGCCTCTCCGTCGTTTCTAGGTTCCCGGTTTAATACATACGTACATACTACAGCTTCCTCCAGGAACATAACTTTCAATTGCATTCTTGGATTTTATAGAGCTCTTACAACCGAGCAGTGTAGATCTATACAGGTATTGTGTTTCCCCTTTCAATTTAGAAAGGCCGTTCCTAGCTTTATAATAAATATGTACACCACAGTTCTGTTGAACAGGTGGATGATACAAGGAAGAAATAAACCAAGGCTGCAGCTTGTCAGCCACATTACACACGTTTACAGGAAGGCCTCTTTTGGGGAAGATTCACAATCCCATTGTAGGTCTACCAATAGAAAACACCAAAATGTCAGTGCAAGCCCATTACGTTACTATAAGTGTAGTTTTAGGGCAACAAAAGTATCTATGTAGGGTGTGCAATGGTCATTGAACAATAAGAAGAGGGTAGAGGGGCAAACCTGAATATACATAGATCAGGTTTAATGCACATAGAAAGGGAAGCATAAGATAAAAAATTCCAGGGGTAAAAAAGTTCCCTCTTACGATCTCCAAGTGGAGAATACACGGGAGGATGTTATCACCACTGGTGGCCTGTGGCTCGAAACGTGGAACGTTAGGTGCCTTAATCGAGGACAAAGTACAACAAATTTAAAAACATAAATAGACTGAAGTTATATGTTTTGGCGAAGAGTAAAGTGCGGTGGAAGGAAGAACAAGACTTCTGCGCAGGCAAGTACATAGTTATCAGCTGAAAGCGGAGTATATGCAATAATAAATAAGAAAACAGGAATGCGCGTAAGCTACTATGAACAACATGGTGTACACATTGTAAGTAGGCTGTTTAGGTTTTTTTAGTGGTAACGCCACGTAAAACTCTGTATGAAAATCACTGGCTGTGCTGTGTGCAGTCTGTGGCTGGTTTGAATTGTTTTTGCTATTGTATTGTTGGGCAGCTGGAGTCGTGTGAAGTTAGCACCCTTTTTTTCAGAAATCTATATTTTTTTCAGAGTTCTTGATAGATATGAAATAGTTCTAGAGTTCTTTGTACAAAATTTCAATAGTTCTGCAGAATTTAGCGAAAAACACAACAATACTCGAAAAAAGTTTCGTATCGAAAACATTCTTTGTCAATTTCCGCAAAATGTAAATAAGTACGACAGTTCTGAGCACAGTTCTGAATAGAGCTCCAAGAGTTCTATCGAAAATCCTAGGAACATTTTTTTGTGCAGCTAATAGTTTACGAGATAATTGCAATTTAAGGAGAATATCTTTTCCCTTACTGTGAAGTTGGCACCCTTTTTTTCAGAAATCTATATTTTTTTCAGAGTTCTTGACAGATATGCCATAGTTCTAGAGTTCTTTGTACAAAATTTCAATAGTTCTGCAGAATTTAGCGAAAAACACAACAATACTCGAAAAAATTTTCGTATCGAAAACATTCTTTGTCAATTTCCGCAAAATGTAAATAAGTACGACAGTTCTGAGCACAGTTCTGAATAGAGCTCCAAGAGTTCTATCGAAAATCCCAGTAACATTTTTTTGTGCAGCTAATAGTTTACGAGATATTTGTAATTTAAGGAGAAAATCTTTTCACTTACTGTGAAGTTGGCACCCTTTTTTTCAGAAATGTATATTTTTTTCAGAGTTCTTGACAGATATGCCATAGTTCTAGAGTTCTTTGTACAAAATTTCAATAGTTCTGCAGAATTTAGCGAAGAAAACAATAGCACTCGTAAAAATTGTGGTATCGAAACGATTTTTTGTCGATTTTTGCAAAAAGTAAATTCGTACAACAGTTTTGAGGTCAGTTCTCAACAGAGCCCCAATAGTTCTATCGAAAATACAAATAACATTTTTTGTGCTGCTAATAGTTTGCGAGATAATTGCAATTTAAGGAGAAAATCTTTTCTCTTACTGTGAAGTTGGCACCCTTTTTTTCAGAAATGTGTATTTTTTCAGAGTTCTTGATAAGTATCCCATAGTTCTAGAGTTCGTTGTACAAAATTTCAATAGTTCTGCAGAATTTAGCGAAAAAACAAAAATGTATAATATAGCTGATTCAGGAGCCCTTTCCTTCTGGTACAATTCTTACTGTTTCCACAATAAAACACTTGTCCATAGATTCCAACCGTATTGATTATTACAAAAATTTAACCAGTGACCAATGGCGCACATTTCTTGCATCGTTGTACAAAGCATTCAGCTTATCCGCTGTGAAAATACCACACTTTACGCTATTGTAAAATTTACGATGGATGGCTTCCGTTTATCTACAGTGTCAGCATCTATCGAATTATCTTCATGCAAAAGTGATGCCAGGATCACACACTTCCCTGCTTTAGGTACAAAGGAAAATAGAGTTCAGTCTTGTGGAAGCCAAAAAGGGAACTGTGGGCAGCCCTTCTTTTACTGATAGCAAACTCTAGAGAAATCTCACGCTTGTTTTTCTTCATCGTGCCAACAAAAGAAAAATTCTCCCTTCATAGCTCTATTATCAGTCCAATACTAGTATACCAGTTGTCCGCTTTCGCATTTCGACCTGACTGATATATATGTTACACAGTCACAGAACAACATCCAAATATTTATTGCTCAGTTGGTAATCCTTCTGGTTGCAACACAGTGTATATTTCCAAATTGTACAGGTAAAATACTTAAGAATCCATATTTGTTTGTTTTGATAGGTACATATTGGTGAAAACTGCACCTTCCTCAGAATCCTTCCAGCTTCTTGTCTACTGTAACATTTTCTCCGAGGGTATAAGATTTCTGGTTGTTGCGTACAAACACAGTAAATATTTCCCGAATTGCTGTTAGCTTGTCTACTTGTCTCCTTTCATCACGAATAGCGCGACTGTAAAATCTAAGGCACTCCACAATAAATTTGAAACGTTTTAAGTTCATTTGCGAGGTGAAATTTTTCAGTTCCATCCATATCAATTCCACAGAGATCTTCCAGGCTTTATCTGTTACTTTTGTTAACAACAATTAAAAACAAGAGACTGATGACGGCTTTCAATTCAATAACATCTATTGATCTTACCGCTCTCTCACGCTGAAATGAAGCTTTGACGCTCTCAAAATGCTGAATGGAATACAAAACTACTATAAACAAATGTCGTCATCTATAAGGCAATTACAGCCTCACAAAGGCTGCTTTGGCTGCGCCTATTGTCCACGTAAAATTCTAATAATATTATCCTCTTCGAACAATATGCTTTGGATTTCTTCAACATGATCTGGTACATCCCACTTAAAATAATGAAATTCCTATAACATAACGCAACCAGGCGCAGTGTATTAATTTGATATCTGACGTTCAGACAGCGGACAATGACGATTAAACAGTTCAAACAGAATTTAAGTGCATTTTACATTATGGATTGGCTGTGTACTACTTACTACGTTGATAAAGAAATAAATTAATTGCTGAAATGAAATACGAAAGGGCACAGTGGATAAAAACGAGCAATCGGCTCGTATCTCATCAAGAGAGCATTAGCGTCGATACTGAATCATACAAGAATGAAAGGCATACACAGAAAGGAAGCTATAACGTGAAGGCGCCAGTGCTGCCAATTGTTGACAAGTAATTTACAGAATCACACAACAATGAAAGGCATACGGAAAAGGGAAGCTATTAACGAGAAGGCGCCAATACTGCAAATTGTTGAAAAGTAATTTACAGAAAATTTCGACATGTATCAATCTGAATAGCTGCGCCCGATGGAAGGATAATAAAAACTATGATACGTCCCTGAGACCTCTCAAGACCAAAAAATCATAAACAAAGCACAGCAACAATGCAAAAGTCGTGGCACTACATCTGGAAACAATGAACTCGGGAACTGCGCCTTTTAAACAATCGACAAATGACGTCAGCGTAGCAGTTACAATAGAGGTAGCATGAAAGCTTCTCGCGGTAGCATCAAAGCTAATGACAACAACAGCTGCACTTTTTGGGTAGCGCGCGCGCCGCGTCGTGTGAAGGCGCCCGCCAGCGCTGCATTTCACTCTTTGATCTGCCCCTAATGACTATACGCAACAATACTACTCACTCTCATGCGAATTATCATTATGCTCGTTCAGTCAGAGCTCTTGTGCAGTCGGTGCCTGTTGTGCAGTCGGTGCTGTTGTGTAAGTGATATTTATGAACCGTAATACCCATAAGAATGTACAATTTACCAGAATTGAAACGTCTTCTCAGCATGGAGGAATTTAAAGTAATCGATGATAGAGGCATTCAATTCACTCCGTCTCATCCGGTCTTCCAAAAACTGTCCGATGCCATGGCCGACATCGGCTCGAAAATGTCTTCAAAACATATTTATACAACAATTAAAGAAGATCGCCATGGCCTGCTTACTTTTGTTAGAAACACCTTCAGGCTGGAATGTTTCGTTGAAGAAAAACACGACGACAGCAAAGATGAGTCGTGGAATGTTTTTGGTTCTTCGTGCAACAAGGACATGACAAAGCAATTTGACTTACTACTGTCAGCAGAAAAATGGTCTTGCATAAAACCAACAAAGAGGAAACTTTGAAAGCCTTCAAGACTGGAAATAGGGAAATGGACCGATTTGATGGGTGATAAAATTTATGAACATCACAAAATTCCATGTGCCTTTTCTTTCAAATATGCGAAAGTGTGTGAATGTTCAAAGTACTTCTTGAAGATCAAAGGAAGATGTACAGAATGCGGAGACACTTTCGAAGGGATTACTCTGAAGAAGCGAAAAAAGGACAACGATATTATTCTGAACTGCAGACTTTCAAACTTTTCAGATGATAGTAATCACCTGAAAAGAAGACAACTTCGTGGCACGAGAAGTCAACAGGTAGCTGCTAAACCGGTTGATTACAGGATGCCTGCAACTCTTTGGCGAAATGATGAAGCGAAAAATATGTCTTTCGGAGACATGATTCCTCCAAATTTACTAAATGCTGATGTCTTGAGAAATGCTAAAGAACGTGAAAGGGACAAACGATTTGGTATAACAACGAGTAAGCCTTTTGAAAACCTGTAAATCGCAACGCATACAACCCATCGGGACGAAATTCACGCAGTCGAATTGGACCCATTCTTCTGTATATATTGGCTGAAAGATCAAAGTCAGTTGCACAAATATTGTCATCAAATCAATAGCAGTGTATACGATTCAATAGATGCTACAGGTGGCGTTGCATTTCGAGTTATTTCACGATTTGGGGATCTGTCAAACAGGGCTGACTGAGTGTAAATTAAGTCAAAGTACATATGCCTGTACCAGTACATGTGCATCCGCGAAGTAAATGTCACTAGTAAAGATCCAAATATCGTCAATCGAACATCAATCAGTTTCCCAACTTATCAGATGATATCCTCTAGGCATGACACATAATTATTGTCATTTTTCTTTATGGAAATCGTCAGATCTGGAGCTCCCATACCAAAAATCATGGTAACTGATTTTGGTAAGGCTTTGTTGGTTGCCATTTCTAGAACAATAGCCAATTGCTCGGACTTAACAGATTATTTGAATAGGTGTTATAGTCATATTGTTTTGCATGAAAGAGTAATTCTACCCTCGTGTTGTTTGAGAATAGATTTAAACCATTTTATGGTCATGATTTCGAGGTGGAAACGCTTCTCAAGGAGTAAATCACAAGTCAAACAACTTTATCTTCGAGTTTTGGCCGATATTTGCATGATGATACATTTTCGTGATATTGAAAGTGCTTTGCGCTCACTTTTGGTTGTTGCGTTGAGTGAACGTCTTGGTATTGATGAGTGCGGTCAAGAATATTCATCAATGGAACATCAGTGCCATCTTGATATCACTATCAGAGGTGGTTCACGTCATTCATATATTGACGAAAAGAAAGATGATGACAAGAAAACTGATGATGTTGAAAACAATGATGACTGGCTTTTGGAATCAATTTTGAACTCTAAAGAATCTACTGCAAACTCGTGGGTTGATAAGGCAAAACGTATCTACAATGAAGCTGAAGTCATCACGAATCAGACTAATGATGACAATCTCTTTGATGTGAATCAGTACAACATTCCTAATGCTGCAGAGATGCTGAAAGAGTTGATGAACTATATACGACTGTGGACAGCTGTGATGTATCCTTCTTCCCGTATTCCTTCATCTATTCGTTCATCAGCAGCGATGGAAGGACAATTTTCATAATTATAGACAATAGGCTTTGACAAGCTGCCTTTACGAGTAGACAAATTGATTTTTCAACATTTGAAGTGGCTGCATGAGGAAACAAAACAGTTAGCGCTACTTATGATGGAAAAAGAAGATTCAAAGCATCATTGCCTTACCATGAAGAAGAAAACTGGAGAGGAAAAAATAAGAAGCTGGAGATAACAAACCCCAAAAGCAATCATATACTCGATAATTCTGAGAGCACACTGAACAATACCTTACGAAGTGAGACCCAACACGAAGATGGCAATGAGACAGAGTTAGATAAAATTTTAATAGTTTTGAATACAGATTTTCTCCTACTTCGAGCCCACTTATTATGAATGCGTAGAACAACAGTCAAGAGTGATAGTGTGTGTTTTCAGCGCTCTTCAGATAATAATTTACTGCCCAATTTGGACTCTAAAGAGATATTTCATTCCACAAAAGACTATCAAGAATCATACTTCAACAGGGATGTCACTGAAATTTCATCCTGTGGTTCGAAAACAGAAGAAAACAGAGAGACCTGTAACAATAAAATGGAGGAGAGTGCAATGCTGAAAAAGCTTCAAAATGAAATCGTTGTCACATCGAGCATACAAGCTAAGAGCAAGAAAAAACTACTTAGATGAGTGCCCAAACTGGAATTCGACTAAGAAATTCATAGATATTAATTTGCCACTTTTCCTAAATGTGTCCTCAAGCAAATTCAAATCTGCTACCTACAACTTGAAGGGAACATGCAGTTTCGATTCTTTGATGACCTTATTCATGCAAGCAATATCACTCAGTGATGATTTCAAAAGTAAAATTCAAATGGTGGGCCATCCATTTTTGGATCTGGCTTTGGATGTTTTGGACAAAAAAATTATAAACTCCCAACATTTTAAGCAGAGATTTGATATTTTATACTCCTAAAAAAAGGAGTAATGTCTCGAAAAATATTGTCTCTGAATGCAGGAATTATACGAGAAAATATTAAAAGATATCCCGATTTGCAACAAAAATATATCATGTCTGACGTGCCTAAATTCATGCTATGTGAAACGGCATTATATTTCCGTTGATACGTATGTTCTTTTCAGACTTGGGTATAATTTCATGCAAGAGGCTGTAGATGCAACAAATGGAGTTCTGAAGACTATTTAAAATGCAAGAAATGTAAAGGAGAAGCAGTCGAAGAAAAGAAATTCGGATGCTACTTGATGATGGATACTAGTATAACAACTTCTCAACTAACTGAAGATCAGTTTCCTCCGAATTAAAGGAAGAAATGTGTTTTGCAAACGATCACGAAAGAAATCGTAGTCAACAATCAAGAGTACAATCTCGTTGGAGCCATTCATTCTAATATCTGCATCAAACACTACACGGCATATGTCTTCGATGGAACCTACTGGAAGCAGTACGATGACGTGTATAAAGATGTACAGAAAGTTTCAAAAGAAACGATAATTTCTCCGCACCTGTTCATGTATGTCACGAAAGGAAAATTTTCAAATGGCGGCTACAAGACCGACGAGACGAAACAAGTAGTTCCTACATAGGAACTTTGCTTTATAAGGTAAGCAACTGCTAAAAGTTGGTATCTAAATATTACAAATATAGCTCTTATGTTAATTCTTAGTATCTTTGTTTCTGGTATCACAGTCTCCTGTTTTGGGTACTAGAATAAGAGCATTTCATTCCCTAAATTTCACGTATATATTTTTTGTACTTATTTTTCTTTGTTGTTTCACACCTCATAAATTCTATGCTTATTTATTACTGAATTCCCTATATATGTATTTCCTTCTAGGTTTTAGTGTATCCTGAAGAAGAGCTGTTAACGGGACCTGTACATCACAGCCTGTAGTTTTTACTGGTACTCTGAAATTTAATAATGCAAGACTGTCAATAGATTCAGGAATGAAACTTTTATCAAAGAATTGGTATATTGTGAGCTCCAGGTGAAAAAAATTGTAAATCTGTGGAATGCACTGTGCAGTGAATATTGATGTTTTCTTACATACTGAATTACACGTAAATGTTATTTTAGTTTCAATGTACTTAACGCTATTCCAAATAAAAGATAAGAAACAAATTTTATTCTTTGAATTATTACATTGTTGAAACAGCAAACCAGTAATATTTATGTTTCATGTTTTGATTATTTTAAAAAAAATGTATTTTAAGAGTAAATTTTTTCTCCTAATGATTTAAGAACATAATATGAGATACTGCAGCTTAAAATACTTAATCCATTGTTGAATAATGTGGTTCAGTGTGTAGGCAAGCACTATATTATTATTCATCCATAGCTTTGTTTATGTAGCTTTAATAGTGGATGAGATACCGGTAACAGTATCTCGGTATGCAAACACGTTGATTACAGAAAACTGAAACTAAATATTTGTATGGCATTCTCTTCTCAATGACGACATTGCAAACCATTCGTGCTCCATAATCTTGTTGATACCTTTCGTGTCCTTTTCATTTTCTTTATTTTTACTTCTTTTCTTTGTTATTCTGGCCTCCTTTTCATGCTTTCAGCAACTTTTTCAGTTGATGTGACATGTTGCCTGTCCGCCCATACCAGCACAATGTTCATGTTGTTCCTAGTTTTGATGCCTGTTCTGCTCATTGTTTTTAATCTTTACTGCACCAGGCCGGCCAGAGTGGCCCAGCCGTTCTAGGCGCCACAGTCTGGAACCGCACGACCGCTTCGGTCCCAGGTTCGAATCCTGCCTCTGGCATGGATGAGTGTGATGTCCTTAGGTTAGTTAGGTTTATGTAGTTCTAAGTTCTAGGGGACTGATTACCTCAGAAGGTAAGTCCCATAGCACTCAGAGCCATTTGAACCATTTTTACTCCACCATTAAAACAAATTGCTACTGCTGAAACGCATTCTGATTTTGTTTTATGCCATGTAAATATACATTTCTGAAAAAAAAGGGTGCCAACTTCACAGTAAGGGAAAAGATTTTCTCCTTAAATTGCAATTATCTCGGAAACTATTAGCTGCACAAAAAAATGTTACTGGGATTTTCGATAGAACTCTTGGAGCTCTATTCAGAACTGTGCTCAGAACTGTCGTACTTATTTACATTTTGCGGAAATTGACAAAGAATGTTTTCGATACGAAAATTTTTTCGAGTATTGTTGTTTTTTTCGCTAAATTCTGCAGAACTATTGAAATTTTGTACAAAGAACTCTAGAACTATGGCATATCTGTCAAGAACTCTGAAAAAAATATACATTTCTGAAAAAAAGGGTGCTAACTTCACACGACTGATTTCTGGTTTCACAAAATTGACAATGAATGTTTTCGATACGAAAATGTTTTCGAATATTGTCGTTTTCTTCGCTAAATTCTGCAGAACTATTGAAATTTTGTACAAAGAACTCTAGAACTATGGCATATCTGTCAAGAACTCTGAAAAAAATATACATTTCTGAAAAAAAGGGTGCCAACTTCACAGTAAGTGAAAAGATTTTCTCCTTAAATTGCAATTATCTCGGAAACTATTAGCTGCACAAAAAAATGTTACTGGGATTTTCGATAGAGCTCTTGGAGCTCTACTCAGAACTGTGCTCAGAACTGTCGTACTTATTTACATTTTGCGGAAATTGACAAAGAATGTTTCGATACGAAAATTTTTTCGAGTTTTGTTGTTTTTTTCGCTAAATTCTGCAGAACTATTGAAATTTTGTACAAAGAACTCTAGAACTATGGCTTATCTATCAAGAACTCTGAAAAAAATATAGATTGCTGTAAAAAAGGGTGCCAGCTTCACAGTGGGAGCTCTTATAGAGTTCTTAATTATATTGCAATTTCCTCTTAAACTATTACCTGCACAAAAAAAGACTACCAGGATTTTCGATAGAACTCTTCACGTGGTGTCCAGAACTGTCATCAGAACTGCTGTACGAATATATTTATATTTTCTGTAGAGAAAGTGTGTCCCACATTAAATCAATTTATCTCATAAACTATTATAGCCATAGAAAAATGTTATTAGGATTTTCGATAGAGCTCTTGGGGTTCTGTTCAGAACTGTCCTCAGAACTGTTGTACGAGTTTAATTTTTGCGAAAATTGACAATGAATGTTTTCGATACGAAAATGTTTTCGAATATTGTCGTTTTCTTCGCTAAATTCTGCAGAACTATTGAAATTTTGTACAAAGAACTCTAGAACTATGGCATATCTGTCAAGAACTCTGAAAAAAATATACATTTCTGAAAAAAAGGGTGCCAACTTCACAGTAAGTGAAAAGATTTTCTCCTTAAATTGCAATTATCTCGGAAACTATTAGCTGCACAAAAAAATGTTACTGGGATTTTCGATAGAACTCTTGGAGCTCTATTCAGAACTGTGCTCAGAACTGTCGTACTTATTTACATTTTGCGGAAATTGACAAAGAATGTTTCCGATACGAAAATTTTTTCGAGTATTGTTGTTTTTTTCGCTAAATTCTGCAGAACTATTGAAATTTTGTACAAAGAACTCTAGAACTATGGCATATCTGTCAAGAACTCTGAAAAAAATATACATTTCTGAAAAAATGGGTGCCAACTTCACAGTAAGTGAAAAGATTTTCTCCTTAAATTGCAATTATCTCGGAAACTATTAGCTGCACAAAAAAATGTTACTGGGATTCTCGATAGAACTCTTGGAGCTCTATTCAGAACTGTGCTCAGAACTGTCGTACTTATTTACATTTTGCGGAAATTGACAAAGAATGTTTTCGATACGAAAATTTTTTCGAGTATTGTTGCTTTTT
This sequence comes from Schistocerca serialis cubense, assembly GCF_023864345.2. NCBI lineage: Eukaryota > Metazoa > Arthropoda > Insecta > Orthoptera > Acrididae > Schistocerca > Schistocerca serialis. The sequence continues at coordinate 946,258,225 of NC_064641.1, read as the reverse complement.
TCGCTAAATTCTGCAGAACTATTGAAATTTTGTACAAAGAACTCTAGAACTGTTTCATATCTATCAAGAACTCTGAAAAAAATATAGATTTCTGAAAAAAAGGGTGCTAACTTCACACGACTGGCAGCTGGATGTTAACAGCGCATGGCGTTGCGCAGTTGGAGGTGAGCCGCCAGCAGTGGTGGATGTGGGGAGAGAGATGGCGGAGTTTTGAGAGCGGATGATCTGGACGTGTGTCCATTATAAAGAGTAAATTTGTATTATTGGATATCATGAACTGATACACATATATATGATGTCCTTTGAACATTATTAAGGTAAATACATTGTTTGTTCTCTATCAAAATCTTTCATTTGCTAACTATGCCTATCAGTAGTTAGTGCCTTCAGTAGTTAGAATCTTTTATTTAGCTGGCAGTAGTGGCGCTCGCTGTATTGCAGTAGTTTGAGTAACGAAGATTTTTGTGAGGTAAGTGATTTGTGAAACGTATAGGTTAATGTTAGTCAGGGCCATTCTCTTGTAGGGATTATTGAAAGTCAGATTGCGTTGCGCCAAAAATATCGGCTGTCAGTTTAGTGTTGATCAGAATAGGTACAGAGCGAAATGTCTGAGTACGTTCAGTTCTGCTCAGCTGTTTGGAAATCAAATAATGTAAGAGGTTTATCAGCACAGTCATTCATTAATTTTTCTAAGGGGACGTTACAACATTATTATGGCCAAGTGCGATACAGAGACAATCTGAAAAAAAAATGCAGAGTGGTCGGCAGATAAGAAGAATAAACTGAAAGAAAGGAATGTTGTTAGGAGTTTCAAATGGAGCATTGCGCAATGATTGACTGAAACACGGGGAAGGAGGTCAACAGAAGATGAGTCATAGCCTTCAGAGATGAAGAAGAGGAGGTACCATGAGATCAGGGCAAAAAGACAAGGTACTGCAGAAACCTTTGGGTAACGTGCTAGATATTAAATTTATGCCGTAAGAGTAGACAACACAAAAATGCAGTGAATGATGCCAGGCAAACGGGGATACAGCTGTCTAAAACACGTTGTTGTGCTCTTCAGTCTGGATACTGGTTTGTTGCAGCTCTCCAAGCTACTATGTGGAACCTTCTTCTCCTCTGAATAACTAAAGCACCCTACATCTTTATTCAAGCGTTTGTCTTCCACTACAATTTTTACCTTCTATACTTCCTTCCATTACAGACTAATTTTTCCTTGATGCCTCAGCATGTACCATAGCAACCTTCTTTTAGACAAATTATGCCATAAATTCCTTTTTCACGATTTGATTCAGTACCTTATCACTTGGTATTCGATCTTCCCATCTAATCTTCACAATTCTTTACAGCACCACATTCCAATCGCTTCTCATATCTTATTGTCTCAACTGCTTATCCCTCCTTGTCTCTCCTTGTCTAAACTGTTTATCATTTCCGTTCAAAGCTATACTCAAGACAAATGCCTTCAAAAAAGTCTTCAGTTTACAGTAGATGTTAACGAATTCCCCTGTCTCAGAAATCCCTACTTTTGCCAGTCTTCACTTTATTTCTGTACGTCGGGCACCATCAGTTATTTTACTGCCCAAACAACTAAATTTGGTACACTATGCGATCAAAAGTATCCGGACACCTCCAAAAATATTCGTTTTTCATATTAGGTGCATTGTGCTGCCACCTACTGCCAGGTACTCGTATATCAGCGACCTCAGTAGTCATTAGACATCGTGAGAGAGCAGAATGGGGCGCTCCACGGAACACACGGACTTCGAACGTGGTCAGGTGATTGGGTGTCACTTGTGTCATAGGTCTGTCCGCGAGATTTCCACACTCTGAAACATCCCTAGGTCCACTGTTTCCAATGTGATATTGAAGTGAAAACGTGAAGGGACACGTACAGCACAAAAGCGTACAGGCCGACCTCGTCTGTTGACTGAAAAAGACCGCCGACAGTTGAAGAGGGTCGTTTTGTGAAAGAGACAGACATCTACCAGCCCATCACACAGGAATTCCAAACTGCAGCAGGATCCACTGCAAGTACTATGACAGTTAGGCGGGAGGTGAGAGAGATTTCATGGTCGAGCGGCTGTTCATAAGCTACACATCGTGCCGGTAAATGCCAAACGACGCCTCGTTTGGCGTAAGGAGCGTAAAGTGGAAAAGTGGAAAAACGTTCTGTGGAGCGACGAATCACGGAACACAACGTGGCGATCCGATAGCAGGGTGTCAGTATGGCGAATGCCCGGTGAACGTCATCTGCCAGCGTGCGTAGTGCCAACAGTAAAATTCGGAGGCGGTGGTGTTATGGTGTGGTTGTGTTTTTCATGGAGGGGGCTTGCTCTCCTATTGTTTTGCGCAGCACTATCACAGTAGAGGCCTACATTGATGTTTTAAGCACCTTCTTGCTTCCCACTGTTGAAGAGCAATTCGGGGGTGGCGATTGCATCTTTAAACACGATCGAGCACCTGTCCATAATGCACGGCCTGTGGCAGAGTGGTTACACGACAGTAACATCCGTGTAACGGCCTGGCTGCACAGAGCGCTGAGCACGTTTGGGATGTCTTGGAACACCGACGTCGTGCCAGGCCTCACCGATACCTTCCCTTCGTGCACACCGCATCCACGCACTGCACACACGCCGTCAGCTAATGTTAGGACCATTTTGTGCACCGCAACTTGCAGCCCGCTAGCCTAGAAAACCGAGTCAGTGAGATGTTGAGCAAAGAAAGAGGATAAGGTGTTCTCGTAACAAGTTACACAGTGTGACGATACGTTTTTCCGGAAAAGGAGAAATAAACAAAAAATATAGTGTCAAAGTGTTATTTGAAATGTTAGATGTTTTGTTGTCGTTATCATTATTTATTTGTGTTACACTTTTTTCTGCCAAGTCCCTCTGTGTTATCTAAGTAATCCTCCAATGTATAAAATCTGACTTAAGATATAATTTTGAAGTACCTTTTTAAACAAGTTTTAAACAAATTTCTTTAATATCCTTTGGTAATTTATTCTACAGTTTTATTGCGTGGTAGAAAACACTGTTTTGAGTTTTATGTTTATTATCATAGGAGATAGGTTAAGGAAAGGCGCGCCTATGTCTATGGCAGCTGAAGATCTGGAGAAAAGTTTTTTACAGTGTGGATTAGACTACATTCTCTGAAAGTGTGAAGTTAGCAGGGATAAAATATAGGAGGCGAAAAATTATCTGCAACTTGTAAAGAAACCAGACCGCACATAACAGAGGGAAAGGACATGAAATGGAAACTATTTGAGGAGGTTGTGAGACAGGTTGACAGTCTGTTGTCGACGTTATTCAGTCTGTACACCGAGCAAACCGTAAAGGAGACCACGGAGATGCACCCAGGTTTAGAAAAAGACAACAAGTTGAACTACTAGAGATTGGACTTTCACACTGACAGGCAATATACATTACTACGGTCCTCAGATATGAATAGCACTTGAACCACGTCGGCCCGCGGCTTCAAGGACAACATCGATAACGCAGCGCCTACCGGTAAGATGTGCCTGCGGCTCTCGCCGTCGCTATAAGCCGAAGGCAACGGATCGGCGTGACTTTGTCAGACGTGCAGGATGCCTCGCAGACGTGTGCGCCAACCGTGACGTCATGTCAGTGAGTTTCAAAAAAGAGGCCGCATTACTTTTATGAGAAGATGTGATGCATCCATCCGGGAAACTGCTTCACGTTGTGATGCCACTTCCTCGGACGAGAAATAAAAATCAAAAATTAGCTCCCAATACCCCAAAGATTTCCCCCCAAGTCCCAAATTCCCAGAAAAGTGAATAAGCGAACGAAGTTCCATTTATCACTATTATTAGGGCAATAACAAGTAATTAAATCAGGAATCTAAGACTTGACAATTTAGCAATCTACGAAAGAAAGATTAAATTTCAGTAAAATTAAAATCAAAATCATAATAAATCGCAAAATTAGCATAAATTAACATTCGCAAAGTAGAACCAACGATCCCAAAGAATACTCCGTATGAGTACTCTTTGGGAATCGTGAGTAATGACTAAATATAATTCAATGCATTGTCACTACGTTACGAGAGATAGCCGAAGCAGGTCATATATTTAAATGCTCGTACATGTTGGCGCGCTTAGATTGTTTTTGAGATTGAATAATTGCTATCTATTATGACGCAGTAATACGATCTTCTGACTTCAAATATCATGGCATTAGAATTCGAACGGAGGACTTTTACCCGCTAGAATAAAGTGACCTTTTAACTAGATAATTGAACTACATATAACTTAGACAGTGATTTAGGCAACGAACACTGATAGACAATTTTCATTCATAATAGCCAGTGGTTTATGGAACTTCAGTGATAGGTCCGAAGCATATAATTTAAATCCCCCCAACACCTGGGAAAGTTTTCTTCTCAAGGCTCGGTTAGGAAGTGACTGATATTGTGCAATAAAACACCCTCTCGTGCCAAGTCGTGCATTTATGAGTTAAAATTCTATCAAATTATTGACATGAAACTCCCGAGTAATAATTACGCGCAGCGATAATATTTGACTGCAGCGCTCGGCGCTTGTGTAGAATCCTTGACTCATATAATAAGCCCACTGTTACGATTTCTTAGATACTTGAAATTACGACCAGCTTGTAGGGAATTTGTTGTGGATGTGACTGTATTGGTTTTATCATTAATATTTCGTCATTAATCAGTTAAACATCGATTACGAACGATTAATTACGATTCTTGGCGAAGTAAATACCTCACGCACGTCGACATTTCGGTTCAGCACTGTTATTTTATGTAACGTCGTCTTCGTAACTTGATAACGATCTCAACACTCTACCGACTGTCGCCGAGTTTTAGCCGAGGCCAAGTACAAATGAAAACCAAATCATCAAGATGAAGAGGCGTTATAGTGTGTGAGACGAAGCATTTCAGCAGTGCAATGGGTGTGTGCAGAATGGTTCATGGAAGGTCGTAGGACACGACGAGATGAGTATTGTCGCACCAACTAGATCACACCCCAGAACAAGATTGACATCTCATCTGAATAGCATTGCAGGACAGATCTGCGTCCTCCTCGGCTCTGGCGCAACAGTGGAACGGTGTAACACATCGTACACTATCGCTGTTTATTACGACATCTGTTACGTGCGCGTCGTCCACTTCTCCGCCTACCTTTGACGAATGTGCAGAAGCGTGCTAAACGGCAATGGTGTATGGAACGACGTCACTGGGGGCAGTAATGGCGTCAGATTTCGGGCGAATGCAGATTCTCTTTGTTTGAAAACGATGGCTGCATTTTGGTTCCCCGTAAACAGTGACTGCATTCGCACGAGACATACAGCGCCAATTCATTGCCTTGTGGTGCGGGGTGCTGTTGTGTACGACATGATACCACAGCTGGTGCGTGTCCACGGCACTGTGACCAGTACGACCTACGTGAATGACATCCTGCGACTCGCAGCCGTCCCCTTTCTGCACCCCAGACGCCGTACTTCACCAAGATAACGTACGATCACGTGTTACTGCACGAACACGTGGCTCCTTGGTGTCACAAGATGTCAGCCTTTTGCCTTGTCCAGCCATCTTACCAGAATTCTCGCCAATTGAAAATGTGTGGGATGTGGTGGGACGACGTATGCAGCGCTGCGACCCAATGATAAACAGCCAAACTTCAAAACCAGGTAAATGCAGCGTAGATGCGTATACCACAGGACGCCATTTGCACTTTATACCCGTCGATGCCAAAACGCACGGAACAAGTTATCAAAGGCCATGACGGACACTGTGCCTACTAGGTAACAGGACACATGCTGAACCGAGGGAACTGAAATATTAATTATTTCTGCACACGATACTAATGTACATCTCCTGTGAATATGAATGTCCTATCTCCAGTCTTTCAGGGTGTCATGTTCTTTTTCTGAACGTGAGAGTGTTTTGAAAGGAATTAAACTTACGGCAGAAGAAATAAAAACCTAACGGCGTTGCCAAAGACGCTGTAATTCTATGAGAGATACAAAGGAATTGGAAGAGCTGTTGGGCGGAATCGGTAGTGTCTTGACACTATCATATGACCATCAAGAAAGGCAAAATAATGGTAATTGAAAAAAATGGTTCAAATGGCTCTGAGCACTATGGGACTCAACCTCTGAGGTCATCAGCCCTCTAGAACTTAGAACTTCTTAAACCTAACTAACCTAAGGACATCACACACATCCATGACCGAGACAGGATTCGAACCTGCGACCGCAGCGGTTCCGCGGTTCCAGACTGTAGCGTCTAGAACCGCTCGGCCACACCGGCTAGTAACGTCGAACATTTCCCTGTAGCCCCTCCCCACAATTCACGTCCAATATACCGTCATCTGGTGTAAGCGGTAGTTAAAATTTAAAACTCTTTTTTAAAAAAAATTTAAATGATGGGAGCGGCAATGACCTAGAAAATAAAAATAAAATACGATGCTGATAAAACTCCCCTAAACACGAACGACGAAGAGCGGAACTTAGCATGAACAAACAGCGGAATTAGGGCCATGTAAACATAAACATACCAGAACATACCGTGCAAGCTGAGAGGAGGCTCCCGGCAGCGGACACGGCCTGACTGACTGGCCGAAACCCGGAGAGCGCTCACGCAGTGGCGCGAGGATCGTCAGAGGCCGGATGACGTGTGCGAGTTGTGAAGAGTAGGGGGTGCTGAACATTCGGTAAACAATTCCTTATGTCCATTTTTTAAAAAAAAGTATAATACCACACTAGGTGGCCAATATAAAAAAATGGGCAGTTGGTTAAAACCATAAGGACAATAAATCTGGTGGTTCTGAATGCGTAAGGCCCGGAGTACGCAGAAAAATACAGGGTGATTCAAAAAGAATACCACAACTTTAAAAATGTGTATTTAATGAAAGAAACATAACATAACCTTCTGTTATACATCATTACAAAGAGTATTTAAAAAGTTTTTTTTTCACTCAAAAACAAGTTCAGAGATGTTCAATATGGCCCCCTCCAGACACGCGAGCAATATCAACCCCATACTCCAACTCGTTCCACACTCTCTGTAGCATATCAGGCGTAACAGTTTGGATAGCTGCTGTTATTTCTCGATTCAAATCATCAATGGTGGCTGGGAGAGGTGGCCGAAACACCATATCCTTAACAAACCCCCATAAGAAAAAATCGCAGGGGGTTAGATCAGGGCTTCTTGGAGGCCAGTGATGAAGTGCTCTGTCACGGGCAGCCTGGCGGCCGATCCATCGCCTCGGGTAGTTGACGTTCAGGTAGTTATGGACAGATAAGTGCCAATGTGGTGGCGCTCCATCCTGCTGAAATATGAATTGTTGTGCTTCTTGTTCGAGCTGAGGGAACAGCCAATTCTCTAACATCTCCAGATACTGTAGTCCAGTTACAGTAGCACCTTCGAAGAAAAAGGGACCAAAAACTTTATTGGCTGAAATGGCGAACAAATGTACAACTAAATGAAACTTTATAGCTCCCTTAATTCGCCGACAGATAGTGCTTAGCTCTGCCTTTTGTCGTTGCAGAGTTTTAAATTCCTAAAGTTGTGGTATTCTTTTTGAATCACCCTGTATATTGGACAGATCATCTACATCTACATCTACATCCATACTCCACAAGCCACCTGACCGTGTGTGGCGGAGGGTATCTTGAGTACTTCTATCCCTTCCATTCCAGTCTCGTATTGTTCATGGAAAGGAAGATTGTCGGTATGCCTCTGTGTGGGCTCTAATCTCTCTGATTTTATCCTCATGATCTCTACGCGAGATATACGTAGGAGGGAGCATCTCGGCGAAGGTATGTTCTCGAAACTTCAACAAAAGCCGGTACCGAGCTACTGAGCGTCTCTCCTGCAGAGTCTTCCACTGGAGTTTATCTATCATCTCCGTAACGCTTTCGCGATTACTAAATGATCCTGTAACGAAGCGTGCTGCTCTCCGTTGGATCTTCTCTATCTCTTCTATCAACCCTATCTGGTACGGATCCCACACTGCTGAGCAGTATTCAAGCAGTGGGGGAGCAAGCGTACTGTAACCTACTTCCTTTGTTTTCGGATTGCATTTCCTTAGGATTCTTCCAATGAATCTCAGTCTCGCATGTACTTTACCGACGATCAACTTTATATGATCATTCCATTTTAAATCACTCCAAATGCGTACTCCCAGACAGTTTATGGTATTAACTGCTTCCAGTTGCTGACTTGCTATATTCTAGCTAAATGATAAGGGATCTTTCTTTCCATGTATTCGCAGCACATTACACTTCTCTACATTGAGATTCAATTGCCATTTCCTGCACCATGCGTCAATTCGCTGCAGATCCTCCTGCATTTCAGTACAATTTTCCATTGTTACAACCTCTCGATATACCACAGCATCATCCGCAAAAAGCCTCAGTTAACTTCCGATGTTGTCCACAAGGTCATTTATGTATATTGTGAACAGCAACGGTCCTACGACACTCCCCTGCGGCACACTTGAAATCACTCTTACTTCGGAAGACTTCTCTCCATTGAGAATGACATGCTGCGTTCTGTTATCTAGGAACTCTTCAATTCAGTCACACAATTGGTCTGATAGTCCGTTAAAAGACTGTGTGGAACTGTGTCGAACGCCTTGCGGAAGTCAAGAAACACGGCATCTACCTGTGAGCGCGTGTCTATGGCCCTCTGAGTCTCGTGGACGAATAGCGCGAGCAGGGTTTCACACGATCGTCTTTTTCGAAACCCATGCTGATTCCTACAGAGTAGATTTCTAGTCTCCAGAAAAGTCATTATACTCGAACATAATACGTGTTCCAAAATTCTACAACTGATCGACGTTAGAGATATAGGTCTATAGTTCTGCACTTAGGTTCGACGTCCCTTCTTGAAAACGGGGGTGACCTGTGCCTTTTGGGGTCAAGTTCCTTCGCGTACTCTGTGTAAAATCGAACTGGTATCCCATCAGGTCCAGCGGCCTTTCCTCTTTTGATCGATTTTCATCGTTTTTCTATCCCTCTGTCATCTAGTTCAGTGTCTGGCATTTTGCCATCTGTGCGATAATCTAGAGAAGGAACTACAGTACAGTCTTCCCCTGTGAAACAGCTTTGGAAAAAGACATTTAGTATTTCGGCCTTTGGTCTGTCATCCTCTGTTTCAGTACCATTTTGGTCACAGAGTGTCTGGACATTTTGTTTTGATCCACCTACCGCTTTGACATAAGACCAAAATTTCTTAGAATTTTCTTCCAAGTCAGTACATAGAACTTTACTTTCGAATTCATTGAACGCCTCTCGCATAGCCCTCCTCACACTACATTTCGCTTCGCGTAATTTTTGTTTGTCTGCAAGGCTTTGGCTATGCTTGCTGCGAAGATCCCTTTGCTTCCGCAGCAGTTTTCTAACTCGGTTGTTGTACCACGGTGGCTCTTTTCCATCACTTACGATCTTGCTTGGCACATACTCATCTAATGCATATTGTGCGATGGTTTTGAACTTTGTCCACTGATCCTCAACACTATCTGTACTTGAGACAAAACTTTTGTTTTGAGCCGTCAAGTACTCTGAAATCTGCTTTTTGTCACTTTCGCTTAACAGAAAAATCTTCCTACCTTATTTAATATTTCTATTTACGGCTGAAATCATCGATGCAGTAACCGCTTTATGATCGCTGATTCCCTGTTCTGCGTTAACTGTTTCAAATAGTTCGGGTCTGTTTGTCACCAGAAGGTCTAATATGTTATCGCCACGAGTCGGTTCTCTGTTTAACTGCTCATGGTATATTTCAGATAATGCACTTAAAAAAAATTTTACTGGATTCTTTGTCCCTGCCACCCGTTATAAACGTTTGAGTCTCCCAGTCTATATCCGGCAAATTAAAATCTCCACCCAGAACTATGAAGTGGTGGGGAAATCTATTCGAAATAATTTCCAAATTTTCCTTCAGGTTCTCTGTCACAACAGCTGCTGAGCCAGGGGGCCTACAGAGACTTCCAGTTACCATGTCTGAGCCTGCTTTAAACGTGACCTTCACCCAAATTATTTTACATTTCGGATCTCCATCAATTTACTTCGATACTATTGCACTTTTTTTCTCTATAAACACGCCTCCCCCTCCACTGTCCAGCCTGTCTCTGCGGTATACATTCCAATCTGAGTTTAGAACTTCATTACTGTTTACATCTGGTTTCAGCCAACTTCCTGTCCCTAGTACCATGTGGACATTGTGACCGTTTATTAATGAGAGCAGTTCTGGGACCTTTCTATAGACGCTCCTGCAGTTTACTATTACCATATTAACCCAGATTCCCTGTTGCGTTTTGCCTACTTCTACCTAGCCGCGTCTCAGGAGACGTCTTGTCGTGCCTAGGGAGGGAATTCTCTAACCTAAAAAACCCACATGTGCACTCCACACGTACTCCGCTACCCTTGTAGCCGCTTCCTGCGTGTAGTGCACGCCTGACCTATTCAGGGGGACCCTACATTTCTCCACCCGATAGCAGAGGTCGAGAAATTTGCACCCCAGATCTCCGCAGAATCGTCTGAGCCTCTGGTTTAAGCCTTCCACTCGGCTCCAAACCAGAGGACCGCGATCGGTTCTGGGAACGATACAACAAATAGTTAGCTCAGATTCCACCCCGCGAGCGAGGCTTTCCGCCTTCACCAACTCCGCCAACCGCCTACTAACAAGTAAGCTGTAGTGGTAACGCTACCTGTTTAAGTAATCTAAATTTTCTAAAAGACCCTTGTGCCTCAGATCGGTCTGAGCATTAAGTGAGGAGCGAGGGGATTTCTTCAGAACTCTGAAGGTTTCAACTTCTCCCAAAATATTAAGGGTGTTGCCCTTACTTTCCAACTGCAACATTCGCATATTGCTCTGGATACCGGTGATATGGTAATCCGTTTCCCGCAAATGCGCACCTACGGCCGATTTTGAGCCTGGGTCGCTGATGTGCTTCTTAAAGCGGGTCTCAAAACTTCTTCCTGTCTGACCTATGTACTCCGCATCACAATCATCACGGGCGATACTGTATACCACCGACGGCTTGAAAGTATTCCATGTTGTTGCCTCCTTGCGCCTGAACTGCTGTCCATTGTTTTTAGGAATATAAAACGCCGGATTTATTCGCTTAGAACTTAAGTATTTCCCGATTCCGCTTGAAATGTTACCATAGAAAGGTATCCTGTGGAATTTACGCCCAATAGCCAATCCGCTATTTTCTGGCTGTAGGGAAGTGAATGCTCCGGGTGTGAGTGGGGTGCGAGCAGTGTTATGTTTCATGTTTATCTTCCGCAATACACCTCTGTTAATCTTTCCAACAAAATCAGCGTCGTACCCATTCGAAAAGGCGATAAACTGTATTACTTTAAATTTCCGATTCCTGGCTTCTTGAGATAATGGAACAGTATGCATCCTGTGTAGTAAAGCCCCGAATGTGGCCTTTTTGAATTGCAAAAGATTATTAGACGATCTATGTAACGCGACGTCAGAAGTGGTGGGCTTTCTGAAAATATCAAAATTAACCGAGTTCCCATTGATTTTGACTAACAGATCTAAGAAGGAAATGGTGCCATTAATGCTCTGTTCCATAGTAAATTGGATCCTCTCGTGTATTTTGTTTAGTTCACCTAGGAATGCATTACAATCCTGGAAAGAACCGTTATACAGCAAAATTATATCATCCACATATCTATCCCAATAAATTATCCTTTCAGAGTACCTGCTTAAGTCGACCATCATATTATGCTAAAAAAAGTCATAAAAATGTTGGCAAGGCAATAAGACAGTGGAGATCCCATTTCCAAGCCCTGTTTTCGGATGTATCTACTATCTCCAAATTTAAAATAGTTATTACCTAATACCTCTTCTATCTCTTCTAATGGTATGCCACTATTTTTCTTTAAATTTTCACTAATTATTTGGTGGAGCTGATCGGTTGGGATGCTTGCATATATATTTTTTACATCAAATGAAACCAGGAAAATACCATTGGGGATTGTCAGGGCTAAAGGTTTGCTAATCAATTCCTCTGTATTTATGATACTGAAATTTACCGGATGCTTGACGTTCCTATTCAAACATTCAGCCAAATAATTCTCAAGTTGAACACCTGAGCCATTCCTGGAGTTAATGGTGGGTCGGATAGGTAAAACTTCCTTATGGAGCTTCATTACACCGATGGGTTCATCGGAATGATTGAGCTCTTATTAAGAAGTCGGAGAAAGATACTTGCATTCCTAGTCAGCTTTTTAATACTCGCTACGTATTTAGCAATTAGGTCATACCTACTTTTCTCGATGTGGTTGGTGTCAATAAAATGCTCGACCTTTTCAACGTACTGTTCCTCCGAAATCAGTACGACCGATTTAGACTTATGCGCTTGCACTATAATCGCAGCATTATCCCGCAGCTTTTCATTGATCCTACGTACTGCAATAGTCTCCTCGGACCCTATAAGAGAACTACGACTAGGATGACCTAAGCTGTTAGAGTAATTCTCTACTATTTTGTTTACTCCTAGAGCCACTTCATTACGCTGAGCCGTCGTCATCGGTTTTCCATCCAAAGCAGAAACGGTATGGGAGACCAACCGATCCAGTTGCTGCTGCAACATTTTGTGTGATGTATTATAGGATAAACCCTTATCCAATAACCGTTACTCTTTCCGATCGAAGACAATGTCGGTTAAGTTACACGTCTTTGGAAAAAATTTAAATCGCATTCAGTGACTGGAGAAGTAGGACCCCGATGCTTCAAATTTTGAAGCTTCTGCAATTTTTTATCCTGATTTGCAGTGAGTCTTTGCTTAAACGAATCTAGGTACACGCTGATGTGATCCGAAACCAAACTATTTAAAAGTTTAATAGAAATGGGGGGTCAAATAGTTTATATGAGCTCTTATTATATTATTTTTTGTACAGATTGCCTGAGGATGCACCGATAAGTGGTGCGAAACCGGTCACAGATTTAATAAGAGTCATTCATACAGTCAGTGCGGAATTTTCTTTGAAAAAATGTCGAGATTTGGCTGTGGTTTCCCGCCCTACAAAACAACAAGTTACGGTATGGTTTCTCCTATAAGGCCACGGCCGACTACCTGTCCCACCCTTTTCGTTCTTGACATGTAAGTCTGTACGTGAGAATTACTTCAATTTTGTTGTTCTTACACTGTAATACCAAGACAAGTCCACTATGCTGGAAAAGAGATCTACAGATAGATAAAACTACTGCTGCAGCAAGTTTGGTAGGGTCAGTATTCCCTCGCATGTTCCCACAACTCTCTGAAACCCAGACTGTTACTTACAGAGGTCTGCCTCTACCAGTTTTTACATTCTTTAAACAATTTGTGTCAATATTTGTCAAACTTCTGCAAATGCAGTTTTTCCATTCTTCCGTAAATAATTTGTGTTAATATTTTACAATCATGGCTTATTAAACTGATGGTTCAGTAGTACTCATACCTGTCAGAAAGTGCGTTCTTTGGAATTCGCATTGTTACATTCTCCTTGAAGTCTTAGGGCAATTACCCCTGCCTCACATATCTTGCATCGGGTGGAATAATTTTATCATTGCTGTCTGTCTGAAGGATCACAGCACTTGTGAGGAAATGTCGTTTATTCCGGGGACAACGTTTCCATTTAGGTCTTTCAGTGCCGTGTCGAATTCTGCTCGCAGTATCACACAGGCCCGCTCATATTCACCTACGCCTTCTTCTGTTTCTGTAATTATAATTTACGTATGCCAGGGGAGTACAGATTTGCCACCACCGCCGGCAGCAAGAGCCTCACTGTAACTATGTGAGGATCGCAGAAAAGATATCATTTTATTTAACAAATATAATCCAAATAATTTATTTCTGCAGAAACGTTACTTACACTCTATATATTCCTTCCGCCTGTTACCTTTTTCTTCTTTTGTTAGTGCTGGCCATCTAAGCTCTAGATATTTGTACAGTTACTTCTCTTTTCTCCAAAGGTCTCTTCATTTTCCCTATAGCAGCATCCATGATTCACCCATTTATGAATACTTTGCCTTTCATTTGTCCTCTAGCCCTTTGTTTAGCCGTTTTGCACTTCCCGTCAGTCTCAATTTTCATACGCCTTTTTTACTGCTGCATTTGTATATGCTCGCCTTTCGTCACTTAAATTCAGTATACACGACCGGAAAAATTTGCAACATCAAAAAGTAATTAATATAAAGTAATGAATTTTGGAAGTACATTTGTCTAGATAACATATTTCAGAGATTAACAAACCAAGAAAACAGGTTAATGTAAGCGCAAAATAAGGAATTGCAAATGTGAAATGCTGGTTCGTTAATAACCGCTCCCTAATTGCCAGAATGTTGAATGCAAACGTGAAAACGTGAATGCATTGTGTTGTGCAGGTACCAGATGTCAGTTTGCGTAATGGAGCTGCATACCTGTTGCATTTAGTCAGTCAATACAGGGACGGCTGACGCTGTTTGTGGATGGCAATGGAGTTGTCATCCGATGATGTGCTATATCTGCTCGACTGCACACACATGTGGTTATCGAGCAGGCCATGGCAACATGTCGACAGCTGTAGAGCATGTTGGGTCACAACAGCGATATGTAGGCGAGCGTTGTTCTGTTGCAAAACACCATCTAGAATGCTGTTCATGAATGGCAGCCGAATCACCATACTGACGTACAACTGTGCAGGCAGAGTGCGTGTGATAACCACCAGGGTGTTCCTGCTGTCATACGAAACAGCAATCCCGACCATAACGGAAACCACGACAGACTGTCACCCGACACCGCTGTGGTTTGGGGTCAGTGGAATGCACGGCACAGGGCGGCTGGCTCTGAGCTATCCTGGAAGTAACCAACCAGTTTGTGAGAGTTCGTTGCGTCACTGTGGTGCCAGCTGCTGCTCAGATTGCTGCTTCAGATGCAGATGCCAGAGCCATGCGCCGAATACGAGGTCTTCCACCTCAGTAGTAGCACGTGGCCATCAAGAGCCCGGTGCTCTTGCTACCGGGACCACCGCTGCCAGCAAACACGTATAATAGCCACACTCCTGGTAAGCCTTTCTGCAACATCGCAGAAGGAACATCAGCTCCTCGTAGACGTTTGCAAGACCTCGTTCAAACTCGATAAAATATAGCCAATGCCGTCTTTTTCTGCTTAAAGGCATTCAGGACTAACGCCAACTCACCACGTCCACTCCCACAGGTGTCTGACGCTCTCCGCCGTTACAGTGTGAGTAGTAGGGAACTGGCGGCGCCGGTGCCATTTTGATATCAAATTGATATGCAAGTTAATTAAATTGATCAGTTAATCACTCCCGCCCCGACCACGCCCAACCCCGTCCCCCGATGACGTCACGTATTTGCTCAGCTGTACGTGTACCTCCTCCTCACCCTCCCCCCTCCCCAAATCCTATTGGCGGAGATTTCGAATTTTGTCGGGAATTTCGAATTTTGCGAGAATTTCGAATTTTTGTGGGAATTTCTTTGTCCCAGGGCTGTGCTGATATCTCTCTCTCTCCCCCTCCCCCCCCCCCCCTCACACACACGCAACAGGAATTGCCGGGAAATTAAAATTGGCAGTACCCTTTCCGGGACTCGAACTTTGGTCCTGCTGAGCGGGAGGTTCAAGTGCACCCACCTAACAGAATTAAACCACCAGAGGCTCTTGGAATTGACGGGAAATTAAAAACGGCTGTGTCCTTTCAGGGACTCGAAACCTGGTGCTCCTGGATGGAAAGCCCAAGTGTACCCCGTAACACATGGAAACTGTCCAGATGCGGGAGTTGATGGTTAGATTAGTATACTTTATTTATTTTGGTCGGGGAACTGACCCAACGATTACGTAATTAATAACAAAGATCGGACCTAATTACACAACTACACGCATAGCGCTACACAAGGACGGCATGAAAGCGCAATACAACAAAAAAACTGAGGATACCGTAGAACTGCTGTTGTCGAATGTAAAACGATTGTGTTTCTCCTTTATAATAGTTGCTTTGTTGTAGCATTCGAGGTGATGTCAAAGAGTCCAGCGCGGAACGGCGGGCGCCTTGTCCACGATGCCGTGGTCCCAGCCGGAGCGTCCCACGGATGGGCGGGCACACGCTACTTAATTTCCCCTCTGTGTTGTCTGGGAGCGCCGCCTGGAGGCATGACGCACACCGCTAGTGCTGCGGAGGGCCTGCGGCTGTGCGAGGGTCGGCAGGAAAACAGTAAAGCGCGCCGAACACGGCGGCTCTCAGTCTACGGAAGGCGGTGCGTGGGGGCTCTGTCGCTACATTTTGGACGAACAAGTTGCACCTGGGGCGGCCGTCCTTTTACCTCCTATTGTTTAGCTGACCGTACACGCTACTGAGCAGACGTAGCACCTCATGCAAGGACTGCAAGATTGTAGCTTCCGAGCTGCCACCAGCCTCCATACGTCGGGCACAGCTCCCTCGCGGGTGCTGGGGGCGGTCCTCTGCCGTCCGCCCCTGACCAGCTGCAGCCCTTCCGCACCATGCGAGCTAAGGCGAGTGTCGTTAGGTGGTCTTATGACACAACCGCGGCACATGCGCTGCTCGGCCACGTGTCCGGCGGTCTCTACTGATGACCACGTGCCCGCCTCCGACAGTGGGAGGGGGGGAGGGGGGGGGCGGAATCTGTATACAATTCTGTTCTCAAGGCGCACTTGTGTTGGTCATTACCGGTTTCGAAGGTCAGCATCTTCCGCCACAGCTCTGCCCTAAGTAAAATATTTTTCGAGGACTGCAGTTGGCACAGGGTGTGTCAGACTTTCCCTCTGTCTCAGACTGAACAAAGAGTGTTTTCCTAAGGCTAGTAGCTGCACCCAATATTCGATCCACTTGCAGGCAAACACAGGATGTTTGTCTCAGAACTTTCTATCCTCCCCCCACAGATGTGATTCTTTCCTCAAACAGCTGCACCAAGCCTGTTTGAAGTTATAAGTTGCAGCAGCAGTAGTTTTATCTAACTTACTGGTACGGCACTCTCAGTTCCTATTGGTCCTCTACAAAAGAAAGGGTGCAGTCTGAAGCTACATAAAGGCCAAGCCCCACTACAATTGTCAATCTTTGACAGTTGCCATCTACTAGTTTATAAAAAAAAAAATTATGACTTCAAATTGTGACAGTTACGAAATTTCGAAGCAAAGTATTCCAAATTTTTCGAGATTGTGGTACATTTTCGTAACAAGTGGTTACAAAACTTCTATTTTCAGCATTCATTCCCGAAATGCTTTTGGAATTAGAACGCCAGTTGGATGTTGAAAGTCTCCAGCAAGCGGAAGAGGGTGTGCCAGCATCATGCAATTACATCTCAAAATTCTGTGTGTGATAGTTATATGTTCAGAAAGCGTGTCTTAAAGTGTTCAAATCGTGACAAGTGCTTATAACATTTCTACTGTTGTTCTAGCATTAGAGCAGCAGCAACTGGAAAGTGAAAGTCCGCATCAAGTGGAAGAGCTTGTGCTTGCATCGTGTAAGTACATCTCCAAATTCAGTGTGGTAGTTTACATGTTCAGAAAACAGCTCCTGATGTATTAGATCCTAACAAATGTCTATAAAACTTTTTGATCTCGCTGTTGCAGCGTTAGAGCAGCAGCTGATGGGCATTGAGCTGCTGCTGCTGGAGTCTCAAATGCAGCGAGAAAGTAAGTACAGTTGTAATATATTGCCATTAGACGTTTTTTATCATATGCCGTTGTGTGAGGTATATATAAATTCACTGTTGTAGATGTTTCTACTACTCAAGAGGAAAATGGAATTCCTGTAGGGGTGTGCGTCGAGAATGATGACTGGAGTCACCACTTCCATCTATTATGAACTTTTTACTAGTTAATTTAATTTTTTCGTAGTTATAATAAACATCTCGATGTAGTCAAATTCAGTACAAATTTTATGTTGTTGTTTCTAATAATCAATATCCTGTTGTAGGCGACTTCCACGAGATCGATCGATGGCTCCACAATAATAACAACAACGATTCTGGTGACAGTGAGATGCTAGAGTGGGAACGTGAGATGGTGGCTGCTGGAAGACAGTGCGATCCCTCCCTTCTGGAGAAGAGGGATGGATACATTTTACTGGATGGCAGAACTGCCAGAAAGATTGACTGAATTGCTCAGTCCTGGGACCCAGATTGTAAAAGATGATTATAATGTGACTGTCATCATGAATCGTGATTTACTTAATGGTTATTGATTGTTTACAGCATATATTTTTAAATAAATCTTGAGCATTGTGCTTAATTTTTCCCGTTATTCGTATGTTGCCGAGGTGCGCCGCACAGCAGAGCGCAGTTCGCGGCCGCGGCTGCTGCTGCAGTGCCATCTGGCGGCCTTGGGTGGTTCAGTCGGAGCAACGATCTGCCACCCCCACTATGCAGGAGCATCAAGGAGCGCCCTCGCCACAGCCTGGGTACTCCCTCACGAGGTCGCAGCCACCACATCCCACTACTGACGCTCCGACTTCTAGTCCTCGCCGGCAGCGCAAAGTATGTGACCCCTCCCCCCTGAAGGCGTCTCATCGCCAGCGCTCTCATCCAGCGGCTGGACGCAGTCGTCACCTAGCTGTAGTATTAATGGTAATGAAGCTGCGGCTAGCGGTAGTGTTCTGCCCCGTCCCGATAGTGAAGGACATCAAATTAGTGGCGTCATGACCTCTCTAGAATACTCGGTGGTTGCTAGGGCCTATGAGGGCCGTATCTCATTTAATAGAATGGAGAATCCGGCTGCGGTGTGTCGTGACCCAGCCACGTTTCTAGAAGCGTGCCTCCCGGTGGTAGATGCAGAGCTTCTGAAAGCCTTAGACGATCCGAGAGGTATTACCATTAAATATAATGCAGGGCTCTGCTGCGAGTTGACCCACCCACCGAAACAGCAGGGTGCTGCTCAGGAGAAAACCTTACTCTACATCTGGGGTGATAATGGCGTTATATCTCGGAGTACATCAATCGTGAATCCACCTTGGGTGCTATACTGGCCCGGTTTTCCGAGATGGAAGTAAGAGGGTCAGCTAAAAATGGTTCAAATGGCTCTGAGCACTATGGGACTTAACATCTATGGTCATCAGTCCCCTAGAACTTAGAACTACTTAAACCTAACTAACCTAAGGACAGCACACAACACCCAGCCATCACGAGGCAGAGAAAATCCCTGACCCCGCCGGGAATCGAACCCGGGAACCCGGGCGTGGGAAGCGAGAACGCTACCGCACGACCACGAGATGCGGGCAGGGTCAGCTAAAGCACTCGACATCCATATCCGTCAAATGAAGGCTCCAGTTATATAGAACGCTCTGAGGATATTAAGCAGGCTTCAAAATGAAAAAGATAACGTTTGTTTTGCATGGTCAATCCTGGCTTGTGAAATAAAAATCAAAAGAAAACCCAGAGCGCACATCTCGATACGGAATAGGTCTTAACATTCATGGATGTTATAGCTTTGACGATATCGAGTTCCCATAAAGATTCAGGACATACCAAAATTTCAGGCGCAAACTCCCAGAATATCAGTTCACGTTTATGGCCTGAAGAAGAAGCAGAAAAGCAAGTCAGATGAGCAGGACAAGCATACTATAGTTGGATCACTCAATTTTACGAAATATGCAGGTGGGCATGATCTTCATGTAAACGTGAAGCTCTTCTCTGAAGGTGATAATCAGCATTACGTATGGATCCAAGACATGTCCCGCCTCCTTTACAGTCAATTGTCGAAACATGAACATAAAAAACGGATTTGCTTCAGGTGTGTAAATAACTTTTCAGAAGAAAAAGTATTTAAAAGGCATATGGAGGACTGTGAATCCAAGAAGAAAACAAGTTTATTAAATTCAGGAATGTTCACGACCAGGAACGATGTTCATTAGTTGTATGTGCAGACTTCAAATGTCTCCTTGCTCCTATTACCCGCTGTGAAGGGAACCCCTTGGCCTCACATACCACCTTCACATAAAATCACGTACCGTATGCAGCAGTGTACCAAATGGCACGTTCTTATGATTCAAGTCTTAACCACTATGAATATTATGTCGGGGATAATCAGGCAGTTTGGTTGAAACAAGGGACTTAGGGAAAGGCACGATTCGGTGTGGATAGGGCCTTCCTCAGTTACCGATGGATGCTCAGATTTTTTTTAAAATCATGTGGAATCAGTTGGAAATAAGTTTGACAAAAAGGAACAATTAACAAATTTGACTGTTAAGACACAATGTCTAAATAAAAATAATTCTTAAGCAAATTGCATTCACGGCTGAAGGCCTTATTGACCAGAAATTCAAATTATTTGTCGGCTGAAGGCCCCAATAGTAATAATTCAAAAACAATTTGACGACTGAAGGAGTGGACAGCAATTCTTAAGAACAGTTAACTTCTCAAGAAATACTAACATATTTCTTGAAAAAGACACTTATCAAAATTTCACTCTTAAGAGACAAAATCTAATTAAAGATTCTCAAGACAAGTTGCATCCATGACTGAAGACGTTATTGAAAAGAAATTCAAATTACTTGTCGGCTGAAGGCCCCAATTGTAATAACTCAAAATAAGATTTTTTTTTCAAGAAGCAATCATCACAATCTGATCAAAGCAAGAGAGAAGTGGGGCTCAGCTAGTGCTCCAAGGATCGGCCTGGGAAAGTCGCTCAACTTCGTAACCGATGAGACAGGCAGCCCAGAGTTATATTCACTTAACCGGATGGTAACTCAAACTAGTGATAGTTTAAACGCAGACCAACACTCATTCAAAATTTACCTAATGTCTGGTAACCAATACAACGATGGAATATCCCAGGAGATGTGGAACCGGTGGACAGTTCTGCGTCTTCAGAACCCGGCGTTTAGAACCTCCAGAAGCAGAAGGAACCGCTACTACCAAAGCAGTCCAACAGAAACAACATACCCGAACCACAGTCAACGAGGCCGTCTAACTCCACATCTTACCAGACTGCAGCAGCAAGGCGAGGAAAGATACACTGCTGCGAAAATACGCTGACGTCCAGGGCAGGTAACTGGGGCGTTAGCGGTCACAAGGAAGAAAAATACCGCTGGTAGAACGTCACCAATAAACACAAGAAATTCAATTATTAAAAGTAAGAAGCCAACTCCAAACACTCCACTTGTTGTTCTTCGTCTCAGCGACCCTGCGAGTAGCAGCGCACGAAGAAAGTGCGTGTTCCGAAAGTAGTGGAGGTTTCACTACTAGGTTAATGTTCACTCAACTGAAACGTCCTGGGTCCGGTGGGTGACGAGGCTGCGGCCCACGCAACTGCAGCCCCTCGATCCGGCAGTGCCTGCGTGCTGCCAGAGGTCCTGGCGTGTCCTCGCGCAGCTGGACCTCACTGCTGCTCTGTCCTAACCGAACTTCCCAACACACTCCGACCCCGAAAACACGACGTCCTTCCAAAGATAGTACCACGGTACTAGGTAACCACTGCTGCTGCCACTCACGGACAGACAACACTAGCAAATGTAGTGACCCTAGTGAACAGAAGAAGAAAACGAGACGCCACTATCCCTGTTACACGGCGCCTACCTACCAACGGCACCAACGCGCGTCGCATCATGGCTCAACCTCTTCCCCCTCAAACACTAACCTGGGGGTAACCCAACAAGTGGCCTAACCAAACTTAATTTGATGAAGATGCGGTTGTCCTTAACCAGCAGATTAACTGGGCCTAAAATACGCATAACAGTACAGGGACCCAGGAAACAGGGGGAGAATTTACCAAGGTTTCCAACACGCACCTCCCTCCCGGGAAAATTACGGATATACATCTGGTCTCCTGGTTTAGCCCTAAAGACTCGTCCATTAAGGTTGCAACGGTCAGCTTGTTTGTTGTGGGCCCTGAGAATACTGCGACTGGAACGATTCCAGTTTTCTTCACACCACTTCGAAAACAGAAAGCCTCGAAGGGAGCCGAAAGAAAGGCCGGTGCATTATCGCTAACGAGTTGCTTAGGGGGTCCAAAAACACTAAATACATTAGTTGAATGCGCAATAGTAATAGTAGCAGCAGTCACGTTACGACTCGGAAGAAGCCAGGCAAACCTCGAAAACGCGTCAATAATAACCGACACATACCGATGGCCTCTTTTGGTATGAGGTAAGAGCCCCATACAATCGATATAGAGTTTGTCCATGGGACAGGGTTCGCGCTCAGAACTCAAGAAGCCCTGTTGAAGAGCGTTCTTAGGCTTGACCACTTGACACAACCGACACCGAGAAACCATCTCTCTAACGTCTCGGTCCACAGACGGCCAATTCAAATGCTCCTTAATTTTCTGTAACGTATTATAGGTTCCTAAGTGCCCTCCAATCAACGAGTTGTGAAAGTAATGAAAAACGTGGCGTACCAGGATGGCTGGTAGGCAGATCTTCAACTCATTGGCGTGTCCCACCCTTTTACACAAAATGCCTTTCCTGATGACGTATGCATCCAAAGGTTCCTCCGCCAACAGCCGTCCCTTAACCAGTCCCCATGTGGGGTCCTGATCCTGATGGTCGGCGACGTCACTAGGCAAATGAGGAATACCACCACAACTAAAACTGCCTTCGTCCATTTCTTGGACGCGCTCACTAGATGGCTGTTCAGTGAACATATGGATGAGGGCGTCCGCGGGCACATTCTCAGTCGCCTTAATGTGTTTAACCTTGAATTGAAACGCCGAAATGCGTACTCACCACCTCGCGACACGGCCAGTTTTACGCAGCCTGCCTAGAGCCCAGCTTAATGCTTGATTGTCAGTTTCTAGCTGAAATATTCTACGCTCCAGATAAAAGCGATACTTCTCCAGCGCGAAGAAGAAAGCCAACGCCTCACATTCGTAAACGGAATATTTAAGTTCGGCACCGATTAACCAACGAGACGCGTACGCTAATGGCTGTCTTTGATCCTCGGACTCCTGTAGGAGGACGGCCGAAATCCCCGCATTAGATGAGTCGGTTTGTACAATAAATTTTTTACTAAAATCAGGCACTCCGAGAACCGGAGGGTTGGCTGTAGCTGCGTTAATGTGCTCAAACGTGGCCTCTCGGGCAGGTCCTCATTCAAAACGCACCCCTTTTCGACGCAATTCATTTAAAGGAGCCGCCATCTGAGCAAAATTAGGGACCAAACGCCTAAAATAATTCGCAGTGACTATGAACCTGGCAATCCCGCGTTTTTATCAGCTGAGCCCTCAGTGCCTTAGTCCGCTCCTGGTCAATGCGAATGCTCTCCCCTGATACCGGGTGACCTACGAAGGATACCTGCTGCCTGCCTAGTGTCACCTTCCTGGGTTTAACAGTCAAATCGGTCCCCCTGCAACCTGGCAAAAACTTGCTGGACATGTTCCAAATGCACCTGAAACGAACGGCTACAAATCACCAAGTCGTTCAGGTAATTATAAACACAGACTAATTTCAAGAATATTATCCAGCAAACGAGTAAGAAGAGCTGCGCCAGTAGCCAAGCCAAAGGGAACTCTGTTAACTCATGCAGATTCCAATCAGTACAAAATGCTGTAACGTGTTTACATTCTTCGACAAAGGGAATCTGATTCAGATCGAGCACGGTGAACCAATTAGTGCCGGCAAACCAAGTAAAGGAGTTATGAAGATCAGGTAAAGGAACTGATTCGAGGACAACTTTGGTGTTCAGGCGCCGGTAGTCGGCAACAGCCCGAAAATAACGCCCCTGATCCTTAGGAACAAGGAATATGGCAGATGTAAAAGGCCTAATAACTCCTTGCTCGAGCATTTTAGACATCTTTCCTCTTAGTATCTTCATCTTAGGCGGTGAGAGAAGATATGGGGCTGCCTGACGGGAATATGGTCAGATAGACTAATATGGTAGTCAAGAACATTAGTAACCCCCAGTTCGAGGAACCTCAGCAACAAATCCCCTACTTTAGAAGCCTGCTGTGAAGATAGATGGGTGACATCAAACTCATTAAACTTAGCATCAACAGCCAGCATGCCGGCTTTACGATGCACCTTACGCTTAGCACATTCACAGAACCCAAACTTCTGAGTGGAAACGAACTTAAAGAAGAAGTTGTACCCGGAATATTCCAAGACAAGAACAGTTTTACTGATAAAATCACATCCCAAAATCAAATCGACCAGCCGCTTCTTAACCAAGGCCAAAGACAAGGTCCAGGAGAAATCCCCAACCGAAATACTCCCTCAGACCCACCCACGCAGAGGCAACACCTGCCCATTGGCAACCCGACATCTCCGCAGCGGTTCCCTTTTAGCAGACTCAGCCGATGCAGATAATCCGGAGTTCTCCTTGATAACGCCTGTGGGCTGAACTTCATGGCCTGGATCGTCCGCGAGCGGTAACGCAGATATCGCTACAATGGCAGCACGAAGTTCTTCCCATGTGGAGGGACGACCACGAAAAACAAAGTGCCACTCATATGCCACTCTCCCATTCTGGCAAGTCGATTAATAAGTCCAAGCAGGCCGTCTTTACTCTTTCGACATATTCATGTAACTCTTCTTTATCTTGTTGCATCTGCCAAATGCAGCGACACTCGAGCTGTTTGCGAACTCCCATGGCCAATCGTTCGTTAATTTCAAGCTCCCTCAACAGCCGAAGGAAAACCCCTCTGTCATGGCTCTTTATAATAATTCTGTGTTGACTCTGAAGAGACGCACGAGAGGATTAGGCAATTTAGCAAACCTCTCGGGAGACATAATTGCATCATCCCAGGGCTGGCTCGCCACCCCCCCCCCACCCCCCCGAAGACAGCAAAGTCCCATGAAGCTCTAAACATGTAATGTTAAACTGCAATTCATTAATCAAGGACCCCAATTCAGTGGTTGATTGCTTGTAACGATACTCGTACCTTAATGTCCTTAAATCCACTCTCCAGGTGGTTAAATGTACTAACTGTGACCGCACCCTGCCTAACTGCCTGCCACTAGTTTGAGTGCCCTCCAAAAATCCGATAGTGTCCTCAAGCCCCCTACAGCCTTACACAAAAACTCAATGGCTCTGTCTCATCCACCACATCCGGCATGACATCAACCAGCTGAAGAACAGTAGCACGTAAACTGGCGGCTAAGTCTGGGACACTCAACAGGCTGGCTCCTTATCGCCAGCTCATAAATGATGTGGTCCTTCCTCAACAGGCCGATCCCGGGGCACTGCCTGATTGCCATTAGAACTGGCCACCTGAAACAACCAAGTACCAAAGACAAATATCGTGTATGACTGACAGTTAAATTGAAGCCAACGGTAACTGTGATGGCAATATAAAATGGAAGCCACGCTCTGCCACCACTGAGACGTGGGACTTGGGGAAAGGCGGGATTCGGTGCGGACGGGGCCTTACTCAGTTACCGTTGGTTGCTCGGTTAAAAAAAAAAAATAATCCGTACACTTTATTTGGAACCAATTGCAAATAAGGTTGACAATAAGAAAAAATTATCAAATTCGACTGTTAAGACACAATGTCTAAATAAAAAGAAATATTAAGCAAGTTGCATTCACGACTGAAGGCCTTATTGACCAGAAATTCAAATTATTTGTTAGCTGAAGTCCCTAAAAGTAATAATTCAAAAAACCAGTTTGATAGCTGAAGGCCTGGATAGCAATTCTTAAGAACAGTTAAACCTCTCCAAGAGATGCTAAAATACTTTTTTATAAAAGACAATCATCAAAATTTCACTATTAAGAGACAATATCTAATTAAAATTCTTAAGACGAATTGCATTCATGGCTGAAGTCCTTATTGACAAGAAATTCAAATTACGTGTCAGCTGAAGGCCCCAATAGTAATAACTCAAAACTAGAATTTTTTTTCAAAAAAGCAATCATCACAATCTGATCAAAGCAAGAGAGAAGTGGGCCTCAGCTAGTGCTCCAAGGATCGGCCTGGGAAAGTCGCTCAACTTCGTATCCGATGAGACAGGCAGCCCAGAGTTGTATTCACTTAATCGGATGGCAAATCAAAATAGTGAGAGTTTAAATGCAGATCGACACTCTTGCAAAATTTGCCCACCGTCTGATAACCAATACAACGATCGAATAAGCCAGGCAAGGCGGAACCGGTGGACAGCACTGCGTCTTCCGAATCCAGCGTTTAGAACACCCAGAAGCAGAAGAAACCACTGTGACCGAAGCAGTCCAACAGAAGCAACATATCCAAACCACAATCAAGGAGGCTGTCTAACTGCACACCTTACCGGACAACAGCGGCAAGGTGAGGAAAGGTACACTGCCGAGAAAATACGCTAACCTCCAGGGCAGGTAACTGGGGCGTTAGCGGCCACTAGGCAGATAAATACCGCTGGTTGAACTTCACCAAAAAACACTAGAATTTCAATGATTAATAACAAGAAGCGGAGGATGTTAACTAATTTCGCCAACTCCAAACACTCCACTTGTCGCTCTTCGTCTCAGTGACCCTGCGAGGAGCAACGTGCGAAGAAATAGTGGAGGTTTCTTTACTAGGTTAATGTTCACTCAACTCAAACGTCCTGGGTCCGGTGTAGCACTGCTGCTGCCATTCACAGACAGACACTTGCAAACGTAGTGGCGCTAGTAAACATAAGAAGGAAACAAGACGCCACTATCCCTATTACACGATGCCAACCTACCAATGGCACCAATGCGAGCGGCAACACGGTCATTGGTTACTCACTGACATTGAAAAACTCTTGTGGAATGTTGATAGGCTTTACAGTATCAACACCCCCACGACCGAATCGGAGGAGCATAAAGTTAACTGTCATGTTTGGGGGCTACCATTAGATAGAAAAGATAAAACTCCGCGTAGAGATCGTTGTCATCTTACGGGGAAGTTCCACAGTGCAGCTGACAAGAAATTCAATTTGAAGTATCACTTACCGTGCCCGTTTTATTCCATAACTTTAGTGTGTATGACGCTCACTTTCTATTTGATCAACTGGTTAATTTCGGTTGGGAGAAAAATCAGGCCAGTATCGGGCCAGAAAGCGTTGAGAAGTATATTTCGTTCTCTAAACGAATGACGCTGAAAATTACGCTCCACTTCCTTGACACGCTACATTTTATGCAGGCGCCACTCCAGAAACTCATTGAAACTCTGTCTCGAGATGATGTGCATATCACCCGATATGCTAACGTCGACAAGGAAAAGTTTCAGCGTGTGATTAGGAAAGGAGTTTTCTCTTATGAATATCTGAATAGTAGGGTGAAACTCAATGAAACCAGGCTACCTGACATTTCTGCATTTACCAGTACTCTCACAGGCTATGTCATAACTAGTGAAGGTTATGAGCATGCCGTGAATGTCTGGCGAGAATTCAAGATTCCATATTTGGCAGAATACGCAAGACTATACATGGACATCGACATGCGCTTGCTTGCGGATGTTTTTGGTAAGTTCCGGAGTGTATGTATGGCCAGGTACTCTCTGGACCCCGCCTTTTATTGCATGGCACCTGGCTTCTCCTGAGATGCAATGCTCAAGAAAACGAGTTGCAGCATTGAGCTTTTGACTGGTGCCGACGTGCTTCTTTTCTTTGAGTGCGGGATCCTTGGAGGACTTTGCCAGTGTGTCCTTATAGTCACACTAAGGCAAATAGTCCACCTAAGGGTGTGGGTTTCAAAGCATCTCTCGATTCAAGTTATATTCTATATTCGGGTGTTAATAACTTATATGGGCACACCATGATGCAGCCACTGGCAGTTGGTGGGCTTCAATGGGTGCCCGAAAACGAGAGGGATTAGGTGGTAAAATATTGGGTCTGGTGGCTGATTCTGATGTAGGGTATGTGGTGGAGGCAGACCTGATATACCCTGTTAGTTTGCATGAAATGACAAGCGACTTGCCATTATGTCCAGAGCAACAAGTTCCATGAGGATGCATTATCCCTAAACTGATGACCAGTGTTGGAAACAAGCAGAGGTATATAATTCATTATCATAATCTCCAGCAGTGTCTCAGCTTAGGGATGGAGCTAGGTAGAATCACCAGGGCTATTTCCTTCAATCATTCCCCCTGGTTGAAGGAGTATATTAAATTAAATACCAAAAAGAGTGTGGTCGTGACTAGTGATTTCGAGAAAGACTTTTACAAATTAATGAATAATTCAATTTTCGGTAAAACCAAGCAGAATGTGAGAAATGAACGCGATATTTTGTTTAGGATCAAATGGGATGGACGTTGGGGCGTAAGAAACTGCATCGCCAGACCAAATTTTAAGCAGGTTACAATTTTCAATAAGAAGATGAAAATGTCGAAGGCTTGAGTAGAGTTTACGATATCAATCTATTTGGGTATGTCTATACTGGACATCCCCAAACCCCACGTGTTCCGATTCCACTAAGAGTTTGCTAAAACTCATTTCGTGGAGCCAAAGTTACTTTACACGAATACAGATAGCTTCATCCACTGGGTGAAGAATTGCCATCCATATGAATATTAAGATTTGTGGATGTAAAGCTGCATTGCTATTGTGAGTATTTATATCTGAATAAAAAATTGTTACTCGTTAGCATACGTCTTTGTTGTTACTTCACAAATCCCTACCTTTACAAATGAATATAAAGGCTGTGCAAGATGAGCAATATGTTAGTTTAAAGCATGAAAGGGATGACGTTTAAGATGGAGGAAAACAAAATATATGTTACGATTACATGTGATTTCGCCTATCGTACTGCACGTGTAGGTTTTTGGAAACAGACAGCACGTGATCGTGTCCGCTTCCGAAGACATATAGCAAACATGGCTGGAATTATATCTCCCGTGCCACAGATATAGGATCTGGTCAAAGCTACAAGCTACCTAAGTAGGAGCTAGGTAGAAAGAAAGAAAAACACAGAATGTGAGGTAAAAAATTCATTTATTCTCATTAATCCAACTTAAAATTAACCTTACATTTTAATAAGCAGACACGACACTATTTTCACACATCTCCTTCTTCTTAAGCTTATGGATAGCAGGGCACCCGTAGAATTCCAGGTCTTGAATGGATGCAAACTTGAAGATTCGCTGCATCCATGCGATCTTCTCCTCACCTTTGACGCTGATGACTGTCTCAGGAAGATCGAATATTCGAAGTGATGTCGTAATTTCTTTATAAGGTATACCAGGATCGTCCCAGTGGAGTCCATGGAAGAAGCGTGTTAGGCACTTTGCACTCCTCCGTGTTTTAGCACAGTTCACATCTTTGAAAGGCCTCAGTGATGCAATTCTTGCTGAGAATGTCTCTATTATACAAGCATCTTCTGTGTATGCTGTAAGTGCAACATCTTTAAATACGAATTGTCTACACTCATCATCACAGAAACCTTGAATGTCGGCAACGACGTTCACACAGCAAGTTGTCATTGTGAAATGCTCTGGGCACGTCACAGTACTTGGTCATTTATACAGAACGCTGCACAACACCAGTAAGTGGGCAATAGAACTAGAGCATACGCTGCAGTGTGTTCTGGGAAATTTGATAAAGATTCAAATTCGATTCGTACACCTATCGGTCCTGATTTAACTATCTCATTCTGCTTAGAACACTCTATCAAGATGATTGGTGCCAGCGCCGGCCGGTGTGGCCGTGCGGTTAAAGGCGCTTCAGTCTGGAACCGCGTGACCGCTACGGTCGCAGGTTCGAATCCTGCCTCGGGCATGGATGTGTGTGATGTCCTTAGGTTAGTTAGGTTTAATTAGTTCTAAGTTCTAGGCGACTGATGACCTCAGAAGTTAAGTCGCATAGTGCTCAGAGCCATTTGAACCATTTGATTGGTGCCAGCTCCTTGAATTTCCGTGGACTGAGTAGACATCCTTCCTCTTCAAAACCTTCATTGTAAGAAGCACGGAATCTTGCATACACGACTGTATACATACAGATCCCACTGTATCAGTAAACTCTCATACGGATTGAATTCGGAATTCTCGTAGACTGTGGCATTAGTTAAATTACAGTTGTGAAATACGGTGGAATGATTTGCTAAATTCACTCCTCTATTGGTGTGGAATGCAAGTATGATGAATCTTGGTGTTTCCAGCTGCACTGAGGTTTTAATATCCCATTTTTGTCTGCTTGCTGTCGATAGTACTGGGTACTCAAAAACCTCCCATGAGTGGGAAGTTACTGGCAAATATGTACCGGTATTCAGAATTTTTAAAAGCTTTAAACACTTCTCGTCCACCACAATGATGTGCGGCATTTTCCATATAATTTTATGGAGGATGATCTGATTCCCCTTTCGAGCTCATTGAATGTATGAGTTACTATGTGTTGCGCTCCGTACCAGGATAAGCTCCTGTTTAGCATTCACAATAACTCGCTGCACGTCCTCAAAGTACACCATAAGCATTTTTAGTGGTATGCATGCAGTAAATCGGCGGTACTGTTCTGCTGTTCTGCCCACAGGCTCGTCGATGAACCATCCTGCATTTTCTAAGCCATTCAAATCCGAGGGATATACTGAGACATAAGTTTTAAGGGTTCATGCTATGCCAACATTGCGTGTACGATCAGTCTCTACCCTATTAAGTTCATAACGTATTTCCTGGAACAGGAATGCCAAAGTATGACATGTAAGCCTTCATCCCACTGTATGACTACCATCCTTTTTCTTAAAGGATCCATCCAAATATGTGAAACTCTTGTATGGAAGAGGTGAAGCGTCCTGATGCTGGATGACAATCCTAATTTGATCGTTCTTGTTAAGGTTTATGCGGAAGTGTACCCGGCGTATGATTCGCTCATCATATTCCAGTGGGTGAGATATATTGAGCGACGACGTCATTGCGAGGTTACAAGCCTACTGATTTAAGAAACTTGTAGCTCGCACGTGTTATCAACCTGCGGTTCTGCTGTGAAGTGCTACGCCGTGGGCTGCGTGCGATGGTTTTGAACCTTACGCCCATCTTCTGAAGATGTAGTCTTACAATGATTTCCTCACCACGAATGTCAACAAGTTGGTTATTCTGATCCACAATACGCAGCTCCAAATAGTCCAATGTCTGAAGAGTCACTGAAGGTATATAGCGGTGGTAGGAGTCTCAGCAATCTTATACCCTGTTCCAACTGATGGGAAGAATCCGTAAATGGAATGAACCAATCTGTCGTTGAGATACGAGTTCGTTGCAATCTTACACTCAACACGGATTGTAGTAAACAGGGAGAACATCCACTGTCTGATCAGATTTGTAAAATTTATTGGGATCCGTCTTCAAAACGTGACCCTTTGTGAAACCCAGTAGTGGGCCTATTGAACCTTTCTGCTTAAAGTCAATCGAAGCATTCGCCGTCCTCATTTCAGATTTAAGTGTAGTGGTGTTTGCACGAAGCTCAATCCCTATTCCAGACTGTTTTAAAACTTCTTTTAAATCGTCAATATCGTATGCACCAAGTTCAATCTCTACGATTTCTTCTTTATCATTAATTTCCAGATGCAGTTTTTTGTTGGCTTCTGTGATATTTGGGATGATGTTGTATGTCTCCTGTCCAATCAGCGCTATGCTTCAATCTCCAACGCTTAAATAAATTGGTGGGAAGTAATTCGCACGTAGTACAGACGATCGTTCTTTTAATGTCAGAGTGTACGACATTGCATCTAAACGTCGTCTGGTGAATGGCTGTTTAATACCTGGCCTTATGTATATGTCATTCGTAAAAGTCAGAAAACATACATCTGGTTCCGAGCTTTCCGGAAACTCACGTGTGTAAAAGCATCCTGCAATTTCCGTACCACTGCCGTCCTTTAAGGGGTGTATCCTAGGAGTCGTTCCCTGCACTTTGGAAACTGTGAATATATCGGTTGACCGGTTTGGTATGTATGATTTCTCAAACGTTGTGTTGTGTTTTGAAATACGCACTAAATCACATACGTTAAATTGCTGCATGCTCGGATCTACCATTTTAATACGACTGTATACTGTATCTAGAAGTTTATTATCACGAACATCGACTGGTCTCATTTTTAGTGTGCGATGTTTGGTTCGATTATACTGTGCAATTATTTGCGGAAGGATATCGATCAATCTGTGTGAGCCACGAAGATTGAATTGCATCCACATCTGGGTTTTCACTGTTCTATTCAGACAATCCATGATACTCGCATTCAGATGTGAGAAAGTCGAGTAGTGATATATTCCATACCGCTCCACCACAACCTTGAAATATTTATTGCAAAACGCACCGCCGTGATCTGTCTGAAGGTTTGGGCTTCGATTCGTCCCCGTCTGCAGCAATCCGTCAAACACATGCGCGACTTCCTTCCCTGTTTTCGCATTCACAGGAAATGCCCAGGAATATTAAGAATGAGTAGTCGAATTAAGTCGGGTGATGCTGAGGGAATTAGATTAGGAAATGAGACAAAGTAGTAAAGGAGAGAATAGAAACTTTCGAAATGTGGTGCTACAGAAGAATGCTGAAGATTAGATGGGTAGATCACATAACTAACGAGGAGGTGTTGAATAGGATTGGGGAGAAGAGAAGTTTGTGGCACAACTTGACTAGAAGAAGGGATCGGTTGGTAGGACATGTTCTGAGGCATCAGGCGATCACCAATTTAGTATTGCAGGGCAGCGTGGAGGGTAAAAATCGTAGAGGGAGACCAAGAGATGAATACACCAAGCAGATTCAGAAGGATGTGGGCTGCAGTAGGTACTGGGAGATGAAGAAGCTTGCATAGGATAGAGTGGCATGGAGAGCTGCATCAAATCAGTCTCAGGAGTGAAGACCACAACAACAACAACAATTTAGAATGAGTATCAATGACCATTAAAATATATTTCAATCCGTTATCCATACGTGAATATTCTCTTATGTCGACAAGATCTGCTTGCCACAGGTCGTCCAAACCTTTAATCATTACAGAACTTCGAGGGTATGCTTTGCGTGCTAGTTTGTGCAGTTCTCGAACGACAGTATCCACACTTTTTTAATGGTGCATCTCTCTCTAAGCTCAGAAATATTGAAACAACTTCGTTGGAATTAGCTGTATTACCAGCGGCAGCTGATGCCATGAGCAGCCGTAGCCGGCTATTAGTTCATTGAGGCTCGTATTACAATGTCGAGCCGATTGCTCACTCTTATAATGGATTTGTATTTCACATTGCTTCGACTTTGTTGCATTCTTACGCAGATCAGTTAAAAGCAATATTTCACGATACATTTCCAGATCTTTAGGCGAATAATTCACAGTTTTTGTGGGTCTTAGGAAAATAAGGTTCAGTAGATCGAGTGTTCTTTGTTTATCGCCGATTTGTATCGTTTTTCCATTTAAAGTTATAGGCTGTGTGGCCAACATGAACGGTTTCTCATTACTGACAATGAATTCTTTAATTTAGGCTGAATTCCTTAAGAGCAAACGACTGAAACTCAAACCAGCTGAAGGCTGACGACTTAATTTTTTTTTTAAAATGCCAAAGGGCTTACATGAAACAGTACTTTAAACTATGCTGAAGGCTTTAAAACAACACTCCTTTAAAACAAAAAACCGGTTAGAAGCCATACAAGCACCAACAACAAGAACAAATTAAGAAATAAGGCATTACACACAAGGGCACCCCGATGGTCGAGGGTCAGCCTGTAATTCAAACAGTAACACTTGCTTAGGTAAGACAGGCAGTCGGGCCATCCATTCACGATCCAATGACAACCCAACTGACCAACAGTCAGCGGACCGACTGACAAGATAACTTCCACTTCACCGACCAGAGCACAACAGGGAGTTCAACAGAACAACGTAGAAAATATTGGCGCCCACAAACAGTCATACATGGAGCTGCCAAACTACACACTGTGAAGGACAGCAATAACACGATGAGGAAACTAGACTGCCTGAAATTTACAGCAACAGCCAGGGCAAACAACCGGAACGGCCGCAAGGCAGAAGATTTTGCTGGTGCACTTCAATTCAAATAACCAAATACAGTGAAACTTCACCGGAGAGTGAATAGAATTTTCAAACTTGAAAACACGTTGTTGCTCGTGGGAATATCCCAACAGCTGACAACGAACTCCAAATGACACAAAATTAACAGTCTTGACTTGCTGGTAGGTTAAATCAAAACTGAACTTACGTGTCCAGGGTTAACCTATAAGCGATCGCCGGCCAACATACACGTCGTCCGACAAGACGACCGACCGACGACCAACCAAGGTGGTCCGCACTCAAGTGATATGTATCGGCAACCGTGAGGCGAGTCATGGCCGTCTGGACCTCACCGTAGCCGCACCCTGACTGAACTTCTGCTGCCAGGTCCGAACTGCTCTGCTAGCGCCTCCCAACTCACTGGCAGACCCAAACTAACGCCAAACACATGACAACCGGTAAGTAATAGCAGTCAGCAAAGATAATGTGCCAGGGCTTATATCGATAAGCGCCACTGCTGCCACTCACAGGCAGGCAAGGCGGCAGTGACACCAGTTATTGAAATGAAGATAATGAATGAGGTGGTAGTACAGTGAAAACAGGATGTCAAATGAGATATGTCATGAACACAAGCCACACACGGCTCATACACAACACTACCACCAGAGGGCGCTACCGTGACTTCAGATGATGACGCAAGTACTGTTGTCCGAGATGGTGGCAAACATTGTGTTCGCTATGTGGCCTCGTACCCAGTCCTGGCACCAGACCTCGTCGTGAACGCATTGTTCGCCACCATCTTGGATAATGGTACTTGCATCCTCAGCTGATGACACAACAGAGCCCACTGGTGCCGGTACTGGGTAGTAGGCCACATGGCGAACACATTGTTTGCCGCCATCTTTGACAACGGTACTTGCGTCATCATCTGACGTTACGGTAGCGCTCTCTGGTGGTGGTGGTGCTGTGTACTAACTCAGCTGGAGTCTGGATCTCGTGGCGAATACCCTGTTTTCCGCTATCTTGGATTACGTCACAGATGAGAGTGCCGTGTCGTGGTGTCGATGTGTACTAAGTCAGTTGGAGCCTGGACCTCGTGGTGAACACACCGGATGACCACATTGCATGAAATTATTTAAATGAAGACTTATGTCCAAGTCCTTTTCCCACGAATCCTTAGGAGGAGGAGGAGGACACTGAGGTTACTACAAGTGTCCTTTCTTTTGCGCCATTTTCTTAGCTTCTTAGAGATATGCGAATTGACCTTTTTTTACTGCCAAAATTAAAACTTGGCGCCAGTTCATAGGAAGAAGTGTTGCCAAGTCCACACGCCGCCATCTTGGATGATGTCATCGCCGCCATCTTGGATGCATCTGGCAACAATGCAGAGTGCGATCATGCCTGCTTTGTTCCAATACTCATGTCATGAGAGAGTGAACTAAATTTTTTGAATTGATTACGACAAGCATACGTCATCCGTGTCATTTTATTCCACTCAGTGATATGAGGTAATGTATTATTGTTTCCCTGACCGTTTGGTGCATAGAGGCAGTGTGAGTGATTAGGTTTTCATACGAAGTGAGTAGCAGAAGGATGATGACATGAGATCAATGTACAGCATTTTTTTACGTTCGTGTCCCATATCTAAATCACGAGAGGGAGTTAGTAAGTCTTTATTTCATTCACCATACCGACTGGTAATGTAATTCTTAATATTGCCTATTCAGGAATCCACCAGTGTATGAGTGTGACTAAGTGTAGTGGATGGGCTCGTTTTATATTAACCTACTTGAGAGTTTGTGATAGTAATTAATCTAATAAATCAGAAGTTCGTTTGACATTTCCATTCTCATTATCTTGTCAGATTAAAGTTCGCACCTGATGCCTTTCTGGGGTAATAATAAGAAATAAACTTTTTGTGATCAATGTATATGTAATAACATCTAACTTATTTCTGCCTAAGCGAAGTTACTGTTGTATGGTAGAGTCAGTTCTGTAAATTTACGTTTAAGTCACGCTGCAGAAACACGCGATACAAATTCTGTACCAGTTTCTATAAGAGCTTAAAAGGTAGTGGCTGGAAGATAATAGCTGACAAAATATTAATGAGTTACTGTAAATATTCCGAATCCCACAGACATAAATTTTTTCGTAAATCTGAATTTAATAGCTTTAAATTTGCGAGCAGTAATTGATACCACAACGTTGAAGAATGTGATTTCTCCTAACGAGGGAACGTGGGCAAAATGCTAATGACGTCCAGAAATCGGAGCGGCGGCCTCTGCCCTAGTTTTCAGTATTTCCCTCAACATGCCTGACGGTATAATGAGGTCTTTACCTGCAGAAAGGGTGCACAGGTGCAGCTGCCTTCCCCTCTAGTGCTCCACGATCGTTCACTTCGATCGATGCTCACAGCGGCTTACCTGAAACAAAAGAGAAACTGCTTTCAGTTTTCACGGCGTATTTGGATGGTTACACAATTCAGAAAAGCTATGATCAGTGCAAACATTAGAGGCAGCAATGCGTTATGCCAGCTGGCTACCAGCAGCGATCGATGTGGAGGCGGTGTCGGGGGAGTTGGGGCGCTTTTCGCCACGCCACTGGCGGCTGCAGCCGCCGTTAGGGCCCCTAGTTGTGGTCAGTTAGTGTACCACCGAGGGGCAGACTGCTCTGCTGGTCACGCATATGACCACTCTCAGAAGCTGATCTAACCTCTCCATCCCGTACTCGTGGGGTCGTCCCTACAATAGGGTGATAAACCAGTCGTGTTTATTCAGGCAAAACATCAGGTAAATTCATCCTGCCTAATTTACGTACCGAGAATGTACCTCGGGGAGCCCCAGTCTTCAGCTGTCCTGCCCACAAATCAAACACCCCGAGTTCTCAGCCGCTCTCTGGTTTCTGTTCCTGTCACTTCCCTCGCATCTCAAACAGTGTAGACAATGCTGCATTTTATCTTGATTCGGAGTCTATTTTAGACCGTGAAATGTTGTACAAAGAACGGATGAAGGCAAGGGAATGCCACGTCCAATAACGCCATAATGTTCCTCTTATGATCCACCCCGTTCAGCACGCAGGTCAGACTCACAAGGGGGGGCGCGCCTACTCTTCATCACCGACATCGACCAAATCTGTGGTGTGTGCAGAGCTTGACCAGAAACGGAAGTGACTGAATTGGGAGTTCCAGATGGCCAAACGTTTATAAAATTAGAAAAAAAAAATGTAACAGCTTTGGCGCGGACCGAGCGAGGTATGAGCAGTTATGGCAGTGTGGAGTCCGGGCAGTGGTTGACGTAGTGCAAACAATGCAGGGCGGTATGCCACACACCGTGGTATCGAGCCTTTTGCCGAAATTTTTTCTCTACTTTTTTTTATTTTCATTCCGTGCGTTACGTCTACTTCCCCCCCTTCCCCTTCCCACTACCAGACTCGCATTCGGGAGGACGACGGTTCAATCCCGCGTCCGGCCATCCTGATTTAGGTTTTCCGTGATTTCCCTAAATCGCTCCAGGCAAATGCCGGGATGGTTCCTTTGAAAGGGCACGGCCGACTTCCTTCCCCGTCCTTCCCTAATCCAATGAGACCGATGACCTCGCTGTCTGGTCTTCCCCAAACAACCCAACCCAACCCACTACCAGAGATGCAGTCCGCTAGTGCTATCCCGTGTTCATTTTTATTATCGGCTGAAGAACTTGATTAAAAAACTTCATAATTGCTCTTATCTGGTCGAGGGAAAAAGAAATCATATCTCGACAAGAGTGTCTCAGAATGCGTCACACTGTACATGACCAGTTGTCCTAGACAATATT
Source organism: Schistocerca serialis cubense (assembly GCF_023864345.2). Classification (NCBI taxonomy): domain Eukaryota; kingdom Metazoa; phylum Arthropoda; class Insecta; order Orthoptera; family Acrididae; genus Schistocerca; species Schistocerca serialis. The sequence goes on along the minus strand of NC_064641.1, from coordinate 946,220,633 downwards.
CGCCGAAATTATGCTTAGACGTGGTTTGCTCCAAATTTTCCTTTTCCTTTCCTTTCGTGAAAATATTAATAAATACAACATAAAAATTCAAAATCTTCATCATAGGGATTCGACCATCAGGACCCTCCCATTACCGTTTAAGCTGCGCCAGTCGCTGCCCAAAAACTACGATAACGTAACTGGCTCATGCGTCATCCCGACGCGCACTATACGTGCTTTTCTTCTTTTTTTCTAAATGATTGACCATCGGGAGCTCCTACTTTTGTCACGTTCATTTCTCGACTGGTACTGTGTATACTATTAAATTGGACGAAATGGATGATGGCGAGTTGCCGCGCTCTCCTTGTTAGTACACAAAAGTTTCGAAAGAAATAGCAAAATACACGGAACGATCTCGTGCCCTCTTTGACCACATTTTCACATCATGAATAGTAAATGCACAGGGAGCAGCACTCAGCAGCAGAAGCGCACAGACACGCTGCAGGCACTGTGATTCGGCGCCTCGTCAGAGCTCGCCGCTCGGAACGTCGGCCTTGCGAGGCAGCGCGTCTCACAGCCGAGCACTCACGCTGCGGCCGCACTGGACCACAGCCCGTGACGTCACCGCACGGATCGGCGAGGGCCACGAGAAAGACAGGCCGCGGCTCGTACGTCACGAAGGTAGGCCCGAACTCAGCTGAAAAAAAAAGTGCGTTTCTAAATCTGTTAACTCGCACCTGGGCGTGTACGTATTAACGAGAATTGCATCTTCTACTGGAATCTGCTATTATAAAATCTTACTGATTCACAGTACCACAACAAAATTTAAGATCAATACTCAATACAAATGGTTGTTTATAGCGTTTAGTCTCTTCTGCTTAACAGTCCTCATTTCATACAAGAAATGGTGCCTTATGGAAGTGACATTCATTTTGGCACGAATATAATTTTATTGTACCCCAGCGCAGCCATAAGAAATTATAAGTAGGCCTACGGACTTCCGACAATTGTAGCACTAATAACCGTAATAGCGGATTCCACTAGAAGATGCAATTCTCGTTTGTACGTGCACATCTAGTTACTAGTTGACGGGTGTAGAAACGCAGTTGGTCCGCTACGCTGAGCGAGCGAACGAGCGCGGGCCCACCTTCGCAGGCCTCGACGGGCCGGGCCGGGCAGTGCCGCGGCCCAGGCGAGTACCGCCTGCGCTGCTCGGCGGCTAGCGTGCCCGTGACGTCACTGCACGCGCACTGCCACCGGGGCGCAGCGCGAGCAGTGCTGTGCTGCGGCCAGTCTTTTCTTAACACAGAAAATGAGCTCCGAACTAAACGTAGTTTTCACAGGAAGGAGTGCACGGCAAGAGAAAGTAAGTAAAACGAAAACTAACCAGCGCTGAGTACAGAACCAAACAACCTGAAACGAATCTTAAAACTTCAACTTGGACGTAGCGGATTGCAATTAGGAAAACGTTAATTTTACTTCCTATTCGCTGCTCAGTAAAATTTACGCTCGTACTTAAGGATCGAGTGACACTTTGCTATCCGCGCGTGTCTAATAAACGAGGTTCTCGGTGTGGACGAGAAACGCCTCGTGAAACTGCTCCGGAGATATTTATCGATAAATGCGTGGCAATGTGTGTGTGAGGCCTAAGGTCGTACGGAACTATAGCAGTTGAAGGCTTTTTTTTGTCTTGTCCAGAAGTTAGTCCACAATGGAGCGACTTACGGAAAAAGTATCTGCAGCGGTTATTAAACCTCTCGTCACAATCGTGTAGTGGCACATGGCAAAAAATGCTAAAAGCCCGAGAGATATAGTTATATCTGAAGTAATTGCTCATTTGATAGAAAGTGATTGCTCAGCAAGTACAAACGTGTGGACTTGCGACGCAAGAAGAAACCATTGTCTGAATGAAGTGCCTGAGAGTGGACAACAGATGTTGAACATATGACGTCAGCAGAAAACGTACGTCGCCGCACGTGCAGCGGTTGCGTTTGTCGATCCTGCCCTCGCCGGTAGAGGGCAGTGCCGCGTTTCGCTCTTCAAGTATTCACGTCGGTGTGCCTCCGGACCTGCGGGCACCACTATTCCGCCTGAGGCTCTGGTTCCGAATTCTGCTTGTGACTCGACCTACTTTTCTGATCTGGGCAGATAATAAAGTGTTTACTTTGACGTATTATTTATTACATCATTTAGCGCTGTCAAGGTCCCCGCTGCTTTATTGCAAAGTACAGTACAACAAAAAAACTAGCGTATTGCGTCACACGTGAGTGAGCACAAGCTTCCGAATTGCATCATTACCAGTAAATGACATACGTTTACTTCACTAAAACAAAAAGAGAAGGGACAAAAGGAAAGAAACGCAAAATAAAAACACCTGTGATTGGTTTCAACGAGGAAAATAATTCTTTAACTTCTACGTTTACATAGATCACATTTTCGAAAGGTGTTGGAAAGAAGAGTAGCCTAGCGGTGCGATGTGCAGCACAGCCGCTCAATAGCTTGTTTGGCCACCTTTGGAACGAAATACGTCACTGCTTCTGCGTATCACGGATCTTACAGTTTGTCGGTACGATTGTGGAGGTATGTGGCATTAGGTGTCTACACACAGGTCATGTAATTCGCCTAAATAACAGGCCGCCGATTTGCATACTCGGTGATCGCGCCCGATAGCGACACAGATGGGTTCCGTAGGTTTTGCACTGGGCGAACTTCGCTGCCGAGACATCGACGTTAGTTCACTATAATGTTCGTGAAACAACTGTAACACGGTTCTGGCTCCGAGACACGGACAATTATACTGCTGAAAAATGACATCGCCGTCGAGGATGGACGAAGAGATGCACGTTATTCGCAGCTGTCACATAGTCATCGTTTACTACCGCAGGAGAAAGTCTCCCATAGCGTGATGCTGCTCCCACGCCGCGGCGCGCTGCACGTCTCGAGCCGGCGTTCACGTCGATGACGGCTTTTGTGAAGACGACCAGCGACCCAGCGCAGCAAAACTGTGACTCACCACAAGAGCCGACACGTCTCCATTCATCGACGGTGGACCTGTGATGGTCCCGTGACCGTTGCAATCGTAGCTGACGACGTTGTTACGTCAACATGTGAAGACGTACGAGTAGTCTGCTGTGGAGCTCCATGTTCAACAATGTACGATGAACGGTGTGCTCCGAAACACTTGGGCATGCACCGTGATTGAGCTCTTTCGGCAGACACACCACAGATTACCATCTACCCTGCTTTAGAGAACAGACAAGCCTCCAAACCCATCGCTCTGTCAAGAGTCGTGAACGTCCAACCACTTAGCGCCTAGTTCTAGTATTACTGCCATTCCTCCTCTTTCCATAGATTCTCACGGCAGTAGCCCGTGAACATTCGACCATCTTCGCCGTTTTCGAGATACTAGTTCACAGGTTCTGTGTAATAATTATCTGCCCTTTGTCAAAGTCGCTTATCTCAGTTGGTTTCTCCATCTTCACTCTGGTGATCCTCCGACCGTTTCTGTTCGCTTATATACTTTTCTTAGCGGGTCATGTGACCCCAACGACACCAGACGGTATCCAACATCGCGATTGGCAGTGGTGATATTGTTTTGGCTGATCAGCATATAACGGCGATTCAAAATAAATACATAAATAAAACAAAACAACAGATTTCAGTTGTATATTACAGACAAACTGTAAAAGACAGAAACACATTGCGCGCGTGATCGGTCACATTGCGCATGTCACCGGTCAGAGGTAGTTTCGATGTTTGGTGCAGCTGCGCTGTTGTTTGTAGCAAGAAGGCGACTACGTCTGCGTGTTCCAATTACCGCAAAGTCAGTACGTTGTTAAGTGCAACTTGGATTCCGCCGTCGATTCAGCAAGAAGCCGCCTCTGGACAAGCCAAGCATATTTGCGACTGGCATAAAAAATTCTTGCCATTTGGTTGTATATGCGAAGGAAATAGTACTAGTCAGACACGCACATCTGATGAAAGTGTGGAGCGTATTTGAGATGCGTTCACAGGGAGCCCTCGCAGGTCCACAAGCTAGGCAGGCCAGCAACTTCAACTTCCTCAAACAATGGTGTGCCGTGTTCTGACAATACGCCTGCAGATGAAGCCTTAAAAGTTGCAGTTACTGCAGCAATTACGTCACGGCGACCATAACATAAGAGACAAATTTTGCATATCATTTCTCTGGGACGTGGCAGAGAACACTTTTTTCGAATGGTTCATCTTTTTAGACGAATTGACGTTTCATCTATAGGGTAACGTAAACAGTTATAATATAACAATTTGGGAGTCACAAATTCCTGGCGTAGTCGTCGAACTGTGGTTTTTACCGTTTCTGTTCACAAAGTTTGTGGACCTATCTTTCTTCATAGGAAACAGACAGCAGTGCCATTCCTGCATATGGGGCAAAATGGGTTGTTTCCTCAGCTTCACGAAGATTACACTGCTTTCATTTTTATGCACGACGGCACCCTACCTTTCAACCTGAGGTGTGACCTTGTCTTAACAACACTATCCCACAACATTGGATTGGAACAGCTGGACAACAAGAACTTTTTCACTGCTTTTGCCCTCCCAAGTCACCAGACAGATTTTCTTTCTGCAGGGACACATAAAAGACACTGTGTGTGTTCCATGTATGACAGCTATCCTTCAAGAGCTGAGAAATCGTATTGTTGAAGGAAGCTGTGGAATGAAATGAACTACCGTTTCGATGTTTCTCGATAAATGCACGGTGTTCACATTGAGTGAAACGTACAGCAACTTTGCTATCATAATAACGGATGCTGGCCGAAGCAGAAAGGACATAAAAATGTTGACAGGCAATGGTAAGAAAAACATTTTTGCAGAAGAGGAATTTGTTAAATTCTATGATACATTTAAGTATTAGGAAAGCTTTGCCGAAGGTATTTGTCTGGTGTATAGCCCTGTATCGAAGTGAAACATGGACGATAAATAGTTTGGACAAAAAGAGAATAGAAATGTGGTGCTACAGAAAAATGTTGAAGACTAGATGGGTAGGTCACGTAACTAATGACGAGGTACTGAACAGGATTGTGGAGACTAGAAATTTGTTGCACATCCTGACCAAAAGAAGGGATCGGTTGACAGACCCATTCAGATACATCGAGGGACCACTAATATTATGCTGGAAAGGGGTATGGGGGTAAACTCGTAGAGGAAGACCAAGAAATATAGACAGTTAGCAGATTCAGAAGGATGAAGGTTGAAGTAGTCGTTCGGAGATAAAGAGGGTCGCACAGGATAGAATAGCATGGAGAGCTGTATGAAAGCAGTTTTTGGAGTGAAGACCACAACAACAACAATTTAATATTTTGATTCTATGTATCTTGAAACTGAGAGAGTCCAAAGTTCTCAATCTTTGTTCGATTTCTACGTTTATTACTGGAAAAAATAGAAATAAAAAACTGAGAATCAGTTATTTAAAAAAACGAGCGATTTTAAGAGTCAGGTTACACTGGCGTTGGAAAAAACCGATATAACCAAAAACCGGTTGTTTCAGCGACAACCGCCATCCTCAATATCTTCCTCAAAATAAGGCAGATATTTGATATTAGTACACTTATTTGCCCAGAAACGGCCTCTTCGTCTATGCTAGTTTGCTCTTTATGTCCTCTTTGCTTTGTCCATCACTTTTTATGTTGGTTCAACTTCATCTACTCTGTGGCTGCCAGTGTTAATCTCGAGTTTTTGGCTTAGCTTATTTATTCATCTCCTCATTACTTTCGCCTTTTTTCGCCTAAGTCTCAAATCATAGTGTGCGCTCATTAGACTGTTCACTCCATTCAACAGATTCCACAGTTGTCCCTCACTTTCTCTGAGCACAGCAATGTCATCAGGGAATCTTATCGTTGTATCCTATTACCCTGAATTTTAATGCCACTCCTGAAGAATTCTTTTATTAACGTCGTTGCTTGTTCATTGTATATATTGAACAGTAGTGACGAAAGACAACATCTTTTTATAATCCGATCACTTCGTTCTTTGCACGATATTCTTATCTTTCACTTTTGTTCCTTGTATGTTTTGTACATTACTTGTTTGTTTCTACAGCTTAGTACTATAATTCGGAGAATTTCGAAGATCTTGGATCACTTGAGATTGCTGAACGCGTTTTCTAGATTGGCAGCTCCTATGAACGTTATCTCAATTTTTCTGAAGGTCGAAGTCGGAATTTTCTTCATGGTACTTTTACATTCCCGACCACCAAACTGATTGGCATCTAACAGACACTCAATTTCTGTTCCATTCTTCTGTATCTTATTTGAGTCGTGTTGCGTCTCGTGTTGGTGCCGTTGGTAAGATGGTATTGTATAATAGGAATAGTGGCGTCTCGTTTTCCTCTTGTGTCTACTGGTACCACTACATTTGCTAGCATTGTCTGTCTGTGAGTGGCAGTATCAGCAGTTATCGGTACCTAGTAAAGTGGTACTACCTTTGGAAGGACGTCAACTGTTTTCCGGGTCAGAGTGTGTTGGGGAGTTGGGTTGGGACGGAGCAGCAGTGAGGTCTGGAAGCGAGGGAAGACGCCGGGAGCGCTGGCGGCACGCAGGCACTGCCGGAGTGGCGAGGGCCACAGCCTCGTTGTCCACCACACCCAGGGCGTCTGAGCTGAGTGAACCCAGTAGTGAAACCTCCACTACTTAGAGATCACGTCGTTTCTTCACGCGTTGCTGCTCGCACGGTCGCTGAGATGAAGAGCAACGAGTGCAGTGTTTCGAGTTGGTGAAATTAGTTAGCCGTCCTCCACTACTTATTATTAATCATTGAATTTCTTGTGTTTATTGGTGAAGTTCAACCAGCGGTATTTTTCTGCCTAGTGGCCACAAACGCCCCAGTTACCTGTTCTGGAGGTTAGCGTAGTTTCACAGCAGTGTAACTTTCTTCGCCTTGCCGCTGCTGTCCGGTAAGGCGTGTAGTTCGACAGCCTTCTTGATTGTGGTTTGGATATGTTGGACACCTTTATCGTAGTGGTTCCTTCTGCTTCTGGATGTTCTAAATACCGGATTCTGAAGACGCAGTACTGTCCGCCGGTCCCGCCTTGCCTGGGTTATTCCATCATTGTACCGGTTATCAAACGTTAGGTAGATTTTGCAAGAGTGTTCGTCTGCATTTAAACTGTCAATAGTTTGAGTTGCCATCCGGTTAACTGAATACAACTCTTGGCTGCCTGTGTCACCTGTTATGAAGTTGAGTGACTTTCCCAGGCCGAACCTTGGAGGACTGTCTTAGGCCCACTTCTCCCTTTGTTTGATCAGATTGTGATGATTTTTTTAAATTTTATTTTGAGTTATTACTAATGGGGCCTTCAGCTGACAAGTAATTTGAATTTCTGGTCAATAAGGCCTTTAGTCGTGAATGCAATTTGTCTTACAGTTTTTAATTAGGTATTGTCTCTTAATGGTGAAATGTTGATGATTGTCCTTTAAAAAAAAAAACATTTTAGTATCTCTTGAAGAAGTTTAACTGTTCTTAAGAATTGCTATCCAGGCCTTCAGCTGTCAAATTGTTTTTAGATTTATTACTATTAGGGCCTTCAGTCGACAGACACTTTGAATTTCTGGTCGCTAAGGCCTCCAGCTGTGAAGGCAATTGGTCTTAAGAATTTTTAATTAGATATTGTATCTTAATAGTGAAATTTTGATGATTAGTTTTTTAAATACTTTAGTATCCCTTGGAGAAGTTTAACTGTTCTCAAGAATTGCTATCCAGGCCTTCAGCTGACAAATTGTTTTTTGAGTTGTTACTACTGGGGTCTTCAGCCGACAGACAATTTGAATTCCTGGTCTATAAGGCCTTCAGCTGTGAATGCAATTGTTCTTAAGCACTTTTAATTAGATATAGTCCCTTTATAGTGAAATTTTGATGATTGTCTTTTATTAAAAGTATTTTAGTATTGGAGAAGTTTAACTGTTCTTAAGAATTATTATCCAGGCCTTCAGCCATCAAATCGTTTTTTGACTGATTGCTATTGGGGCCTTCAGTTGACAAATAATTTGAATGTCTAGTCAATAAAGCCTTCAGCAGTGAATGCAATTTGTCTTAGGAATTTTTAATTAGATATCGTCTCTTAATAGTGAAATTTTGATGATTAGTTTTTTAAATACTTTAGTATCCCTTGGAGAAGTTTAACTGTTCTCAAGAATTGCTATCCAGGCCTTCAGCTGACAAATTGTTTTTTGAGTTGTTACTACTGGGGTCTTCAGCCGACAGACAATTTGAATTCCTGGTCTATAAGGCCTTCAGCTGTGAATGCAATTGTTCTTAAGCACTTTTAATTAGATATAGTCCCTTTATAGTGAAATTTTGATGATTGTCTTTTATTAAAAGTATTTTAGTATTGGAGAAGTTTAACTGTTCTTAAGAATTATTATCCAGGCCTTCAGCCATCAAATCGTTTTTTGACTGATTGCTATTGGGGCCTTCAGTTGACAAATAATTTGAATGTCTAGTCAATAAAGCCTTCAGCAGTGAATGCAATTTGTCTTAGGAATTTTTAATTAGATATCGTCTCTTAATAGTGAAATTTTGGTGATTGGCTTTTTTTAAAAAAATATTTTAGTATCTCTCAGAGAGGTTTAATTGTTCTTAGGAATTTGCTATCCAGGCCTTCAGCTGTCAGATCGTTTTAAGTTATTACTATTGGGGCCTTCAGCCGGCAATAATTTGACTTTCTGCCTTCAGCTGTGAGTGCAACTTGCTTAAGAATTTTTTCAATTATACATAGTGTCTTAACAGTCAAATCTGATAATTGTTCCTTATTGTCAACCTTATTTGAAATTTGTTCCAAATAAAGTGTATGTGAATTTTTTTTTTAAAAAAAGGAACAAGACGGAGCAAGGAACGGTAACTGAGTAAGGCCCCGTCGCCGGCCGCTGTGGCCGAGCGGTTCTAGGCGCTTCAGTCCGGAACCGGCGCTGCTGCTACGGTCGCAGGTTCGAATCCTGCCTCGGGCATGGATGTATGTAATGTCCTTCCGTTAGTTAGGTTTAAGTAGTTCTAAGTCTAGGGGACTGATGACCTCAGATGTTAAGTCCCATAGTGCTTGGAGCCATTTGATTTTTAAGGCCCCGTCCACACCGAATCCTGCCTTTCCTTAAGTCCCACGTTCTTGTCACCAACTTGTATGCATCAAACGTTCAGCATTTTGTGCGATAATTCTCGGAGATGACTGACCTTGCTATTTTCGGTATTGTGTTGGCGACATTTCCCAAAAGTGTTACGGTATGTCCCCAGTCTTATAGATTCCACAAACCAACATAAATAGTAGTTTGGTTGTCACTACCCCAATCATTTCAGAAACTCTATAGGTATGTTACTCGTGTGTTCTGCTTTTTTGATCTCTAGTCTCACAGAGCTCTTTTTAACTCTGACACCCCTATGGCCTCCATTCCGACTGCCACTTCCTGTTCTGTGTGGTCTTCAGACAGTTCCTCTGCCACTTAGAGAACTTCAGTGTACTCTTTCTCCATATCCGCTGTTTTCTTTGCGCTTGACCATTGAAATCGTCTTCCACTGCTAATGTTGATGCCTTTGTTTTAACATTTCTATATGTTGAATCAGACTTTTCGATGACCAGTTCTTTTTTGCAGACATTTCGCCCTGCTTTATCAGAATGTTATTTATTTAATCCATAAATGACGTGTATACGTATATTCGTGTCTTTTCCTGGAGAGTTTTGTACTACTTTCTTTCGTTGATCAGTTAAAGTATTGCTTCTGTTCCTCAACGTTTCTTCGCAGTTTCTTTCCTTGTAGCTACATTTATCTTTCCAACTTTTGTGTTTGCCCTTTTTTAGAGATGTCCATTCCTGTTCAACTGAACCCTATCACGATGTCTGCAGTGTTATACTCGTATAACTTGAAACGGTCCTCATCAACATTCAGTGCATCTCACGCAGTAGAATAACTCAAGAAGAAAAATATAGTGATTATCCTGACTATATCTTCTAATTATTTTCGTGACAAATCTTTTCGCTGTCTACCGTAAATCAGTGGCCAGAAAAAACCAACATGAAGTTCTGTAGGCTACGTCGATGGGCGACCTGAGAGTTTTTTAGACTAGAGGATGTGTTTAGAGTGAGACGACAGCGACTGTGCTGTGTTCTATTGAACAGTGGTTCATGATGTTGCTCTGATTGACCGTTGTGTGGGCATACCTACTAACTTGACAGAAAATACTAACAAGCTTTGGTCATATTTTAAATCAATAAGCGGATCGGAGCCACCTGTTCGGACACGCCGTGAAAGTAACGGCATTGAAACGCAGGACGACACAAAAAAAGGGCGAAATACCAAACATCTTTTCCTAGAACCGTTTCATGGAGGGAAACCGCACTGTAGTGCCTCCTTTAAATCGTCATAGGAATGTCTAAATGGCTGACACCGAAATAAGGGCCTATGGAATAGAAAGGTAACTGAAATCGCTCAACGGAATGAAGGCCACTAGATCTGATGGCCTACCAGTGTGATTCTACACAGATTATGCCTAAGAATTTGAGCCTCTCCTAGAAGCCGTGTGCCATAGGTCTTCGGAGGAGCGAAGTGTATTTGGTGATTGGGAAAAAGAACAGGTCCTTACCGTTCTGAAGCAGCGTCGTCGGCAGACGCACAGAACTACAGACCTACATCTCATGCCGGTCAGATGCAGAATTTTGGTATATGTTGTGACCTGGGTAGTCAAGGGAGGGCGGGATTCGGCTACGATTGTGCACGGGGCCATTACCAGTTACTGCTGGTTGCCTTCTACAGCTGCACACATTTATTTTTAAAACAGTAATTCATGACTCAACAATAAATAAAAAATACCACTCGTTATTAGTGAAGGAAAAAACACCTGCGTAAATAATAGAGTTTTCAGTGCGTTAGAATTTAACAAATTACCATAATATACAGATAAAGATAATGTTAAAAAGCCACTGTGATCATGGCTGATGGCCTTACACACCAAGAATGTCGATAAATTAATAATGTTTAAGAACTCGCTGCGATTACAACTTACAGGTATTGAAATATTAAAAGGTAAGTGGCCACAGACACAGCAGAAGGTGTCAGACGGCAGGAATGGCGGCAAGTAAGGTTTTAAGGCTTACTGCTAAAATACAGATATTTTTCAAAGCAAATGACCACAATCAAGGCTAAAGGCCTTACACGCCAAGAACGGCAATTATATAAAAAAATTCTGCTGTAAAACAGCAATTACAAGCAAAGGTTAATTAAAAGAAACAAGCAACTGACCACCAAACCGGTGAAATGATGGTAACCTTGTAACACAACCCTGACACTGCTAGATTTATTCCAGAAGGCGACCAGAACTAGGAGTATGCATATGGAGCAAACTGAAGTAACATGATCTTACAAAAGTAAATGCCGGAAGTCAGATGCAAGATGGAGATTCATTGAAAGAATCCAGACAAACATAGTCCACCAACAAAGGAAGTAGCTTGCAGAACTCTTGTTCGACCAATAATTCAATATTCCTTGTCAGGATGACAAATTTACCATTCAGGAAATAGAGAAGACCAACAAAAAAGAGAAGCGCATTTCGTTTCAGGCACCAAAGCTTCACAGAGATGATCGACCATCTCCAGTGGCAGAAGCTGGAAGGTAGGCGTTCTGATCGCGGTACGGTTTAGAATTAAAGTTCGGAGAGCGTACGTTCCTAGGAGCATCCACCGATAAATTGCTTCCATCTACGTAAACGTCGCTAAAAGACGGCGGAGACAGAATCAGGGAGATTACAGCCCACACAGAGGCTCAACAGCAGCCGTTCTTAGCGCGAATAATCCACGCGTACAACAAGAAAGACGGAGAGAGTGCCCTGCGCCTCACACGCCTAGGCGACTTGCAGAGTGGAGATGATGCAGGTAGGTTGTAACCTCCCCACAGAAAAATTAAAGTAAACAAATGTTATTTGGTTAATGATTCTAATTTTTGTGTAACCTCAGAACAAAATTGGTTCCCATTTATAACCTCCATACAGAAATTCATTCACATTTAACCTCCACACAAAATTTGTTTCCCATTTAATGTACCCACAAAATTCTTTTCTCATTTGATGTAAACTCGAAACAGAAAAATTCCTAAACCTCAAAATAAAAAATAAATTCAGTAACCTGTTAAATTTTGGACAACAGCAGTGCTGCGTCATGGCCCTGTAAGATCATTCTGAATAAAAAAGCAAAAATTCTTACCTCAATAAAGTCACCAACTATCTGCTCTTACAATAACTTTTTCCGGCACAGCTCTGTGCCATGCTGGCCGATAGATTTGTCATTTATGAAAGGAAGCAACTGATTTTTCTTTTGCAACAATCGGAATGATCATGGATTGGAGAAAATAGTAAATTCTTTAAATTGAAATGAATGCTTGTTAGAAATTACTTTATATGACAAAGAATATTATTAGGACATTTTTAAAAGACTTACATGGGAGTTCACATGACATTACTAGATATGCGCGAGGCTGCTTTTACCTTATACTATAACGCTCAGGCTCCGCCATCGCTGCACCACGACCGGGCCAGCCAACACGATACACCACACTGCACGCTAGCAACAACCTACTGCCACACAGTTCCTACTGCATACAACACTGCTCTCTGGTCTGAGATTCTCTTATACCTTACATATCGCAGGCAGCGCGTGAGCAATCCATCTGCTCGAGTGCGCTGGCAACAAATTCCTTAATCGTGGACCTCTTACAAGGTGCAGAGACGTGGAGCGGCCGGCAGTCGGGCCACAGGCTGCGGCGACGCGCGCGGCGGCGCCGCCCATTCGTCACTGTCCGTCGCGCAGTGATCTATCGTCTGGCAAACACCGCTCCACCCTGATTGTGCCTTCGGCAAATGACGCACGAACCGCCGCTGCACCAGTTCTGAGCCACCGCTCTTTGCGAATTGCGATGCAGTGATCTAATGCACTTCCGCCAAAGGATCGGGTGAATGCACCGAGAAACTACTTCCAACTTCGAGTACGTAGGTAGGGTCTAGTGCTCACAGAATACAGTGAAAAGCAACGGAAGACGAGGTCTGAAAGCGAGACAAGGGTTTGACATTTCGCCACCGAAGAGGTCATCGAAGATCCATTCCCACCTAGAACAGGAAGAGCGTAGTGCACTGACTGGGACTTGGCGCCTTCGAAGAAGGAAACATCCCGGGCGTCCCCGGGCATCCATCTTAAGTAGAAGAGGATACCATAGGAAATCCGTGGCACGATTTGGCACGCGATCCTCTCGCGTGCGATTCCATAACCTAAACCTCTGCGCCAACACGTTCAGGAAAGGAAGCCGTGTCCGAATTTGAGCTGCCGATGAATAACACTAACTGTCGTAAGTTTCACATCACAAGGAAATGTCTGGATATTGTGAAGGGATTTGTAATCGCCACGTGATGCGAGCCCCGTTCCATTCCAAGGTGCTGCTCCAAGCGGGTCTAAAAGTGAGTGTGCGCAACGCAAATACTCAACTCAAAAATCGAGATTTGGCCCTGTCGGACTACCCCCTGAAGCAGATCTTAGGATCTCCTCATTGTGATATTATTTCTCCTTCTTGTTCTTTAACATATAATTGCAACATAAACATAAATGAATGGTTAAGGCAACTAGTAACTACAAAACGATAAATGTAGTTTCTGCTTACACATTCAGTGCAGATTAAAAACCGTTTATATATTACAAATGTTTATATACCAATGTCCAATGGATATATAGAGACACAAATGAATTTCCTAACTAATATGATTGATAAAATTACCCAAATCTGTCCCCTTTTATGGCTACACGATCTAATATAAATAACGCGAGACGAATAACATCATCTACGTATCAAACACTAGAGTACAATACTTTCAAAGATCATCTACTGTGCTATGCAACCTCAATGGAAATACAACTTACGTGATGACAGCTGTTTATAGCTCTAATATGCCAAAGCAATTACCAGTCTCACTGTGTGTACTGCAACTGGTGAGTCGGAGTGATGGTTCTTGTACATGGCTGCGACGATGGAAGAACTCTAGCCATAAAATAAAAACTCTTTCAAGCACTAGGATGGCATAAGGTGGTCCTCTGACTAGCATAATCTAATACTGTCTTCTCCTAACTGTTTTCTACAGACAAGAAAAGCGAGCTCCCAGCCACAAGGATGCAATTCAGATAACGTCTGTACATGAGTATTGACAGAAGAAGTGTTCTAAACCAATGAACATTGTCTACTCAACGACGACTCCCTACCGGGAGGCGAAGTCCAGAATCGTGTAAGTTTGCAACAGTAGAGTGCCTAAGAGTCTAACTATAAAATCTCCTGAGAGCAAAGACAGCAAGTCTGTCTGTACCAACAAAGCTGATACTGAGCGACTGTCAAACATGGGCGCTCAAAATGGAAGACTTCTTTCTCTCCACCGCTGGCTTCCCAGCAAAGACTGGCTTCCCTCCCTCACAACTGCGGAAGGCGAATCACATTCTCAAAACCATGGAATATTCTCCCTCTCTACAGATTCTTCCAAACGGCGACCCATCATATGTTAGTCTTTTGTCGTCCAGTGCAGGAAGTTTGCGAGGAAATACCTATCCTCATTAATTAAGAATACGTGTACAATGGTACGCTTCTCAGAGAAAAAATCCTCGGAAATAACCCAGCATGCGTGATTTCTGAGGTGACGCTTCCTCGTTCCTCTCTGCTGCGTACAAGATTTTCAGAGATTCTGAAATATTATACAGCCCCACTACAATACTGGGCGGCCGCCGCTGTATCGTGCTTCATCGCACAGGAACCCCGACCGTCGGTCTCGGCTACTTTCTGTGTTTAAGCAGGACCAACACACCTGTGCAGGTTTCTCCACCCTGGGCTTGTGTTACACCTGCCATGTCATTTCCACTGGCGTTCCAACCTCTACTAGTAGAAGCAATCATTAATCACACCATTTTGATAATAAGGACACTTTGTCACCTTTCATGCAATTTACGATGTGTATGTGACAATGTTAGTCTTCTTTAAATATTCATATATACGATGTACAACCTATCACATGATAACTTATTCTGATTGTAAATCACAGCAAGCCGGCCGAGGTGGTCGAGCGGTTCTAGGTGCTACAGTCTGGAACCGCGCGACTGGTACGGTCGCAGGTTCGAATCCTCTCTCGGGCATGGATGTGTGTGATGTCCTTAGGTTAGTTAGGTTTAAGTAGTTCTAAGTTGTAGGGGACTGATGACCTCAGAAGTTAAGTCCCATAGTGCTCAGAGCCATTTGAAGCATTTTTTGAATTTACTCTGCCCTCTTAGATTCCCGCGTGACCGCAGACTCGGGAATCGCCAAATATTCGTATATACACAACCAAATATTTATTTCATCGTTTGTTCTCTAATCAGACATAAACGCTAAATAACACTGAATACTGCAGAACATCTGTTATTACATGCATAATAAAGTCCCAGAATGATGTAACAACGCCAGAATGAAAAAAGCATATGTGTATTAGCCTGTAGTGCGATACCAACCTACATACTTCAGTTCTGCAAGGTGCGGCTGATTTGGCCATGTCAGTTTTGCCTCAGGTCTCGATTATCATATTATCTCTTGAAGGGATATATCGTTGATGTGCTATTAATTGACATTTAATAGTAAAGGTGACGTCTTTGTGATGCATTCAATGCGCCGTTTCCTTGAAACTGCATACTGCAGGCTATAATACGAAGCAGCCGAATATTCCATAATGAATATGGCGCCTGCCGCATCGATTGTCGATATAGTGTGTGACGTCAAAATGACGTCACGTTTGCAGCATGTCTTCCGAAATGAACGTTACCCCAGTCAGACACGAACAGAAGCTATATTCCACTGCTACTGCAGAGTTCCTTCTACTTACTGTCTCGACTCCCTGATTACTATGCATTAATAAAATGAAAAGTAACTTGATTCGAACCGCTCACTTTGTTGATGATCTTTTAATGATGTATATGAAAGAATACATATGACATGTGTTAATAAATGTAGTCATTTAATGCATTCATGTTCGCTATACACTGGGTAACGAAATTTTCGCCTACAGTGTAATATTATGAAAATTACAGCACAGCACATAATGTTCAAGATTAATTAAATATGTTTCAGATGTACTGAGGGAGCTCTACTGTAACATGTCATGCACTAGAATCTTATCTGGCGTGTAGCTACACGGTGAAATTTAATTCTCTGATTGTTCGGCGACACTAGTTGGAATCTGCACTTTTCGTGCTAATCGTATTTATAAAATTACTTTTACCGTCACTGAAATTTAAATCTTATGAATAGAATTAACAGCGTGCAAATGCGACGGCCCACACCGCGGCTGCGGACTGCCTCCTCGGTCGGCCGCCTCACGCTCCTTCTGGGCAGGAGCGCCGGTGTGGCCACGTGGAAACACCGCGACACACGCGTGTCTGAACGTAAATGCAGATGCTGGCGAGGTGTGCAGTTTGCACTGTGCGATTTGTCCACGAACGGCGTCTGTGCAGTGTCATCAGCACATGCCACGTGTGAGAACAGTGTTGTGGCTAGTCGTGGATACATTATATCGGAACTCAGTGAATTTGAACGTGGGCAAATTGCTGGCGCCCGTATGTTGGGTGTTTCCGTAACCGAGGCAACCGAAGTGCCTGGCACCGCTTACAAGGACAGCAGGAAAACGTCATTCGCTAACTAGCAGCGTAGACGGACGTGTGTCACGAGTCACCGTGACGGACGGCTGTCGAGGACGACTGTGACGAAAAGTAAGCGGAGGACGACTGCAAAACTCACTGCAGAACTGAATGTCGCACTCGCGAACCCTGTCACCACGAAATCGACACGGAGGGGTTCCGTAAACAGGGGAGCTGGATATCCGAAACCATTCGTCGTTGATGCGAATCCCCATAAAAGGGAAACGTGGTGCCGAAGCCATAAAAACTGGACTACGGAGCAAAGGAAGAAAGTCTTTTGGTTGGATAAGTCACGTTCCACACTGTTTCCCACTTATGGACGACTTTTTATCCCGAGAGTGAAACACCGTGATTTGGGCAGCCGTGTCGTGGCATTCCGTGAGCCACACGGTTACTCCGGAAGGCAGCACTACCGCCAATGATCATGTGGCCATCACGTCCATCCCACTTTACAGTGTTTGCTCTCCACTGACCACACGGCCCCTGTTCACACAGCTGGTTTCCCGGTTTTCAGAGCACGCGGATGACCCGTCGCGTCTCTCCTGGCCAACAGAGTCACCAGATCTGCATGTTGGTCAACCTTTGTGGTATAAGTGAAAGGGAGGGGTACGTGGTCGGCGTTGAACGTATTTTCCCCAATCCTTATTTTCCAGTCGTAGCGATTATTCTCAATTTCAAATTTGCTCGTATATTATTGGTTTATGGTATTGAAATGTATATTCCTAATTGACGGATTTCCTTCAATAGAGTTACCTACGAGTGTACACGAAACATGTATGGGGACTGCCGTGTGGATCAATTGACGGTTCGCTACTTTTCGGCTCTAACTCATTGTTTGTAAAGCTCGGACGCTTCTTTGGAGGTGCTGACGCAAGAAGATGACAGTACATTTTGACCTGATGACTACGAGTTGTAATCCTTCTCTTTCAGAGAACTTTATATTGCCGTATATCTTGGAGGTATGTGTAGCGAGCATATCACTGACAACGGACACTCCTGGCTCACGGAACGGTTGGTCTTCATCGGTTTGCTTACGATTCCGTTTTGACGAGACATCATGTACTACCACGTGGACTACGTTGCAACACTCTTCACACAAACCTGTTTTCGCAGTCTCATTTAGATAGTGATGGTTCACACTATTAAATGGCAAAAGTGCTACCGCGTCTCTGATGTTGGTTACCGCGTTAACGGTACATCGTCCGCTCCCGACACAGGCGTCATATCCGCCTACAAGTTTCTACGATGAGGATTCCATTGTTTTCGAATTTATTCAGATGAATATCTTGAAATCAGAGCTAAGAGGAGGTATCGATCCAAGCTTTTCAGTGTTGTCGTTTTCATTCTCTTTACGGTTCCTTGCCGAATTTCAGCAGAAACATGACTAGTTGTACCTTAGTGTTTTTCCAACAGTTACCAATATGCTTCATAAAATTCTCTGGACGTGCTATCGTGCTTTGTCGCTTTCTTCTTGCAGCTCTTTGTAAAGACCTGAACTGCCTCTTAATACCTTTCCAGAATATTTTCTTGTTTTTGTTTTGGTGTGCTTTGCCTTGTTGTATAAATTACTAACTGATTGGGACATTAATTCTTTTCTGTTTTTTTTTCCCATCCGCTATGAGTAGTTAAATTCAAAGAAGCGTTTTCCTCTTCTCTGACGTCTGCTTCAAAGCACTGTATCAGCATTTCGTCTTCATCTTCGTCTGTCGATTCTTCTGTGTGATTTGGACAGATAATCTTCTATTGTCGTCGGTATTCCTCTCTGGATCCTGATACTACTTCAGTCAGTTGATTTAATTTCAAATATTAAATTCTCTTCGTGTTACGCTTCTCTTGAACTAGTTGGTAATTAGCACAAGCTTTGGTTTGTATCATCGGTTGTCCTGTGATCTTATTTGGTATCTAAATATTTGCTCCCCCATAAGTTTGGTTACTTTGCCTTCATTTTCTTAATATCTTTCGAGTATTTTTTGCATTCATTGTACTTTTATATAAATCACTAAGTGATTGGGATATTAATTCTTTTGTGTCAAATTCATTTAAGTTGCTCTGCGTTCTAGCTTCGCACGTACTATCCGCCACTGCGCTATACGTGCGCAGCTGCTCATCACGTTTTAATCGCAGTTACGACCTATCTCATCGTTTATGAGCTTGTTTATGAAGACCGCTGTGTTTAGTTTCCACAGACTTCGACCTCTCTAAATATTCCGGCGATGCAGATTTATTTCACAAAATGAGGTCACTTGGAGCTGCGAAGGAGACCGGTGAACTTTTTAACGCATTAAATTGCCGAAGTCAGCGTCCTGGTCACATACTAATCTGCTAAAACTCGTGACCAGTTTCTGCTTACGTGTCGCTGCTGTGCCCGTCGCATGAGGTGATGGCTCCAAAACAGAAGTCGGTAACAAGTTTTAGTAGCTAATATGTAAACAAGACATTAATTTCTACAACGTGAGCTGATTTATTTTGAGGGGGTACGCGCTGTGTGATCTGGGAAATGTACTGGCCAAACCAACCACATTCTACGATATATTTGCAAGATATGTATATGCATCCTTACCTGCTTGCTGATTGATGCGTTGCGAATATTTACCCGGAGGGTGCCGTCGTGACATACCACCTGTATATCGAGATTCTTTCTAGGTAGTCAAGTTCGTCGCTGCAGAGTCCGGTGTCTGACCTTTCGGCGCAAAATAGGTTAATATCTCCTATTAAAATAAAGTCGTCATGAGTATAGATCCCGGTGAACTGAGTGTTTCAATTTTATAGGTATGTTTCCTACTGTCCCTGTTTTTATTTCCAGATGGTGCGTATACATTAACGATACGTGTTCCTGCTATAACACAAGTTTTCCACGACCATCGTCAAGTATTTTCACTTGCATCACTTCAATCACTTCATTTGTTATTACAGTAGTATCAGTGTCACGGCTGTTCCCAAGTTTAATATTGTCTCGCATTCAATTATTTTACCTCTCTGTTTTCGAATCACTCCTTGCACCAGTGCTATATCGATCGTCGATGCATATAAATTTTCCTGTAGAGATTTTGTTTTACGTTCGTTTTCCATTTAGCATATGTTTAGCGTTACTGTGCAACACATTCGTCTGGAAAGGTTTTTACTATCTGATAACACGACGGTAGTATTACGTGCGTATTAAAACGTGGTCTGTGTAGTTTTTCTGGTTGTCGTAGATAATAATACAAGCATTGAACACCTTTAGGGTTTTATTATGATTTCGTGTCTTCGGGGTTTCTTTGGTTTTTCTTTTCTTCGCCTTACCTACACTGAGGTGACAGAAGTCATAGGATAGCGGTGTGCCCACATACGGATGGTGGTATGGTGGTAGCATCGCGTACACAAGGTGTAAAAGGGCAGGGATTACCGGAGCTGCCATGTGTACTCAGGGATCCAGATGAGAAGGTTTCGGACGCGACTGCAGCCGCACGACGGCAATTAACAGATACTGAACGGGGAATGCTAGGTGGAGCTAGACACATGGGACATTCCGTTTCGAAAATCGTTAGGGAACTCAGTATTCCGAGGTCCACAGAGTGAGGAGAGCGCCGACAATGCCAAAATTTCAGGGATTACCACTCACCACGTAAAACACAGTGGCCGACAACCTTCACTTAAAGGCTCAGGCAGCGGCTTTTGCCTGAGTTGTCAGTACCAACCAACAAGCAACGCTGCGCGAAATAACCGCACAAATCAATGTGGAACGTGCGACGAACGAATCCGTTAGGACAGTGCAACGAAATTTGGCGTTAACGGGCTATTGCAGGAGACGACCGACGCGGGTGCCTTTGCTAACAGCACAACGTCACGTACAGCGCCTCTCCTGGACTCCTCATCATCATATCGGTTGGATCCTAGACGACTGGAAAACCGTGGCCTGCTGATATTAGTTCCGATTTCAGTTGGTAAGAAATGATGGTAGGTTCCGATTCTGATGCATATTCCACGGAACAACGGACCCAAATTGCCAGCAAGGCACGGTGCAAGCTGGTGGTGGCTCCATAAAGCTGTGAGCCGTGTTAACAGGGAATGCACTGGGTCGCCTGGGTGTCCGGCTACGTTGAGACCATTTGCAGCCATTCATGCCCTTCATGTTCCCAAACAGCAATGCGCCATGTCATCGGGCGACAGTTGTTCACGATTGGTGTGAATTATATTCTGAACAATTCGAGAGGATGCTTTTTCTACCCATCCAGTTCGCCAGACGTGAATAGCGCGGAACATTTATGGGAGACATTCGAGAGGTCAGTTGGTGCACAACATCCTGTACCGGCAACACTTTCGCAGTTATGGACGATTATAAAGGCAGCGTGGCTCCATATTTCTGCAGGGGTCTTACTGACAGCTGAATGTGGATCCACATGCGCTTACGTTGCCATTGTCTAAGAAACAGCATCATCTTTGTTTCTTTCTTCTACTCTTTCAAGATTTCCGAGTTCACTTTTCGGTCCAGTATTTCAGCGGAGAGAAAACAAGACTCCCTAGAAATTGCTCAACAAATTCCTTTCTAAATCTTCGTAGCCAAATGAAGGGAGGGAAACGGATAAACAAGGTACCAGATTGACCAACGTGAGGTCTAGTCATGCAAAAAAATATTTAATTTCTTGAGAATAATCAAGAAAGAGTTAATTAGTGATTTTAGGGAAAATGTTTGTCATGCGTTGAAAATAATATTTATTTATTCTGTAGGCGATGTTGAAAAGCTTCAAGAAAGGTTATAAACTGCATCATAACATACACAGCTGTATCACTATATTACTATCTTTTAATTGAAATCAATCAATTTCGGTCCAACATCAGATCACCTTCGGTTCTCAAAAGCAACTCCGCTATGCATTCTCACAGTTGCAGTACCAATTGATATGGAAAGGCGTGATGGCTGTAATGGATTCTTAATGGTGAAAAATGCTGGACCAGGTGCGGCAATGCGAGAATAGTATAAACTACCTGGGAGAATTGGACGTTCCGTGCTACGGACGCATCTCTCTGGAATAAGTAACCGAAGATGTAAATGTGAGGACTCTGTGTGAAGCGTTTACGGAGATAAGACGTGTTTTATGATGGAGAGATTTTGCTATTGTTGTGCAACGCTATTAAGCTCCATTTGAATGTTTACCAAGCACAATAAACAAATTCAAGAAAATAATACGCATTCAAGGTGTGTATTTATCAATTTATAAAAGATTTGACAAGAATTCTTCAGATATCACGTGATGTAGACCGAGCTGAGGTGCAGTGTGGTGGAATGATAGCGCGAGCCTGCATCTTTTCACGGTCAATATTCTTTGAGAGAATATCTCATAAGCAATAAACATTCGCCGATAAAAAAGACACATCAGTCTATAGGCTTCATACAACATAGCACCTAGTTGTGCCGGGCGATCTTCGTAGCGAAATAAACATTTTAGAGATTTCAGGTGGAGCATTCCCGACGAGGAATATCAGCGAGTTCGACGCTGCGGGCCATATATCTAGCTCTCCTGTGGTATTTGAAATCAGAGACTTATATTCTTTAGCTTTTAAAATACTGAAGCTAAAACGTGAATAAAATCACTGCCATCATAACTAAAATACCAAAAATATATAAGTAGCAGAGAATTTTCTTAAACAAAATTTCTTAAATAAATAAGTTAATGACTTAAAATATAATAAATGGCGCTGCAGATTTAGACTGGAAGTTGCTTTCAAGCCGACGTCACCATGGTAGACGCCCCAAAACATTAGCAAACGATTGACACTTCTTGTGAATTCTGTCGTTTGCAGGCAACAGTTGTTTGAAATAGAGAATGCTACAGTGCATTCGTCAGTATCAGAGCATCACGAAGGCATTCGCACACATTCTTCTGGTCTTAAGGTCATATCTGTTCGAGTGACATGACGCACTGCTCCTCCTTAACATTTGTTATGTGTTTCTAATAACCAATAGTCTAAGACAACGCAGCTTTAGTAAAGCAGCGTTTTCTGACAAAACTGTTATTCGATGTAATTTCTCCTTTCGAAAATGTGAGAACATAGATTACTATGTTTGGTTGGTTTCCAGCCATTGATTCTGAGAGCGTTCACGCAGAGAAATTTTCGAGTTGGACTGTTAGCAAACCTAAAGTCAACTGACAGCAATAAAACCACTACAGGAAAAGCATACAGTGCAACTAAAATTCATGACGCAAGCTGGCATTTCTGATCGAAACACTTTCACCAGAAGCTAATATTTGCAGCAATTAACATGGCAGTCATCGCCTTCCTGTTTGACGTAATGAAACATCCACGTTGATCAATCAGTAATCATCATAACTCTGGTTGTTTAAGGTTTCCATAGTAAGGTCTTTGGCACGTTCAGTTCAAAAAATGATCAAGGGTTACATACAACCGTCTCTCACGATGACAGGTCATAAAAGATACCCACAGACAGTTAATAATAGTAATTGAACAGTTTATAAGTTACATTTGGTAGTGCAACTGTGAACGCATAGCTGACTTGCTTTTGACCCCCGAAGATGGTCTGATATTGGACCGAAATCGATTTTTTCCACAAAAAAATGGTACAATTGTGTATTTTATAATGAAATTTTTAAAGTACATCTAAATAGACTTAATAATAACAGAACACTAAACGTTATTTAAATATATTTCATGCTTTCTGAGAAAAACTTAAAAATAAAATGAATTGGAATAAAGCTGAATATTCTGTGAAATTTTTGTCTGAAAGTAGCAAGTGAAATAGATTGGAGAAATGAGATTTTCACTCTGCAGCGGAGTGTGCGCTGATATGAAACTTCCTGTCAGATTAAAACTGTATGCGGAACCGAGATTCGAACTCGGGACCTTTGTCTTTCGCGGGCAAGTGCTCTACCATCTGAGCTACCCAAGAACGACTCACGGCCCGTCCTCACAGCTTCACTCCTGCCAGTACCTCGTCTCCTACCTTTCAAACTTTACAGAAGCTCTCCTGCGAACCCTGCAGGACTAGCACTCCTGAAAGGAAGGATACTGCGGGGACATGGATTAGCCACAGCCTGGGGGATGTTTCCAAATGAGATTATCACTCTGCAGCGGAGTGTGCGATGATATGAAACTTCCTAGAAGATTAAAACTATGTGCCTGACCGAAACTCGAACTCGGGGCCCGAGTTCGAGTCTCGGTCTGGGACACAGTTTTAATCTGCCAGGAAGTTTCAGATTGGAGAAATATTTGACGCACCTATGAACGATGCTCTTATCACATTCCATCAGACAGATGTTATGTAGCAGTCTTTAAAAATTTGAGATTAACACTGAATTTGCAAATTGTGGGTAAGTACCTCATTTGCTGTACATGACTTCGAGCTCCATTCAAATGCACGTCGGACGTTTATCTAATCTATTTTATTCCCTACATTTAAACAAATCATTTAACAAAACATTTAATTCATCTTTTTTCAGAATTTTGTAACGGTATTGTCTGGTGCTACATTAAAAGTGTCGGCGTGGAGCCGGCGAAAGATTTCTGTCAACTGCAGCTTCGCACATCTAGCTACGTGTCTCTACGGCAAAGCTTCAGCGTTGATATGGCTCTGTAGCCGTCAGCTGTCTGCACTTTGTAGTTGAAAGCTGGCAGTGGCGCTGGTCTTATTCCAATGACTGTAGTGGAGTACCACTTCTGTCCGTGGGTCTACTACGCTCCCTTACCACTACTTCATTCAGGATTAATTTGCAGATTGCTTCTTCCGCAATTACAGCCTGCACGCATAGAGGCGGCTGTTGGCACTTCCGGACGGGAGAGGGGGGGGGGGGGGGGGCGGGGGATGTTGTGCAGGTGATCACGCCAGACACAAACAGAACGTCTCCACGGCTGGTCGGTACACCTTACAAAGGCCTGGTTCCCCCTCTGATCAAAAAGGATGGCACGTCTTTCCTCGGTTCGATTATGATGTTTCTTACACACAAAGAGATGCGATGTCTGCCATATTTCACACTCAGTACGTTCTCGAAGCCGCGCAGTGCCTGACCAATTTTCAAATGCATCGTGATGGTGCCGGACTATCTTTTCATACTGATTGTCACTAAATAAACATCGATCATGCAATAGATGGAGTTTCCTTTCTTCCAGTTAATTCGAGCTTCCATAGGAGAATGCACCCACATCTCGGGAGCCATGCGAGTAGGGACAAGCCACTAGCTGCTGGCCGCGGAGGTGCTCGACGTGGACTGTGGAGGCGTTCGCCGGTCGGTGCAGGGCAGTCAGCGTCCCGGAGAGCGGGCAAGCGCTGCTGCGCACCTACCACCCAGAGGATGCAGCCTGCTGGCTCTCCAGAGAAGCCCATCGCTGAGTGGACCTCGGCAGTGAGCACGACAGAGACAGCTCGGGCTGTGTGGGGCGGGTGCATTTCTTACGTGCTCCCTATTGAGCAGTGCTTGCTGGCCGGACGTCGGTGTACAAGAATGGTGTCGGGGTGGACAGAAAGCTAGGTAAGATTTATTTGGCTAGTGAAAATATAAAATCCGTGCTCGGAATTGTAGAGCTTTGTAAACAGCCGCTGCTTCAATAGTGTGTCGCCAGGCTACGGGGTCTGTTGACCGGAGCACGAGAAGAAATTTGATGGGGCAGTGCCTAAAAGTAGCAGACTGAGTGGCCGATCGGACGCCTTTTTCCAGGAAAAGCATGGCTGTCGCTCACAATGAATAGCACAAAACTTTTCTCAAGAGCGGAATATTGTTGCCAAAGTAGTAAGGTCTTTCCAACTTGACGTTTAAACAAACATTTTGCCAAGGAGAGAGGGCAAGTTCTTCTATTAAATTTCCCGTTGGAAGAACGGCTAACAAACTTTTTGATTGGAACACTATTGTGTATTGACAGGGGTTCCACGCAGAACTGCGAGTAGAAAGGATTTTGGGAGGGGACAACTACAACTCGAACTTAGACGCGAGGCTAGGACATATTCAGAGAATTGAAGGGACACATTCGGAGACTGCAGCATTTAACACGAGCCGTGAAAGGCAATACATAGCAGGCAGTACACGTTGCAGTTGCGAGGAGATAGGGCAAGACGCTGCTGCCAAGTGAGGGGGAAAATGAAAATTTTTAGGACAATGTGAACGTGTGCCTCACTTTTGTTGTTGCTTTATTTCTTGTTCGACTGACCTCTCATTTTATGCGACGTGGAAGCTGTTTCGAGAGCGTCGTCTGACGGTGGGGGGCGGTGTGCCGATTAAACTAACACTTCCACTTCCATCTCTGTTTCAGCGCTTCGTGATCATCCACAAAACGGGGTCGACTCGGTACATCTACTTGCTCAGATAACGATTCAGGTATTAAATGTAACTATTTTGCACAACGGATAACGCAAGCGGGGACTCAACCAACCAAAGAAGCTGGATTACTGCAGATACTAACGCCGCAGTCAGACACGATCTGCCGGCCGGGGTGGCCGAGCTGTTCTAGGCGCTCCAGTCTGGAACCGCGCGACCGCTACAGTCGCAGGTTCGAATCCTGCTTCGAGCATGGATGTCTGTGATGTCCTTAGGTTGGATAGGTTTAAGCAGTTCTACGTTCTAGGTGACTGATCTTAAGTCCCACAGTTCTCACAGCCATTTTGAATCGTTTTAGACACGATCCATTGGTACGTTATTTACTGAGTGCACTAGGAATCATACTCTGCGATAATTCAGTCTAATATTCTATTAACAGGCAGGATCAGGTGGACAAGTCGTTAGTCGAAACAACTGTGAGATCTTCTTTACCATTTATTCCGACATTTCTGCCGTATCTCGGTGGGGAACAAACAATAATAAACATATTAAATGCGCTGATGGCGCTCAACATAACCTAGCCGGTCTCTTAGATCAGGCACGGGAATGGGAGGAATATTATGTTCCTAATGAAACCCAGACTCACTTATAACTTTCAGTCTGATGCTACCCATACGCCTGGGTATGACTACAAATTCTAATCGGCTACTGGCGAATGCATGGTTCTGGCGAGGACAATCTGTACGAGGGGTCCATAACAATGCAAACTGAGGCAAAAAGGGCATGATAACATACATGCAAATCATTAATACATCCTAAGGAATTCATCAAACTCGTTTCCTGTCATGAAATTCCACGAGAACGGTCATTGTGCAAAGACCGTGCAGTCATTACCATTCAGGATATTGGAAGTCAATGCCAGAAACATTTATTCATCATATTCCATCGTTCTTGGATTGATCATAAACGTTCACACCAATGACCTACTTTGAATTTGCACCAGAACGTCCGTAGCTCAACTGTGCAACCAAGTACACGTGGGAAGCTGAAAATCAGCAGCTGAAATGTGTACTTACCAAGAGAGCCGTTCTCTGGTTAATAGCAAACTTTCAAACGCAAGATCTGTATTCAACTAACTTAGGATGCAGATGGTCCCTCCACGCAGTACTACACACTTGCCAGTAAGGAGAGAACGACCAAAACAAACATAAAATAAATTTATTTCACGTGTTGTTGTTGTTGTGGTCTTCAGTCCTGAGACTGGTTTGATGCAGCTCTCCATGCTACTCTATCCTGTGCAAGCTTTTTCATCTCCAAGTACCTACTGCAACCTACATCCTTCTGAATCTGCTTAGTGTATTCTTCTCTTGGTCTCCCTCTACGATTTTTACCCTCCACGCTGCCCTCCAATACTAAATTGGTGATCCCTTGGTGCCTCAGAACGTGTCCTAACAACCGATCCCTTCTTCTGGTCAAGTTGTGCCACAAACTTCTCTTCTCCCCAATCCTATTCAATACTTCCTCATTAGTTATGTGATCTACCCATCTAATCTTTAGCATTCTTCTGTAGCACCACATTTCGAAAGCTTCTATTCTCTTCATGTCCAAACTATTTATCGTCCATGTTTCACTTCCATACATGTCTACACTCCATACGAATACTTTCAGAAATGACTTCCTGACACTTAAATCAATACTGGATGTTAACAAATTTCTCTTCTTCAGAAACGCTTTCCTTGCCATTGCCAGCCTACATTTTATATCCTCTCTACTTTGACCATCATCAGTTATTTTGCTCCCCAAATAGCAAAACTCCTTTACTACTTTAAGTGCCTCATTTCCTAATCTAATTCCCTCAGCATCACCCGACTTAATTAGACTACATTCCATTATCCTTGTTTTGCTTTTGTTGATGTTCATCTTATATCCTCCTTTCAAGACACTGTCCATTCCATTCAACTGCACTTCCAAGTCCTTTGCTGTCTCTGACAGAATTACAATGTCATCAGCGAACCTCAAAGCTTTTATTTCTTCTCCATGAATTTTAATACCTACTCCGAATTTTTCTTTTGTCTCCTTTACTGCTTGCTCAATATACAGATTGAACAACATCGGGGAGAGGCTACAACCCTGTCTTACTCCCTTCCCAACCACTGCTTCCCTTTCATGCCCCTCGACTCTTATAACTGCCATCTGCTTTCTGTACAAATTGTAAATAGCCTTTCGCTCCCTGTATTTTACCCCTGCCACCTTTAGAATTTGAAAGAGAGTATTCCAGTCAACATTGTCAAAAGCTTTCTCTAAGTCTACAAATGCTAGAAACGTAGGTTTGCCTTTCCTTAATCTTTCTTCTAAGATAAGTCGTAAGGTCAGTATTGCCTCACGTGTTCCAGTGTTTCTACGGAATCCAAACTGATCTTCCCCGAGGTTGGCTTCTACTAGTTTTTCCATTCGTCTGTAAAGAATTCGTGTTAGTATTTTGCAGCTGTGACTTATTAAGCTGATAGTTCGGTAATTTTCACATCTGTCAACACCTGCTTTCTTTGGGATTGGAATTATTATATTCTTTTTGAAGTCTGAGGGTATTTCGCCTGTTTCATACATCTTGCTCACCAGATGGTAGAGTTTTGTCTGGACTGGCTCTCCCACGGCCGTCAGTAGTTCCAATGGAATATTGTCTACTCCGGGGGCCTTGTTTCGACTCAGGTCTTTCAGTGCTCTGTCAAACTCTTCACGCAGTATCATATCTCCCATTTCATCTTCATCTACATCCTCTTCCATTTCCATAATATTGTCCTCAAGTACATCGCCCTTGTATAGACCCTCTATATACTCCTTCCACCTTTCTGCTTTCCCTTCTTTGCTTAGAACTGGGTTTCCATCTGAGCTCTTGATATTCATACAAGTCGTTCTCTTATCTCCTAAGGTCTCTTTAATTTTCCTGTAGGCGGTATCTATCTTACCCCTAGTGAGATAGGCCTCTACATCCTTACATTTGTCCTCTAGCCATCCCTGCTTAGCCATTTTCCACTTCCTGTCGATCTCATTTTTGAGACGTTTGTATTCCTTTTTGCCTGTTTCACTTACTGCATTTTTATATTTTCTCCTTTCATCAATTAAATTCAATATTTCTTCTGTTACCCAAGGATTTCTACTACCCCTCGTCTTTTTACCTACTTGATCCTCTGCTGCTGTCACTACTTCATCCCTCAAAGCTACCCATTCTTCTTCTACTGTATTTAATTCCCCCATTCCTGTCAATTGCTCCCTTATGCTCTCCCTGAATCTCTGTACAACCTCTGGTTCTTTTAGTTTATCCAGGTCCCATCTCCTTAAATTCCCACCTTTTTGCAGTTTCTTCAGTTTTAATCTACAGGTCATAACCAATAGATTGTGGTCAGAGTCCACATCTGCCCCTGGAAATGTCTTACAATTTAAAACCTGGTTCCTAAATCTCTGTCTTACCATTATATAATCTATCTGATACCTTTTAGTATCTCCAGGGTTCTTCCATGTATACAACCTTCTTTCATGATTCTTAAACCAAGTGTTAGCTATGATTATGTTGTGCTCTGTGCAAAATTCTACCAGGCGGCTTCCTCTTTCATTTCTGTCCCCCAATCCATATTCACCTACTATGTTTCCTTCTCTCCCTTTTCCTACACTCGAATTCCAGTCACCCATGACTATTAAATTTTCGTCACCCTTCACAATCTGAATAATTTCTTTTATTTCATCATACATTTCTTCAATTTCTTCGTCATCTGCAGAGCTAGTTGGCATATAAACTTGTACTACTGTAGTAGGTGTGGGCTTCGTATCTATCTTGGCCACAATAATGCGTTCACTATGCTGTTTGTAGTAGCTTACCCGCATTCCTATTTTCCTATTCATTATTAAACCTACTCCTGCATTACCCCTATTTGATTTTGTGTTTATAACCCTGTAGTCACCTGACCAGAAGTCTTGTTCCTCCTGCCACCGAACTTCACTAATTCCCACTATATCTAACTTCAACCTATCCATTTCCCTTTTTAAATTTTCTAACCTACCTGCCCGATTACGGGATCTGACATTCCACGCTGCGATCCGTAGAACGCCAGTTTTCTTTCTCCTGATAACATCCTCTTGAGTAGTCCCCGCCCGGAGATCCGAATGGGGGACTATTTTACCTCCGGAATATTTTACCCAAGAGGACGCCATCATCATGTAGTCATACAGTAAAGCTGCATGCCCTCGGGAAAAATTACGGCTGTAGTTTCCCCTTGCTTTCAGCCGTTCGCAGTACCAGCACAGCAAGGCCGTTTTGGTTATTGTTACAAGGCCAGATCAGTCAATCATCCAGACTGTTGCCCTTGCAACTACTGAAAAGGCTGCTGCCCCTCTTCAGGAACCACACGTTTGTCTGGCCTCTCAACAGATACCCCTCCGTTGTGGTTGCACCTACGGTACGGCTATCTGTATCGCTGAGGCACGCAAGCCTCCCCACCAACGGCAAGGTCCATGGTTCATGGGGGGGGATTTCACGTGTAAGATTACTTAAAACTTTCATATTCACTCGACAGTACCTAACCTAAAAACAGTGTATGAGATTCCTTAACGTTGTTACGACGGTTGCGACAATATGGCTGTCCAAAGCAAAAGAACAACTGTCAGACACTAAGCAAACAAGTAACCTAAAGTAGCTAAATACAAGAGAACTAAAAAAGTTAAACTCTCAATTAACATCAAATGTGCTGATGGTAGTGCAGCCGGCCGCGGTTGTCTAGCGGTTCTAGGCGCGCAGTCCGGAACCGCGCGACTGCTCAAGTCGCAGGTTCGAATCCTGCCTCGGGCATGGATGTGTGTGATGTCCTTAGGTTAGTTAGGTTTAAGTAGTTGTAAGTTCTAGGGGACTGATGACCACAGTAGTTAAGTCCCATAGTGCTCAGAGCCATTTGAACCATTTTTTGATGGTACTGCAGGATTAACTTCATATCATTGGAATGAATGAGCAACGTGCTCTTATTTTAAAATAAAGCCCTAACAGCTGATTTTACTTGTAAATCGTGGTCGCAACGTAACTGTGACTATAAAGGTGCTGAAAAAGAACGAATTTGTAATTTTAACTACACTGACGAAAAAAGATCGCAACACCAAAAAATAATTAACGCAGACTAATGAAATTTTGGGAATGCATTTGGCTAGGTAATATATTTATGTGATTAACACTGCAAGATCACAGGTTAATGTAAGCGCAAGATAAGTCATTGCAGATGTGAAATGCTGGTACATTAACAGCCGGTGTAACAGCCGGAAAGCTGAATCGAAGCGTGCAAACGTGAATGCATTGCACTGTACAATTGCCGGAAGTCAGTTTGTAGGGTAGATCCCCAGGGCTGCTGGTCAATACATGGACGGCTAAAGACGGATTGAGGACAGATCTGATGATAGAGAAGGCCAGGGCAACATGTCGACACTCTGTAGAAATGTTGTGTTACAACAGCGGGAGGTGGGTGATCGTTATCGTGTTGGAAAACAGCCCTTGGAATGCTGTTCACGAATGGCAGCACAACACGCCGAATCACCAGACTGACGAACAGATTTGCAGGCAGAGCGCTCCTGCTGTCATACGAAATCGCGCCCCACACCATACCATAACTCCAGGTGCAGGCCTAGTGTGTCTAACACACAGACAGGATGGTTGCAGGCCTTCAACTGGCCTCATTCTAACCAACACATGGCCATCGCTGACACCGAGGAAGAGCCAGCTTTCACCGGAAACCACAACAGGTCGCCACCTTACCCTCGAATCGGCTCTGGTTTGACACCACTAAGTCGCAAATGGCGGTGGTTTGGGGTCAGTGGAATGGACGGTACAGGGCAGCTGGCTGGCAGCTATCCTACAAGGAACCGATTCGTAACTGTTCGTCGTGTCAGTGTGGTGAGGACTGCTGCTGAAGTTGCTGCTACAGATACAGTATGACGTGCCAGAGCGACACGCCGAAATCGAGGTCTTGCCTGTCGATAGCATTACGCGACCGTCCGGAGACCGGTCTTTTGTGATCGTACACTCTCGTGACCATCGCTGCCAGCAGCCATGCACAGTGGCTACATTCGTGCCAAGTCTCTCTGCAATATCGCGGAAGGAACATCCAGGTTCTCGTAGTCTTCTTACACGACCTCTTTCAAACTCAGTGAGTTTGTAACTACGTCATTGTCGCCTTAAAGGCATTCTTGACTAACATCAACTGACCACGTCCAGTCTCAAAGGTTACTGACGCTCCCAGTCGTCACAGTGTGTGTATTTAAAGGAAGCCCGATTTGCATCGTCATAGCGGCGCCACTAGCGCCGCCCTTATGCGAAAGGCGCGAAATTTGAACGGACATCACCTTTCAGGTTTACAAACTTTCGTTGTTGTCACACAACTTCTTCTTGGTACAGCGATCTTTTTTTTTCCGTCAGTGTATAATATAGCTCATCCTTTTCAAATTTATCAGACTGCTTCACGGGGACCTGCACCACGTATGTCATCGTCTCAGCCATCAGAAAGATGAGTGACTAAAAATGACGGAGCGCCGCTAGTAGTCATTGGGCTCATCCCTGAAGGGACGTGGAGGGCTTCCTACCAACCGCTAAAGCTTCTAGCACTAGAGGTGCGTCTTTGACTCAACTGGCTACGTGATATATGTATCTCTGAACTACAGATCATCTATTCACGAAATCTCAATCAATCAAACTAATCATTCACTCCACAACCGATAGAAACATAATAGGAATGGGAAAAGAATGTGCACAGTGAAGCAAATAAATAAACACAGTGGTGTCCACGCCTTTGCAAAAGGCTCTCGG
The DNA here is from genome assembly GCF_023864345.2 of Schistocerca serialis cubense. Lineage (NCBI taxonomy): Eukaryota > Metazoa > Arthropoda > Insecta > Orthoptera > Acrididae > Schistocerca > Schistocerca serialis. Next base: position 946,187,884 of record NC_064641.1, on the reverse strand, counting down.
TATCACAACAAAATATGAATATGACTGATGTGTAGTCATTAATATAGAACACAGTATGCCTTGAGTTAAAGTAATGGGGAAGAACAACCAGTTTCATCTTATATGTAGTCATGTTTTCGTAACTGGTGATTTATTAATTTTTCAGGCAGTTTGCAGTTTTGAAAATGGCATCCCTCACCTGACGGGAGATCGAAGCATTCGTCATGTCCACAGTGCAAACGTTTATTTCTTTCTCTCTTCTTGTGGTTTACGAATTCTCGTACTACAGTCGCGTCTATTTGAGTCTCTTTAAAGATTTTAAGTTTCCGTTCTTCTTGATCTCCGATTGCTCGGAATTAATATTGTGTTATTACGAAATCATGCTTTTTCTTGCTTGTACTTGTGATTATGATAAAATTGGGGTCAATCTGGACTACTCTTTTATTTCAGTAGCTACATGTATCCATACCCATTCATTGTTACTGATTTTTGTAAGGATTTGGACTGATTTATTAGAGCCAATAATTTTCTAACATTTCCATTACGTGATAGCCTTTCATTTGACATGTCAGTCTCTGGGCAGCCACCTGGAGAGTGTTCAGTGGATGCAGATTCGAGCGGTGTCTCAGAGTTTCGCCACTTGGACATTCACACCACAGACTATTTGTCTTAATACTGCTGACAGTGCAGCCAGCGTGCTGCGTAACACCACCGACACTTCCGCCGCCACATCTGAACTTCCAGGCGCCTCCATCTTCTGATATAATCACTTCGCATATTGCATGACTATACAGTTTTAAAAAGTCCAACTGTATCCCAAACATCTCCGATTCTTGCTGTTTTAATTCTCTAGTGATACACTCGTCGGCCGCAAAAGGAGATTGATGGTGATGATTTCAGTCAGAACTACACAGCAACGTGACAACACCATTAAGAGCAGACCTCTCCCAATTACGTACGCAACTGTCAGACTGCAGGTCTCCGAGCACGACCGCGGCGCCTCCACTGATGTCAGGCGAGACAGCATGCAAGGCGAAAGGTATGTTTGCCAGAGGACTCATTGGCGATGTGGAGGAGGCTATCGAGCGTACTGGGTGCAACCGGCTGCATGTAGTGGCACATGTCGGCACGAATGACGCCTGCCGCTTGGGTTCTGAGGCCATCCTCGGCTCTTTTCGGCGGCTGGCTGATTTGGTGAAAGCAACTGGCAAGCGGGGTGCAGGCGAAGCTATTTGTAGCACCGTACCTAGGGTTGATCGCGATCCTCTGGTCTGGAGCAGATTGGAAGGTCTAAACCAGAGGCTCAGACGGTATCGGATGCAAATTTCTCTACCTCCGCTATCGGGTGCATTATTGTAGGGTTCCCCTTAATAGGTCAGGCTACTAGGGTAGCGGAGTACGTATGGCGTGCACATGGAGCTTTTTCAGGTTACAGGACCCCTCCCCTGGGAGCAAACACGATTTGCCTGTTAACTCAGCCACAGCGACCTCAGAGAACCTAGGTCCTCGCATATCAGAAATAGAAAAGATGTATATGATTTTAGTAAACTGCAGGAGCATCCAAGCAAAGGTCCCAGAATTGGTATCGCTTATTGAAGGTATTTGTATGGAGTGTAGCCATGTATGGAAGTGAAACATGGAAGATAAATAGTTTAGACAAGAAGAGAACAGAAGGTTTTGAAATGTGGTGCTACAGAAGAATGCTGAAGATTAGATGGGTAGATCACGTAACTAATGAGGAGGTATTGAATAGAATTGGGGAGAAGAGGAGTTTGTGGCACAACTTGACAAGAAGAAGGGATCGGTTGGTAGGACATGTTCTAAGGCATCAAGGGATCACAAGTTTAGCATTGGAGGGCAGCGTGGAGCGTAAAAATGGTAGAGGGAGACCAAGAGATGAATACTCTTAGCAGATTCAGAAGGATGTAGGTTGCAGTAAGTACTGGGAGATGAAGAAGCTTGCACAGGATAGAGTAGTATGGAGAGCTGCATCAAACCAGTCTCAGTACTGAAGACAACAACATCAAAACAACATTGAAGGTTACAATGCACAGATAGTATTGGGAACAGAAAGCTGTTTGAAGTCAGATGTCAGTGACAACGAAATCCTAAGTTCAGACTGTAATACTTATCGTCATGATAGGTTAGTCGCCAGTGGTGGCGGCGTATTTCTTGCAGTAAAAAATTCGATAGAGTCAACCGAGGTTATCACGGATACCGAATGTGAATTAATCTGAGTGAAATTGAGTATCAAAGAACGGTCAAAAATGGTGATCGGATGCTTTTATAGACCACCTGGGTCAGGATCTGTAGTTGTAGAGCGCTTCAGACAGAGCTTGCAGAATATCATTAGTAATTTTCCTGACCGTGCCGTTGTTATAGGGGGTCACTTCAACTTGCCAAGTATAGATAGGGAGTGTTATGCCATTAAAACTGGTGCCAGAGACAGGGAATCGTGTGGCATTGGTCTGGATGTTTTGTCCGAAAATCACCTTGAGCAGATAGAGAACCAACTCGTGAGGGTAACGTCTTATCTCTCCTGGCAACAAACAGACCTGAACTTATCGAATCAGTTAACGTAGAGGGAGGTATCAGTGATCATAAGGCTGTGACAGCATCTGTGACGACAGGTTCTACAAGGAATGTTAAGGAAGGTGGGGAGTTATATTTGCTCAGGAAGGGTGACAGGATACAAATTTCAGAATGCCTCAGCAGTCAGCATCAAATATTCTGTGATGAAGAGGAAGATGTCGAGAACAAATGGTAAAAATTCAAAGGCATCGTCCAATATACTCTAGAAGAGTAATGTTTTAAGGGATGTGTAAGATCCACCTTTGTTTAACTGCCGTGTTAGAAAAGCGCTATGTAAACAAAGAGCACTTCATCTGAGATTCAAGAGAAGTAAAAACCTAGCTGACAAACAAAAGCTGAACGAAGCGAAAATGAGCGTAAGGAGAGCAATGAGAGAAGCGTTCAATGATTTTGAAAGTAATACGTTGTCAACCGACCTGAGTAAATGCCCTAAGAGATTTTGGTCGTATGTAAAATCAGTAAGTGGGTCAATATCTATTCATTCTCTCAGCGACCACATCGGCACAGAAACGGAAGATAACAAAGAGAAGGCTGAAATACTGGATTCGGTCTTCAGAAGTTGTTTCAATCATCGTGCGAACGTCGAAATGGTTGATACTGACTTAACCGATCGCGGAATTGAAAAGCAGCTACAATCGCTTAGTAGTGGAAAGCCTTCAGGGCCGGATGAGATACCTAAAGATTCTATGAATATTATGCGAAAGAACTTGCTCCCCTTCTAGCAGTAATTTATCGTAGATCGCTTGAACAACGAAAGGTACCTAAAGACTGGAAAAAAAGCACAGGTCATTCCCATCTTTAAGAAAAGCCTTAAGACAGATCCACACAATTATAAACCTATATCGCTGATGTCAGTCTGTTGCAGAATAATGGAACATGTTTTATAATCGAAAATTATGACGTTCTTCGAAATGAACAGCACCTCTAAAAAATCAACATGGATTCTGCAAACAGAGATCCTGCGAAACTCAGCTCGATCTGTTCCTCCATGAGATCCAAAGTGCAGTGGACAACGACGCTCAGGCTGATGCTGTGTTCCTAATGACAAACAGCTGGAGACAGCGTCTGCCGTAAAATATCTAGGCGTAACTATCCAGAGCGAGCTTAAGTGGAATGACCATGTAAAACAGATAGTAGGAAAAGCAGACACAAAACACAGATTAATCGGAAGAATCTCAAGGAACTGCAACTTCTGGTACCGCGCACCGCGGAATTTGAATCCGCGCAAGACGTCATGGACGTCGAAGACCCATAAGGCCGGTTCCCACTGGGGCTGCCGCGCGTCAAAACCGTGCGCCAGCGGCGTGGTTGCCATGGAAACGCCGTCAGCGGCGCGGCGCGGCGGGCTCTGCGTCGCGGTTTGTCCATGTCGAACCGCTTCTGTGCCGCGTGCCTCGCTCCATGTCCGCGCCACCAATCACAGAACGCGCTGAGCGTGACGTCAGGTACGGAACCCCGGGCCACACGAACTTTCGCCGAACCGCTGGCGCGGGCGCAGCGGCAGCTATGAAATCCTTATCATCCGATTCCAAGGAAACTATTCGGTAGAAAAATTTGATTCTTGGGCATGTTACAACCTGATATCTTCTCTCGATAATGGACCGAATTTATTTTCGTTATTCGTCGTCGTTACATGCGGTATCGTATTTACATAAACCTTTATACGAAATTTTAATGAGTGTGCAGAGGTAAAAACGCATTGCGTGGACTTTCGGTACAGCTCATTTTAGGTAATACATTATTGCGTATGAAATTTTGTCAACATATCGAAATTGTTTTTAAAGCTGAGAGAAGAACGATAGCTATCACCATTCTCGAGATATTGAATGATATGTCGGCGGATGGGCTGTGCGGTGACCGCGCGCGAGTCGCTCGCGACGCCACCGATGCTTCGTCCTGCTCGTCGTAAACCATGTGGTTGTATCAACAGCAAATTTCGTAAACGGTTCAAGAAATCGAAACGTGTTTATCTGCAAACCATAACTTGTAAAAAGTCATGTATTTAGTCGCATGACAAATATCCAATATCTGTTTATCTACCGAGATATGAAAGTAACTACAGTTTTTCAGAAGGGATAGATGAATTTTTTTAAACAGTATTTAATAGCATGTGGAATGAGAAGTTAAACCAAAACTAACTTGCTGGTATGTCGTAGGATGTAATTTGTTAAGTACCTACAGCCATTGATTATTTCCTGTGGTAAGTAACAAACGTTTTTTTTTTCTTTATCTAGTGTACTTTATTGGTTCAAGACGCGTTTTGCCTTTTACTTTAAGGCATCTTCGGTGGAATCTAGAATGATTCAGTTTTGTTTTCATATGTGATACCTGCAGATTATAAAACCACATCTTTTTTTACGTGAATAACTGATTACTTACGGTGAATCGAGTTTTTGGCGAACATCTGCGTTTCCCCTCTCCTGGTCACATGCTGGAGGTTGAACTAAAACTTAGATTACGGCACATAAGCACATTTTCATGTTCACTCTTTTTTCTTCTGTCACTAGCTGTAGACATTATACCGAAAACACTGATTTGAAGCCATAACTACAGTGTGTTCACCCCATGTCCCTTCCTGTTTGGTTTGTTTATGTGTGTTTTGCCAACCTAAAGAATTATATGCTGAAAACTAATGTTTGTTTATTTCAGTTCTCCTTGTATCTGTATATGTGTGTGGCTAGCCAGTGATGGTTATAGAAAGATGAAAGTGAATGTAATTGTGGTGTCACCACCAGACACCACACTTGCTAGGTGGTAGCTTAAATCGGCCGCGGTCCATTTAGTACATGTCGGACCCGCGTGTCGCCACTGTGTAATCGCAGACCTAGCGCCACCACCAAGGCAGGTCTCGTGATACGAGAGAGCACTCGCCCCAGTTGTACGAGAACCTAGCTACCGACCAGATGTACGAAGCCTTTCTCTCTCATTTGCCGAGAGACAGAATAGCCATCAGCTAAGTTAATGGCTACGAACTAGCAAGGCGCCATTAGCCATACAGTGATTGTACTTAAAGTCTCCTGTGTATCGTCAAGATCGATGTACCACAATGATATTAAAGATAAGTATTAATCCTGCTCCGTACTTTTCTTCCTAACATTAATTACGTAGCCTGTTCCAGTACTTCACGCCCGTCTGCGTTAGTCTAGCGTGCATTTTCAGCCATCTCAACTTCACGGTGTCGGCCCAGCTACCGACACAACAGTAATAGTTGTCAGACATTGGTTGAAAGCTTTGGTGTTCAGCTGATTTCAGTTTTGGTTTAAATGTTTTGTGGAGGAGTGCATGGAAGAATAAATTCACTGCTTACATTAATAGATAAAATAGTAGAATAGCATTTCAACAGATGATTATTATCAGAATACTATCACCCAATCCCTTTGTCCTCACTCTTTGACGCCTCATAATATGTCCTGTCAACTTACCCCTCTTGTAGTCAAAGTTGTGTGTGATGTCCTTAGGTTAGTTAGGTTTAAGTAAATGGCTCTGAGCACTATGCGACTTAACTTCTGAGGTCATCAGTCGCCTAGAACTTAGAACTAATTAAACCTAACTAATCTAAGGATATCACACACATGCCCAAGGCAGGAATCGAACCTGCGACCGTAGCGGTCTCTCGGTTCCAGACTGTAGCGCCTAGAACTGCACGGCCACTACGGCCGGCTAGGTTTAAGTAGTTTTGAGTTCTAGGGGACTGATGACCTCAGAAGTTTAGTCCCATAGTGCTCAAAGCCATTTAAACCATTTCTATTTCCCATGGCCTACTTTATTTGCTTCTTTTTTATATTTTTCCCTCTTGTCAAATTTAATATATCACGTTTTATCTAACGATTTCTACTGTACCTTCTTTCCGTTCACATACTCTGCTGCAATCACCACTTCTTCTCTCAGACATATGCATTCGCATTCTAGCTGATTCCTTCCTCTGTTTCAGTCAGTCGTTGCATTACAGTAACTTTAAGATTATCGAAAAACAGTTGGTCTTGACTTATTCAAGTTCCATTTCCTTAATTTGCTACCATTTACTGTCTCTTTAGTTGTAAACTGCAGCTCATAACCAATAAATTAATGTAGGTTTGCGTCTGGACCGGGAAATGTATTATAATTTAAAATTTGGTTTCGAAAACTTTGTTCCAAATATGTATTATTCTTTCATGATTCTTAAGCAAGGTGCTGGCGATGATTACATTATGCTCTGTGCGAAATTCTATCAGGTGGCTTCCACTTTCATCCCTTCCTCCAAGCCTTTGTGTTCTTACTGTTTTCCTGTGCCTGCTACCGTATCACATTTTAAATTTTTGTCTCGCTTAACTGTCTGAATAATCTCTTTTGTCGTACATTGTTTCAATGTGTTAGGAGATAGTGAACAATCATGAACGGTAGTCATGAAATCTGTTTATAAACAAAAAAAAAAAAAATGAATAGTGAAATATGTGAAAGAGTACGTTATACAGAAAATGAAAGACTGGTATGTCTTCACTCAACTTTGTCTTTCCTTCATGTAGGTGTAAGATATAGTTAATCAAACGCACCGGGCGTTTCAGTGGGACCCTCCCCCTACCTCAGCAGCTGCCCGTCATTGACTACCGCTAGCGTCTGCCGCTTCCAGACGGGAACGCCAATTCCGCGAGCCGCCGCGTCAAAGCGGAAAATGCTTGCCGCTGCCGTTGCCGCACGCCGCGCTCTAGTGGGAACCGGCCTACAGAGATCGCTGCACCGTAAGCTGTGGCGGCGCGCGCCTCCTGGCCCGCTTGTAGTGTGAGGACGCCACAGTGGAACTCGTGGTCCCAGCGGCCAATAGCGGCGCCCCCGAGAGCGTACTTAACCGCCGGCCACCCGCTCATCCAGCTCCACCTCGCATATCGCATCCGTCTCCCCTCCCCCACGCGGATCCTGTACGACCTAATTCCGTTCCCCCATCTCCTCCTTTTCCTCGAACGGCTACGGATCCTCTACACCTCCCGTAAACTCGATCCCCCTCACCCGTTTGTCTCACCCATCCTCTCCCACCCCCAGTCGCTGCCGCGAGTGTATTCCCACATCCCACTCGGTCTCCATCTCTCCACCCTCCTTACCCTCTCCCAAGGTGGCTTCCTCCAGCTCCCCCTCCCTGATACCCTCCTTCCCTCCATCTACCCCTCCTATCAACTTTGATCCTCCCCTCCCACTTCTACATCTACATTGATACTCCGCAAGCCACCCAACGGTGTGTGGCGGAGGGCACTTTACGTGCCACTGTCATTACCTCCCTTTCCTGTTCCAGTCGCGTATGGTTCGCGCGAAGAACGACTGTCTGAAAGCCTCCGTGCGCGCTCTAATCTCTCTAATTTTACATTCGTGATCTCCTCGGGAGGTATAAGTAGGGGGAAGCAATATATTCGATACCTCATCCAGAAAGGCACCCTCTCGAAACCTGGCGAGCAAGCTACACCGCGATGCAGAGCGCCTCTCTTGCAGAGTCTGCCACTTGAGTTTATTAAACATCTCCGTAACGCTATCACGGTTACCAAATAACCCTGTGACGAAACGCGCCGCTCTTCTTTGGATCTTCTCTATCTCCTCTGTAAGACCGATCTGGTACGGATCCCACACTGATGAGCAATACTCAAGTATAGGTCGAACGAGTGTTTTGTAAGCCACCTCCTTTGTTGATGGACTACATTTTCTAAGCACTGCCATGAATCTCAACCTGGTACCCGCCTTACCAACAATTAATTTTATATGATCATTCCACTTCAAATCGTTCCACACGCATACTCCCAGATATTTTACAGAAGTAACTGCTACCAGTGTTTGTTCCGCTATCATATAATCATACAATAAAGGATCCTTCTTTCTATGTATTCGCAATACATTACATTTGTCTTCCTGTGTCTTTTCCTCTGGGCACCCTTCCTCCCTTCTCTCTCCTTTTCCCCCATCCCCCCTTCCTCCGCCCCTCTTCCCCCGGGCTTCCCCTCCCCCTTCCTCCTCCCCCCTATCTCCCCTGCCCTTGGCATCTCTGCTCTCTCCTCTCCCACCTCCCTCCTCCTCTCTTGGCAGGTCCCCGGACTCGTACACCCCCAGTGGACATTCGCGCGCCGGAGATCATCGCCATCAGTGTCTTGTGTGTGTGCCTTCGTGTTTGTGTTTAGTGTTCTTTCGCCGTCACGTCACCACCAGTGTCGTCGCAGTTATCCGTGTTTTTGTGCGCCGTGTCAACAGGTTTTAGTCTTTTTTCTTGTCCAGCGTGAACGGCTTCGTGTATATTGTTTTTCGTGTTTACAGTTTTTGCCCGCCATTTTTATTGAATTATCTGTACCTCCTTTATGTCATCTATTGTACCACTCGCGGCTGAAGAGCAGCGTACTATGCTGCTGACGGCCCACCGTTGTACAAGGTGTTTAAAATAACAATCAAGAAAAAAAAAAAAGCTCATCCAGTGAGTCTTATCTCGCCTACGTCGGTTTACACCTCGCTTGCGCTAGACTGCTTTCTTCCTGGTTCGTGTACGAGTTTCTTTCCTTGTGACTCCGTTGTTCGGTCTTGTCGTATTCGTTCTGTCCTACACTGGTCGTGTCCGTCCTCTCCCGTTGTGTTGTTGTTCGCGATCCTCTCCGCGGGTCCCGGCGCGCCTTCCGTCAGTGCTGCCCCGCGACGTCCTGGTCGCAGTTACAACACAACTCATCCACGAAGGAAGTGGCTTATAAGGCGTTTGTTCGCCCGAGTCTTGAGTAGGCCTATTGTTCATCTATCTGGGATCGCTATCAGGTGGGGCTGATAGAGGAGATAGAGAAGATCCAACGAAGAGCGGCGCGTTTCGTCACGGGATCGCGGGATCGCTTAGCTGACGAGAGAGCGTTACGGAGATCCTAAACAAACTCCACTGGCAGACGTTACAAGAGAAGCGTTGTGCATCACGGAGAGATTTACTATTGAAATTTAGGGACAGCTCTTTTCAGGAGAAATCAAACAACGTATTACTTCCCCCCCCCCCCCCCCCCCCCACACACACACACACACATACATCTCGCTTATTGACCATGAGGAAAAAATTCGAGAAATCACAGCCAATACAGAGGCTTACCGAAAATCGTTCTCCCACGAGCTATTCGCGAGTGGAACAGGGTTGGAGGGATGAAACAGAGGTACCGGAAGTACCCTCCGCCACACACCATTAGGTGGCTTGCGGAGTATGATGTAGATGTAGAAGAGCACTGCCACGCGCCGCGCTGCCCGGCCTCACACGTTGTCCCCAGCTAGAGAGCTCCTCCTACTAGTTTCCAAAACCCACGGAACTTCTTCTCGTACTTACGTGGCTCACCAGCTAAGTGGTAGAGCTGTCAGGCTCGGAAAGCGGGAGACAGAGTACATATACGGTGTCCCAAAGAAACACCGACATGCTTTACAGGCAGATTCCTTATACCAAAGTAAGAAAAAATGGCTAGTACACATGGGCTCCAAAATGCATACCTTAAGAGCCAGGAGTACTTGTTCACCTTCATTACTATGAGACAAATCTCTTCTACTGAAAGGTCTTCGCTTTCCAAATTTTGAAAGGAGTCTAGTAAACATGGGCTCTAAAATGCATACTTTGAGAGCTATGAGCACTTGCTCATCTTCGCTAGTGAAAACACACCTCTTCTAGTGGACAAATGCTGATAGTCTTAAAGTAGGCATTTTGGAGATCATGTTTACTAGACCTTTTTTCCTTGTTTCGATCCATACTACCTTCTCCCAAAACGTGGAAACCAAAGAGCTTGAAGTAGAACAGTATCGAAGATAAACAAGTGCTCATAACTTTAGGGCATGCGTTTCATAGCCAATGTTTGCCAGCAATGTTTTCATTAGTCGGTAAGAGCGTCGCGCGTCGCGCATGAATTGCGAAGTCCTGGGTTCGAGTTGCCGGCGGCGCACCGTTTTTGTTTCCCACTTGTAAGTGCTCGGTTCTGGCACCTGCTGCAGCATCAACGCACGCACGCAACGTCGTAAAATTGCGTATGTGTCGAGTAGAGTAATCGTCTCCAACGACACTCAGAACCGCACAACACATTTTTTTACGACAGTTTGTAACGGTGCGAATATGTCGGCCGCACACGCTGTCTTTCATTCCCTCCATTTTAGGTGACCAGTGCTAGGTGAAAGCCGCAACACAGGGGTGGGCAAACGGCGGCCCGCGTTTGTTTTCCATGCGGCCCGCGAAAGAAATTTCGGGTAAACATAAAAAAATACAGTCTCAAAAACGTGTGTTTCGAGACATAATTTGTTGACATGGCGTGTTGCGAAATGAGTTCCATTCATGTCGGTGCAGTACCCCGTAAACACTAACGTCAAGGACGATGTACGTAGGTAGCGCCAACTGCAGTGGCGGCCCGCGAACTTCATGTGTGGACCAGGCCCGGGGGTGACCGAACGCTGCCCTGCCTGCCGAATGGTGGAATTAGGTCTGCAAGCAGGGGATAATCATTATAGTACTTGCGTTGCAAAACTGTTTTATGTTGAGCGACGAACCGCCACGCAGTATTTCAACTTGCCAGAGGTCGGACTACATGGTCGAAGAAGGGTTAGCGCTGACAGTGTGTAACAATGACTCGGGCAGCACAGAACTTCCGGAGTCTGACGACGGGAATAACGAAGATCCCACTACGATTTGTTAACGCCAACTGTATCAACGTCTGACTGACGTCATTCGTTTGGCTGCGGCCAGGCCGGAATGATTGACTGATTTAAAAATTGAGTTTCAGTTAAAGAAACAATTTGTAGAATATACGGGACGCACATTATAAATTTTGGTTTCAGAATATAATGGAAAGTTTAGTGTCCAGAAACCTACTGTTTTTGGCTTACAACATGAGGTGACCGAATTAATGTGCGGCGACTTTGTTTTGAATTCACGTTACACTCCCATCAACTTTTCACTTAAACCGTGAGATGTTTTATAAGGAATGACAGTTATTCACTGACTGTCCTGTTTATTCTCTGAAACTGATATTTTTCGGGAGTGACGAATTTTTTGCTATTGTAGCCCCTGCAGTAGACGACATTCCCTCAAAAATACTGATGTCTTTGGAAGAGCCAACCATGACAAAACTATTCCACCTGCTGTAGAAGATGTGTGAGACGGGAAAAATACCCTCTGACTTAAAGAAGAATGGAATAATTCCCATTCCAAAGAAAACAGGCGCTGAGAGCCGTGATTATTACTGAAATATCGGTTTAATAAGTCTTGAAGCCAAAATACTAACACAGACTATTCATAGAAGAATGAAAAAAACCCTGTTAGAAGCCGACCTCTGTAAAGATTACTTTAGGTTCCAAAGATATGTCGGAATACGCGAGGTAATACTGACCCTATGATTTCATTTAGAAGATAGCAGTTTTAGACTTAGAGGAGGTGTTGACAGTGTTGACTAAAACACTCTATTTGAAGTCCGGAAGGTAGGAGGGATCAAGAGTTTGTTTACAACTTGTGCAGGAACCAGACGGCAGATATAATAGTCGAAGAATATGAAAGGGGAGCGGTAGTTGAGAAGGGAGAGATACACGGTCGTTGAGTCTATCCTCATCGTTATTCAAACTGTACATTGAGCAAGCAGATATCAAAGAAAAATTCGGAGAGCGTATTCAAGTACAGTGAGAAGAAATAAAAGCTTTGAGTGCGACATTGCAGTACCAGAGTCGGTACGAAGTACCTATTCCTTTGGACACGGGAGTTACATTACGTGCATGAGCGTAGGTTGTACACATGTGGACGACGTATGTGAGTCTGGGGATGGCCGTGTGTCCTGATCGGATAACCGAAGCATTTTAAGGCGACCGATAGCGTAGAAAATACGGACTCTAGTCCGGATCTGGCACAAATTTGTTGGTATTTCATTAAACAGCTGATGATTGTCCTTATTCGCAACTGCGATTATATTTCATGAAAAACTGTCAGTTCTGTCAGAGATACCAAAGGACTTGAAATAGCTGTTGAAAGGTGCATGTAAGATTGTCCCCAGCAAAAGCAGAACAAGTGGAATAGAATGAAGTCTAATTAAATCAGGCGATGCTGAGAAAATTAGATTAGGATGCGGGATGCTAAAAGTAGTACATGAGTTTTGCTATTTGAATATATAGAGAGGATATAAAATGTAGATTGGCAATGGCAAGAAAAGCGTTTCTGAAGAAGTGCAATTTGCTAACGTTGAATACAAATTTAAGTGTTAACAACTCTTCTACGAAGGTATTTGTCTGGAGTGTAGCCTTGTCTAGAAGTGGAAGGTGCATGATAAGTAGTTCAGTCAAAAAGGCCCTAGACACTTTTGAAATGTGGTGCTACAAAGAATGCTGACAATTGGATGGATGGATAGATCGTGTAACTAATGAGGAGGTACACAACGGAAGACAGATATCTGTGTCACGACTCGAGTAAAGGAATGAATCTGTGGTTTTGTGGAAAGATCGCAATAACACACCGAAGTCGCCAACACGCATCGATACCACAGACATTAGCAGCGCCTCGCTGGAATTCGCAACAAGTGGGAGGCGCTCCTGCAGACACGCCTTCTCCAGCAGCACTTCAGCGCCATCGCATCGCACGGTGGTCGACACAGAGCCGAGCGTGGACTCACTCTGCCCCGGTTCGTTACGTCCGATGAAGCAGTCAGCGACATCTGGTCAGTACACCGGTGCTAGTCGAGTCTAATGGTTCTAATGGCTCTAACCACAGTGGGACTTAGCATCTGTCCTCAGTTCCCTAGACTTAGAACAATGTAAACCTAACTAAGGACATCATACACATCCATGTCCGAGGTAAAATTCGAACCTGCGACCGTAGCAGCAGCGCGGTTCCGGACTGAAGAGCCTAGAACCGTTCGGCCACAGCGGCCGGCTATTCGAATCTGATGGAAATGTTCTTCAAGAGAAGAATTCGCCATTGTGTGCATCGAGTGATCCTTTACTGCTCAAATTATTCCGCTAATTGGTGTAATAAAGTGAACTAATGTTTTATGTGTTTTACTTACGATCACCCATCTCCCAGAGAAATCAAAGCACTCACAGTTATGACCAGACGATTTTAGTTCGTCACACCACAACACGGTAGATCCACAGGACACATTCGAGAAACGTCAAGGTATCATCAGTTTAGTATTGGAGGGATGTATGGGTAGGAAAAATTCTACAGGAAGACTAAAAGGTGAACACAGTAGGTGGGTTCAAAAGGATGTATTCGTAGATGAAGAGACATGCACAGTATAGAGCAGCGCTGAGAGCTTCATGAAACCAGTCTTCGGACTGAAGGCCAGAATGAAAAAAGGAATTACGTGAACGTTGGCAGTCAGAAGCAAATTTAGGGCACGAAGATGACTTTAAATATTTATCCGCTGCGGGACGATCGTTCTTGTGAAGCACAACTTGCTCTTTACTGACACGAAGTGTTGAGTGCTACTGACAAGGGATTTCAAATTGATTCCGTATTTCCAGATTTCGACTTTTGAAATTGTACCTCACACGCGGCTTGTAATCAAATTGCGTGCTTATGGAATATCGTCTCAGTTATGCGACTGGATGCGTGATTTCCTGTCAGAAAGCTCAAACTTCGAAGTAACTGACGGAAAGTCATCGAGTGAAACAGAAGTGATTACTGGTGTTCCCAAAGGTAGAGTTATAGGCCTTTTTCTGTTCCTTATCTACATGAACGATTTAGGAGACGATATGAGAAGCCATCTATGATAGTTTCCAGTTGACGCTGCCGTTTATCGTCTAGTGAAGTCGTCAGATCAAAACAGACTGTAAATGATTTAGGAAAGGTATCTATTTGGCTACCGTTCTATAGGCAGAATACTTAGAAGATGCAACGCATCTACTAAAGAGACTACCTACACTAAGCATGTCCGCGCTCTTTTGGAGTACTGCTGCGCGGCGTGAGATCATTACCAGATTGTATTAGCGGAGTATTATACACATTCGTAAAGGCAGTCAGTAACACTTAGAAGAGCTTATTTACTTTGCGTCTTCCATCCTTGCAGCGGGCAGCCCTCGCACACATTAAGCAGCTTTAGTGAGGTGCTGGCTGCACGACATTGAACACACTCCCTTACGTGCCCAGTTTCACGGTCTACGGTGTAAAAAACTACCTTCTACTAGGGCAGTGTAATAAGTCGACCGTGGCGAACTTGGCACGTAAGTGAGCCTTTCCCGCGTTCGTAGGCCAGGAAGCCCACTGAGCTCTTGCCGCACGTGTACTCCACGCACCTCGCCAGTATGACACTGTTTCTGCACCGCAACTCCAGTCTACGCACTCACGCTAAATGGAACGCATTTTCCAGTTCACTTTTATACTCTCTGTCCTCAACATACCGACATTTATTCATTACTTGACAAAGAATGACATTCCATTTGCAATCAACAGTTACTGTTATGCATATCCATTGTGCATTTTTAAAAAACTGCTCAAATATTGAGCAGTTTATACACTGCCTGTCGAAAAAGCTCCCAGACTGATTCTATTCCTGACTCATAAGCGAGGTGGGCGTAGTAACTACTGTAGCAACAAAATGGTGGCCGTCGACCGTCGTGTATCAAGGTTGTTGTGTCACAACCCGTAGTGCAGAGCAGCAACGACTCCAAACCGAGAGTCCAGCACGTTTTAGACAACGTTTTGAAGAAGAGAAAAATGCATACAAAGTTTGTCCCGCGCACTTTCACACCCGAACAAAAACGACGATGCGTGGACGCTTGCCGCGACATGACTGAAAATCATTATGGGCGCTGAGATGACCTAACACAAAACAAGCAACTTCATAAATTTACATGACGGCTCAGCTCATTTGGGGGGAGATAATATGCAACAACAGAAGCCACAGAACCATCATAAAAACATTCTCTATTTTTTACTAATCCACATTCGAAATTTAGGACTGACGAGGTATAATAGTCATAAACAAATATTTCATATTAAACATTATACCTTAGGAAATTTACTCTGGTAAGTTATTATTGCACTGACTAATTTATTATTAATAAGTCAAAAGGGGGAGGTGCCAGTCATCTGTGTCACCAGACGGCAAATCTGGTTCATGGTGCACACTACCTGTTGAAGGTTGCCCGTGTAACCGTTTCCAGGGGAAAAAATTTTTACCAGTATCTGATACTGGCCTATTTATAGTTAGAATCGAAAAATTTGAAATGATGTCATAACGTAATGATTAAGAGATATAATCATGTGCTAAAGGTTTAACACAGTAAGACATGTACTGTATTTATAAAATTAGACAGCGTACATCAGGCGTACAAATTAGCCACACTCAACTCATCCACTGTCTGTATCTACACGGATGCTCTTAAGAGGCTCGCAGGGGGTTCGGCGAACCACCTTCACAATTATTCTCTGCTATTCCACTCTCGAATATATCGCGGAAAAAAACCAACACCTATATCTTTCCGTGCGACCTCTAGTTTACCTTATTTTACTATGATGATCCTTCCTCCCTAAGTTGACAGGCTTCAACAATGTATCTCCGCATTCGGAAGAGAAAGTTAGTGATTCGAATTTTGTGAGATGATCCCGCCTCAACGGGAAGCGCCTTTGTTTTCATGATGTCCACCCCTAGTCCTGTATCGTGCTCGTGACACTCTCTACCATATTACTCGACAATACAAAACGTGCTCCGTTTCTTTGAACTTTCTCGACGTACTCCGCCAATACATCGCGCAGCAGTACTCCAAAAGAGCACGGACATCCGTAGTGTAGGTGCTCTCACTAGTAGAAGCGTGCCATCTTGCAAGTATTCCGCCAATAGAACGGTCTCTGGTTCGCATTCACCAGAACATTTTCTAGGTTTTCTTCCCGATTTCACTTGTTCTAAATTAGAATTTCTAGGTATTTAGCTGAATTTACGGCCTTTACGTTTGATTGATTTATCGTATAACCGAACTTTAATGAATTCGTTTTAGCACTTATGTAGATGGCCCCATACTTTTATTCAGGGCCAAACAGTTTGTTTTGATCTTCTAACAACTTCACTAGACGATAAACGGCAGCATCAACTGGAAACAATCAAAGATGACTCCTCCTATTGTCACCTACATCGTTTATGTAGAAAAGGAACAGAAAAAGGTCTATAACCCTACCTAATCACTTCTGTTTCACTCGATGACTTTCCGTCAGTTACTACGAACTTTGACCTTTCTGACAGGAAATCACGCATCCAGTCGCATAATTGAGACGATATTCCAGAAGCTCGTAATTTGATTACATGCCGCTTGTGAGATGCAGTGTCAAAAGCCCTCTGGAAATCTAGAAATACGGAATCAATTGGAAATCCCTTGTCAGTAGCACTCAACACTTCGTGTCAGTAAAGAGCAAGTTGTGTTTCACAAAACGATGTTTTCTAAATCCGTGTTGATTGTGTGTCAGTAGACAGGTCTCTTCAAGGTAATCCATAATGTTCGAACACTACATGTTCAGGAAGATATGCTTTTATTTAGTGATTGAAGTTGCTTCGCTAGTCCAGGGATATCCACCTCCGAGTTACTCATGTTTGCACCTGTTCTTTCTTCTAATTCTGGAATATTTACTTCGCCTTCTTTGGCGAAGTAATTTAGGAAGGCTGTATTTAGTTTAGTAACTCTGCTTTGGCAGCACTGTCATCGGTAGTATTTCCGTTGCTATGGCGCATAGAAGATTGTGTCTTCTCGCTACCGTACTTTACATACGACCACAATCTCTTTGGATTTTCTGCCAGATTTGGAGAGAAAGTTTCGTTGTGGAAAGAATTAAAAGCATTTCACACTGAAGCCAGCGCTAAATTTCTAGGTTCTGTAAAAGAGCGCCAGTCTTGCGGATCTTGAGCTCGTTTAAATTTCGCATGCTGTTTTCGTTGTTTCCTCAACAGTGTTCTGAACCTTTCTGTGTACTAAGGGGGATCGGCTCCATCGTTTGTTAATTTATTTGGTATAAATCTGTCAAAATCTGTCGATACTATTTCTTTGAATTCAAGGCACATACGATTTACACCTACATTATTAATTGGAAAGGAATGGAGATTATCTCTCATAGGTAGGCTATCTACATGGGTATATTTTTGGTTTATTTTTGGAGGAGTTGCGAGTTGCGGTATCTAGTCTCGCTCCAACAAACCTGTGTTCACTAATCCCTGTTTCAGTTTTATGTTCGTTACTAGGTAAGGATTAATTGTTGCTAAGAGATAAAGTGTGTTTTCACAACCATTTACTGTTCGAGTAGGCTTCTGAAGCAAATACTCGAAATAATTTCCACAGAATGCGTTTAGCAAAATTTCTGATGATGTTTTATGCGTCCCACTATTTGGGAGTGAGAGCTTAGCGACATGAACAAGCTTTATGCATAGTTTCAAACTTTTTCAGCATGAAACTTTTTCATGCTGACATCCGTCACAAATTGACGAAAATAAAAAGTTTTATCGCATACTATATTTTCGCCGTTCGTGTCGTAAAATTTTAGCATCGGGGATAAATTTTAATTTATTACTTCTTTCCTATTAATTTTATTCACGAGAAGTACTGCAGACAGTATCGACACACACCACTGAATGTAGTCGGGAAATTACATCGAATTCGGACAGCAAAAATGATTGACATTCTCAAACTTGATAAACAGAACGATGGGCCTGAAAACTACCGCCATATCGCTACCTACCACGATTTACAAATTGCTAGAGAGGATACTGTATGACAGAACTGCTCAGGAAATACTGAGCATAGATTGCACCTATCGAGCAAGCTGATTGCCGACCAGATACAAGTTGCGTCGATCAGGTTTTTGGCTCTTACAACATTCATTGAAGCAATATACCAAACAAAAATCGAAACTTCAGTTGCTTTTGTAGACCTTAAGGCAGCGTACGACACACTTTGGAAGCACGGTACAATTTACAAATTTCTACTTATCACATGTAAACGGCTGGCAGAGCTGATAATTGATATGCTAACATACGTTAATTCAGAACACACAAGAAGCAAACGAGGGAAGGTTAACAACGGCATTCCACAGAGTTCCGTTCCGGTATCTCTGCTGTTTAGCACGTACGTCGCTGGTACGCCTGAAGCAACTTCTTTAAAGTTTGGATATGCTGACGACTGGGCAGTGGTCAAACAACGTAATGGCATGGACGAAATTAGAAGCACTAGTGACTACCATCATGAGTAACTACTTCCACGATTGCATACTATTCCTAAGCCCAGCAAAGACAGAAGTCAGATGCTTTCGGTTGAATAACAAAATTGGAAACAAAGAGCCAGCGGTTTATGTTAACAATCATTTTGTCTCGCATAATATGACACCAAAGTGTCTGGATTGGCACTGGATAGGACCCTCGGTTACAAAGCACTACTTGGTGCTCTACAGCGGCCACTCTAAGTGCTTCTGCTCTGGGACTGATCTACTCGACGGCAAATTATTGGCCTCCAGTAAGGCTAAATATGCTCACACGAAGAAAATCCGCGTGGAATTGAACAGAACCATGAGAATGATATCTGGTACAGTAAAAAGTACAACGGTTCATTGGCTACCGATAGTTACAAGGAAACAATCGGGCTTGTTAATCACTGATTTTGATGAGTTTTAGGCATGTTTTACAGGGACCTGTCTTGAGTAACTGGATAGCGGCTTTTCTGCTTCCCGGGAAAATCTGTGTTGAAGTTTTACGCATGCCTTGTATATCCATAACGTTAGAAGAGTTTCGAGTGTACGAGCATAGAGGAATGGCTAAGGTCCTAGATTAGCAAGCCGGCGGTACGGGTTTAAATCCTACCAGTTCACTTTTTTTTTCCAATTCCAACTTACAGAATATCATTAGATATCATACCTCACGCAAAATTATCTAAAAATAGTCACCTCTGCCGTAGTAATTTCATTTATAAAACAAACATTGCAGCAATCTTTCTTCAAATGTGTATTCTGTTTTTGGTTCGTGGTGAAAATCACAACTATATTAACAGCTGCAAAGAGTCCTCAACGATGGACAAAGTATTAGCTGCTGCGGAAGGGTTGCAAGTACAGACGAAAGTACACATCCCTAATTTCAACCTCGATTATGTAATTAATACCAATCAAATCGGCTGCCTGTTCAAAAATGGCTCTGAGCACTATGGGACTTAACTGCTGTGGTCATCAGTCCCCTAGAACTTAGAACTACTTAAACCTAACTAACCTGAGGACATCACACACATCCATCCCCGAGGCAGGATTCTAACCTGCGACCGTAGCAGTCGCGCGGCTCCGGACTGAGCGCCTAGAACCGCACGGGCCACCGCGGCCGGCCCGGCTGCCTGTGCCAGTCGACGTACAATAGAATCCCTGCGGGACTAGGAGCGAAAACTGATTTGAACAAGATTGGTCATTCCTTCACAGCACAGTATACTGTAACTGCGTCAAGAAAGATACACTACTGGCCATTAAAATTGCTACATCAAGAAGAAAATCAGGTGATAAACCGGTAATCATTGGACAAATATATTATACTAGAAGTGACATGTGATTACATTTTCACGCAATTTGGGTGCATAGATCCTGAGAAATCAGTACCCAGAAGAACCACCTCTGGCCGTAATAACGGCCTTGATACGTCTGGGCATTGAGTCAAACAGAGCTTGGATGGCGTGTACAGGTACAGCGGCCCATGCAGCTTCAACACGATACCACAGTTCATCAAGAGTAGTGACTGGCGTATTGTGACGAGCCACTTGCTCGGCCACCATTGACCAGATGTTTTCAATTGGCGAGAGATCTGGAGAATATTCTGGCCAGGGCAGCAGTCGAACATTTTCTGTATCCAGAAAGGCCCGTACAGGACCTGCAACATACGGTCGTGCATTATCCTGCTGAAATGTAGGGTTTCGCAGGGATCGAATGCAGGGTAGAGTCACGGGTGGTTGTTGTTGTGGTGGTCTTCAGTCCTGAGACTGGTTTGATGCAGCTCTCCACCCTACTCTATCCTGTGCAAGCTTCTTCATCTCCCAGTACCTACTGCAACCTACATCCTTCTGAATCTGCTTAGTGTATTCATCTCTTGGTCTCCCTCTACGATTTTTACACTCCACGCCGCCCTCCAATACTAAACTGGTGATCCCTTGATGCATCAGAACATGTCCTACCAACCGATCCCTTCTTCTAGTCAAGTTGTGCCACAAACTACTCTTCTCCCCAATCCTGTTCAATACTTCCTCATTAGTTATGTGATCTACCCATCTAAACTTCAGCATTCTTCTGTAGCACCACATTTCTAAAGCTTCTATTCTCTTCTCGTCCAAACTATTTATCGTCCATGTTTCACTTCCATACATGGCTACACTCCATACAAATACTTTCAGAAACATCTTCCTGACACTTAAACCCATACTAGATGTTAACAAATTTCTCTTCTTCAGAAATGATTTCCTTGCCATTGCCAGTCTACATTTTATATCCTCTCTACTTCGACCATCATCAGTTATTTTGCTCCCCAAATAGCAAAACTCCTTTACTACTTTAAGTGTGTCATTTCCTAATCTAATTCCCTCAGCATCACACGACTTAATGCGACTACATTCCATTATCCTTGTTTTGCTTTTGTTGATGTTCATCTTATATCCAACTTTTAAGACACTGTCCATTCCATTCAACTGCTCTTCCAAGTCCTTTGCTGTCTCTGACAGAATTACAATGTCATCGGCGAACCTCAAAGTTTTTATTTCTTCTCCACGGATTTTAATACCTACTCCGAATTTTTATTTTGTTTCTTTCACTGCTTGCTCAATATAGAGATTGAATAACGTCGGTCAGAGGCTACAGCCCTGTATCACTCCCTTCCCAATCACTGCTTCGCTTTGATGTCGCTCGACTCTTATAACTGCCATCTGGTTTCTGTACAAATTGTAAATAGCTTTTCGCTCCCTGTATTTTACCTCTGCCACCTTTAGAATTTGAAAGAGAGTATTCCAGTCAACATTGTCAAAAGCTTTCTCTAAGTCTACAAATGCTAGAAAAGTAGGTTTGTCTTTCCTTAATCTAGCTTCTAAGATAAGTAGTAGGGTCAGTATTGCCACACGTGTTGCGGTATTTCTACGGAATCCAAACTGATCTTCCCCGAGGTCGGCTTCCACTAGTTTTTCCATTCGTCTGTAAAGAATGGAAAAACTAGTGGTAACACATCTGAAATGTGTTCAAAGTGCCGTCAATGCGAACAAGAGGTGACCGAGACGTGTAACCAATGGCATCCCATACCATCACACCGGGTGATACGTCAGTATGGCGATGACGAATACACGCTTCCAATGTGCGTTCACCGCGATGTCGTCAAACACGGATGCGACCATCATGATGCTATGAACAGAACCTGGATTCATCGGAAAAAATGACGTTTTGCCATTCGTGCACCAAGGTTCGTCGTTGAGTACACCATCGTAGGCGCTCCTGTCTGTGATGCAGCGTCAAGGATAACGACAGCCATGGTCTCCGAGCTGATAGTCCATGCTGCTGCAAACGTCGTCGAACTGTTCGTGCAGATGGTTGTGGTCTTGTAAACGTCCCCACCTGTTGACTCAGGGATCGAGACGTGGCTGCACGATCCTTTACAGCCTTGCGGATAAGATGCCTGTCATCTCGACTGCTAGTGATACGAGGCCGTTGGGATCCAGCGTGGCGTTCCGTATTGCCCTCGTGAACCCACAGATTCCATATTCTGCTAACAGTCATTGCATCTCGACCAACGCGAGCAGCAATGTCGCGATGGCTATCTGGTCTGACGAGACGCAAATCAAAGTGAACGGTACTGTAAAGCGCCACAACAGGGTGTACTGGGATCCTGAAAATCCTCACGTTCACGTGGACACACTTGTTAATGTACCGGGTTTGATGTTTGGTGTGGTCTGTCGTCGCACAGTTTGACTGCTCCACTCTTCTTTGAGGAGACCATAACTGGTGAGGTGTACCTTCATATGCTGCAAACATTGATTTTACCTGCCATGCGAGAGGCGTTTCAAAACGGAAGATGTTACCTACAACAAAGTGTTGCTACGCCTCACTGCCACAGGGACATCAGGGCCTACCTGGACGAAAGTCTACCTGGACGATGGACAGGTCGGAAATGAGCTGCCGAGTACCAGCGCGGTCTCCAGACCTTACACCTCTTGACGTCTACCTACGGGGGATGTTAAAGAATTAAGTTTATCAACAGAAATCAGCTCCACTTAAGAGCTATGAGAAATCATCGAGGCGTCCTGTGCGGTCAGCAGTTCAGTGGCATTGACACTTTTTGGCTGCTAACGGGGGTCACTTTCAACAGGTAAAATAACCTTCCTCCCGTGCGAGAAGTGTAACGATTTGTCATTTTGTTCCATCAATGTTGACTATCACAGAGCGTACATTTTTCTGGACTTCTCTGTTGTTAACTAAACATTGGAGTCAGTTGGATAACGAACTGAGGATATTCATGTTGGCCTGATACAGTGTGTCCTTGCGTAAGAGTTACCAGTCATGGCTCTGTACGCTCTTAAATAAACTGTTTATAACCATTTTCTAATACGCTTAATATAACTTGTAATTGCTGGCATCATCAGGCTTCATATGACACATCATGAGCCTAAGTTATGCCTCGAGTTCATTTGAAATAGTCTTTATGAACTGTGACAATTATAAATGTTAAATATTGTTTTTCACAACCACGGTTTAGTTCGCGATGAGCCTCTATCTCCGCCGCGATCCTTAAGTTGTCACTCTACACACCTGCAGCTCGCGCATCCCGGGTCGCTCGTCCAGCCGTCGGCACACCTGCCAAGCTTACTTTGCGTTGACCGCTGTCCGGCTCGGCCAGCTCTCGACGGCTCACCGTTCTGCTCTGCGGAGTGCTGCTGGCCAGCGGGCTGCCCTCAGCCACTGCGAGGCCACTTCGAGAGCTGTTCGGCACCGGTCACGAGCACTGACAGCGGTCGGGACGGCGGTGTGCTGGCCACGTGGCCCTCCGCGTCCGCATACGGTGACGCCTGAGGGCGGACGGTGCCTTTGGGCCTTCGAGTTCTGTTCGGACGGTGTTTGTTTGCTCGTTTTCTTAAGGGCACAAGTGCGGCTTACGAGCGTCACTTACATCTCGCCAGCATGTCCTTTGCATCAAATACTGGCGCCAGTCATCTGAGAGCTCAGTCACGTGTGCACCTACTGAGTCTCAGCCCTCGCCAACAGGAAACGGAAATTCTGCAGTTGCAAATTCTTACGCGCTTTCCACACTGAAAGTGTCAGTACCTCTGTGTGATCCTGCCCACCCGTGTAGTATAGGCTGCTAAGGAAGCTGTTTTCTCGGATAGCTAGACAACATTTAAGCAAACCATATTAACTGAGTGTATTACAGTAATTAAAGTGACAATACTTAACTTGCGTATGTACAAGGTGGGTCGCAAGCAGTTCGCAATATAGTCAGTGTCCTTGTAGTGTGGCCGAGGCTCGCTGAAGCGGCGCTCATCTTCTCTCCAGACTCAGGCTGCTCCTGGCGTGATGACGTAGTTTCACAGCCTTCTCTGCGGTTACGTTTCATGCGGAGGTGCCGGCGTTTGATGTTACGCAGGAACAACCTCGATCACTAATGAACACTAAGTTCCGATGTCCTACTTACACATCATTTACTTCGAATATGATGGACGTAGGGGAATTATGGGCGAAGTTTACAGTGAATGTAAATTTTGCTCTGGCGAACTACGCTCCGAGTATGTGGATTAAGCACGGAAAAGATCCACCGTGGTGTAACAATAATAGTCGGAAAATTTTGAGGAAGCAGAGACTGTAGCAATGTCTGTGGGACGGGTGAAATTAGTAGAAATTCTTGCGTGTACAACAAGAGCGCTGCGCAAAACACACGACTTCCATTGTCGTACATGAACGAACAATTTTGTCGAGAATCCTAAAAAAAAATCTCGTCCTACATAAAATCATTAAAGTCTGGTGTGGCAAGAGAAGACAGCAAAACGGAAGCAAGGTTCTAAATTTCTCGTTTAAAAAAAACCCATGCACCCATTTAGGATGGTACAGAAATAACATGCGAAGTTTTAGAAAGTTCACTGTAGTATTAACAGCGGTCGGCGTAAAACATAGAAATTCATTACAAGATTCTCGATTGCAACAGATGTTGATTGCAGTTGGGTACTGGTTTTAGTCTACAATGTAGACCCTCTTCAGGCGGTAACCAGCATGATGGCGGCAGTCGGCGGTTGATGGAGCTGCTACCTCCATTTGACACCACGTCCAGACGCGTCTTGGCACGTCCACCGCCACCAGCCGCCATCATGCTGGTTACCGCCTCAAGATGGTCGAAATTATAGACTAATACCAACTGTGTATTGCATTCGAGACTCTTTTAATTAATTTTAAGATATACTATTGTTTGACCGTCGTCGATATTCCTGCGTGGTGGACACAGAAATAAGTATCCGTGCCACTGAGAAGCAACTGAAATAGTTAAAAAAAATAACGTTCCAGATGGAGAAGCGGTCCCTACCCTGTTTTACGGCGTTTGTCACGAATCTCCATTCCTGCTCAATGTTCCAAAAGCGAAAACTGAGTGGATGTCAACCACAACGCGACAAACGCCGGTTTGCAACGTATGTATGTAGATCTTCACTTAAAACTTCCGGGCTGATAGGCCGTGGTCGAAGTATAGAATTGTCTCCTGACGTTTCGTCCCCGACTGCGGGAGACATCGTCGGAGGTAGATGTAGACAGCCGGCCGGGATGGCCGAACGTTTGTTTCTAGGCGCTTCAGTCTGGAACCGCGCGACCGCTACGGTCGCAGGTTCGAATCCTGCCTCGGGCACGGATGTGTGTGGTGTCCTTAGGTTAGTTGGGTTTAAGTAAGTTCTAAATTTCAGGGGACTGATGACCTCAGCTGCTAAGTCCTATAGTGCTCAGAGCCAGTTGAACCATTTTAGATGTAGACAAGGAAGCACTAACACTGCGATACAGCGTTTCCGCCCCACAGGCCTTCACTTCTACGCCCGAAAGCGCTGTCGACGAGCAACTTAAAAAAATGTGTAAACATTCGAATGTGTGGCAAATGTGGCCTGAAGAGGAGAATGATCGGCTTTTGACTGAGCCGAATAACAGGAAGTCCGAGGAAATTAGACAAAGAAACAGTGAGTTTGTACGGTATTGCTGGCTGCGAAACTACAGTGGGGTGTTCTTGTGCACGCTCGGAGAGGGTTTTCTCTCCTTGAGATAAAACGGCTCGCTTTCTAGGTGTGCTTTAGACACACGTATTGATTGTTGGTGACTAATAGGTGTGCGTACAGTGTGGTGTCACGTCGGTGTCGGGATGAGGGAAGCGAGAAGATGAGAGCCGCTGCTAGCAGGCACCAGGCGGCCTGGCCCGCTGCCCTGGAATTACAGGCAGCAGCCGGCGGCCTCAGCGTCCCCACCCGACGTGTTGAGGCGCGGAAACATAAGCAGTGAAATCAAGGGCACCGTGTTACTAATAGATAAATGTGTAAAGGCAGGACTAATTTGTGAGGAGAATCAGTCTTCTACTCGAGTAATGTGACGTTCTCGGTTTAATGTGGCGATCCACGCAGTTTGCTCGTGCCGCAGACTCTGCTACTCCGTGCGTAGGCGTGAAGGTGTTGTGGGACAGAGCAGTTGTGCTGAAACGTAAAAGGAGGCGAACTCCATCGAACCCCACTCGGGACTCGTAAGTAAAGCGGGGCTCTCGCCTACACCGTACGCTCTTCAACGTACCGGCGGACTGGTTGGGGCCGCTCTTTGCGCTCGACGCCGCCGCGGCGCTTCCCGGCCTCGTTAGCGCCCCACGGCTCATTAGCCCGGCTGCCGGCCGCCCGCGCCACTGCTGACGGCGCCGAGCCGCCGTCCGCCGCCTGCTCACTCGCTGCCGCGCCGGCGCTCCAGCCCCTCTCCACGGCTAAGTTGGCCCGTAGAGCCGAGTTTGCTCCCCCTCTCTCTCTCTCCCTCTCTCAGTCTCTCTACCCCTGTCTCTGTCTCTCTGTCTGTCTGTCTCTTTCCCTCTCTCACTCAGAAAGGGGGGTTGTTGTTGTTGTTGTGGTCTTCTGTTCTGAGACTGGTTTGATGCAGCTCTCCATGCTACTCTATCCTGTGCAAGTTTCTTCATCTCCCAGTACCTACTGCAACCTATATCCTTCTGAATCTGCTTACTGTATTCATCTCTTGGTCTCCCTCTACGATTTTTACCCTCCAAGCTGCCCTCCAATACTAAATTGGAGATCCCTTGATGCCTCAGAACGTGTCCTACCAACCGATCCCTTCCTCTAGTCAAGTTGTGCCACAAACTTCTCTTCTCCCCTATTCCATTCAATACCTCCTCATTAGTTACGTGATCTACCCATCTTATCTTCAGCATTCTTCTGTAGCCCCACATTTCGAAAGCTTCTATTCTCTTCTTGTCCAAACTGGTTATCGTCCATGTTTCACTTCCATACATGGCTACACTCCATACAAATACTTTCAGAAACGACTTCCTGACACTTAAATCTATACTCGATGTTAACAAATTTCTCTTCTTCAGAAACGCTTTACTTGCTATTGGCAGTGTACGTTTTATATCCTCTCTACTTCGACCATCATCAGTTATTTTTCTCCCCAAACAGCAAAACTCCTTTACTACTTTAAGTGTGTCATTTCCTAATCTAATTCCCTCAGCATCATCCGACTTAATTCGACTAAATTCCATTATCCTGGTTTGGTTTTATTGATGTTCATCTTATACCCTCCTTTCGAGACAGTGTCCATTCCGTTCAACTGCTCTTCCAAGTCCTTTGCTGTCTCTGACAGAATTACAATGTCATCGGCGAACCTCAAAGTTTTTATGTCTTCCCCGTGGATTTTAATACCTACTCCGAACTTTTCTTTTGTTTCCTTTATTGCTTGCTCAATATACAGATTGAATAACATCGGGGATAGGATACAACGGTGCCTCACCCCCTTCCCAACCACTGCTTGTCTTTCATACCCCTCGACTCTTATAACTGCCATCTGCTACGTGTAAAAATTGTAAATAGAAAGGGGGGATAGCAAATTTAAATGCTACTTAGCTTGCGGAACATTACACCGAATTTCAGGAACCGTTCTAAAACAGATTTTCCGGCAGTCAGTTACTTTACGCTAATCGATACATTAATCCTCACGGTGAGACTGCTTCATCAGCGAGTCGTGATGCGAACTCAATAGCTGAAGCCCGGCGAGCTGATCCTTACTTTGCCTTTCGAGTGTCTTCGGTCTCTCTCTCTCTCTCTCTCTCTGCCGGCCGCGGTGGTTTAGTGGATCTAGACGCTCAGTCCGGAACCCCGCGAGTAATACGGTCGCAGGTTCGAATCCTGCCTCGGGCATGGATGTGTGTGATGTCCTTAGGTTAGTTAGGTTTAAGTAGTTCTAAGTTCTAGGGGACTAATGACCACAGCAGTTAAGTCCCATAGTGCTCAGAGCCATTTGAACCATTTCTCTCTCTCTGTGGAAGGGGAGAGAGAGTGGAGAGAACGAGATGGAGGTGGTCGATGCTAGCAGTTGTTACAGTTGTTAGTAGTGGTGTCCGCAGGAGCGTGCGTGCTTCTCCGGCAGCAGGTGTCGAGCATTGCCGGCGCACGGGTTTTCCGGCGTGAGCGTGACGAGGCGGTGCGGTTACGGACGCTCGGCGCTCGGCGCGGCTGCCCCTCTCCTGTCCTGTCCTCGCTGCACTAGTTCGCGCTGCTTCGGGGATCCTCGTGCAGAAGTCGGACGATTCGTGGCCCAGGCTGCTCTAGTCGCTCGGAACGCCTTCCCTCTGTTTGTGGGCGAGCGCGATTTGTAACGTTCACCAGAAACTTGTCTCGGTTGTCCGCAGTTTGTTGAAACAGCTTTACGGTTGCCTTCGGCTCAGTTGTCAGCTTGACTTCTGCTGCGCTCCCGCATTTTCACGTAATTGCTGATTATTTAGAAGGGCCGCTGGCATGTGCTGTACTCCCTGCGGTATGGAAATTGGGTTTTTCTTTCGAGTATGATTGTCTTCAAAACATTTTAAGTAACAGTTCAAACTACTGTCTTCTTGTGATTTTGATTCCAAGCCCTTGTTGCCGGCACTCTGTTTAAAGATTAGATTTCATCTTGCCACCGTGCTGAACTTAAGAAAAGACATTCACTTGAATCAGTGGCAATGACTCGGTTCTTGCAGCGAGTACTGTATCTCACTCCTTAGAGAGCTTAATTATCGTTTAGCGGAATAAGTGCAATTTGTAATGATATTCAAACGGTACCTGCATCTGTTAAATTGTGTTACAGGAAGAGGAATTCCACAACGTCAGCTGAAGTACTTAAAAACCCCTGATCGTCGACCTTCACGACTTGACGGCAACCGCCAGCGCTGTACTACGGATGAAGAGCACCCCCCAGGTCGGCCTGCGTGAGTCGAGTCCACGCGTCGCCGTGCCGCCGGTGCCGTGGGCAGCGCGGCCGGCTGGAACCCAGTGTGCGGCAGCCGGCGTCAGCAGCCACTGACAGACGATGCCAACCACGAGTCAAGGTGCTACCCTGTATTTGTATGGAAATGTGTAATGATTCTCCTTCCACTGCGCCTACCGTCGACATCAGGTCACTGCCACCCTTTCGAGGCAAACTGGCGAGAGCGAACTGGGAGAGAGTCTCCCGATACAGAATCTACTATACTCACGCCCTCCCAATGGTCGCCTCTTTCAGCAGGAACAGTGGGAGGTGGACAGAGGGAGCGGCGAGGAGGACGTGAACTGAGAAAGGAATGACGAGGAGATAGACAGAGAGTGGAGAAAGAAGGAGAGTGACAGAGAATGGGGGCAGGTGTAGATTCTGAGATAGACGGAGGAGGACAAGACGGACAGAGCAGAGAGGAGCACAAAGGAAAGAGGAGGCAATCGACAGAGACAAGGAGAGGAACAGACGGATAAAGGGAGGGGGAAGTGGAAGTGGACAGAGAGTGGGCGTTCGGAAGGTGAAGACAGGGGAAGGGGGGGGGGAGGAGATGGACTGACAGAAGACTGCAATAAATACAAATCTAGGCAACGGTGGGTACTCTGCTACTCGTAAAGAACAACACTGCTGAATTCTAAGCCCACTTTACCCACGGGATGACAAATATGCACAACAATGAAACTTCCTGACACATCAAAACTGTGTGCCGGAGCGAGACACGAACTCAGGACCTCTGCCTTTCGCGGGCAACTACTGTACCTACTGAGCCGCCCAAGCACAATTACGACCTGCCCCCACAGCTTTACTTCCGCCGGCACCTCGTCTCTCACCTTCCAAATTTCACAAAAGTTCTCCAGCGAAAGTTGCACCCCTGGAAGAAACGAAACAACAGTCTGCAAAGGTGAAGCCTGAGAAAGGACTTAAGGCGTGACTCTAGGTAGAGTCCGCACACGATGCGATGGCCGATGCGAGTGACGAGTTCCCGTCCAAAGCGCTGGCCGAGTCCATTCCTTTGTTCGGAAAGGGAGACCGGGAGTGTTTGACACCTTTCTGCCGGTCGGGATGACAGAATGAGGCGCACGGGCTGCAATCTTTCTCAAATGATTTTGCAGAAAGTATTCAGTTAAACAAATCATTATTGTGTTAGTTAACCAGGTTCATGATGATGTGTTCATCATTTCCTTGGTGGATATAGTTATTGTGATATTTATGTGGAAGTAAGACTGCGTGAAATTCGAAAAAGTTTGTAATGAAAATAGGAATCACTATCATTTTGCATTTGGTGCATATTACATAACATGTTACTGCGTACGTAATTTAGGTAACATGCTGAACTGAATCTTTGTTAGACTTTGGTGGAGGTCTGTATCTGTCTCCAGTCTCGAGAAAATTGATCTGATGTAGCACACTCATATGCTACGCGCCGCGCCAGCGGTAAAGTCGGAGTGAAATATTCACAAGTTTCATAAACTGGGTTCCTCAGACGCTCACTTACTTAATAAAAGAATGTTCCAGTATCCTCCCACATTTGCGTCTGCACAACATGTTAGTGTGGTGACACTGTGTAAACTCCAGCGTGTTTTGCGAAACACAATTTTAACATGGCAGCAAGAGAAATGTGTAGCTTTTATTCAAAATTTGCAGCTCATGGTGCTTCTTTGAATGTTACAATTGGTTAACAAGCGAGGCGAAAATAGGTCGCTACATTTTCAGCGGAATTCTCTTTAGATACTAACCAAAACAGGGACGACACACCTTTTTGAATGGTCACCATGCAAGTGTGGGCGAAGAGGGGCTCCCCTTAATACACACAAAACACAAGAGCGTAGACTTCAATTTCTATTGAAACCATTATGCCACGAATCATTCTCGATTTTGAGGTTAGGAACGTTGCGAATCCGTCAACACAGAACACATTACTGAATAACTTTACAAATAGGTGGTCCTAATATGAGATACACTTAGATATAGTTTGTTTTTTGAATGATTGTTATGTTTATTCCATGAAGTCAATAAATACAAGCGGCGTTTAGTAAGTAATGCCACACATTTTTTGTCGGCCAGTTTCGGTTGAAATAATACGGAATTTGCTGTGAGACGTGGTGCGATGTTCCCGCTTCAGTCCCCACAGGCGGCGGTGCCGCACGTAGCCCTCAAACTGGCGTCGGCCACGGAGGTACGTTCCAAGCACACAAGTGTCACTGAGCTCCATTTGGCAGAAAACCAGAGCACTGCAGATATTCGTTGGAGCTACGGACAGCTAGCAGTGAACAAAAGCACGAGGAGTCGTTGGGCGAGGGGCCTATCATTGTAGCAAACCTGTCCGATTTGCCGCTTGCTGGCCAGCTGTACTCAACTGTGACTCGTGCAGCTTTGGGACATGCGTCCACTCTCATTTGAGCCGAGAGACGGATCACAATGAAACACCACGCTCCTTAACCGGACGTCTATGTCGGTAGTGCTGACACACTGGTCCACCAGCTGGGGTACGCAGAGTCGTGTGTCCCCGCTGCGTCCCTCGCCTCTCTACAGCCCGGGATTTTGCATCTTCGTACTTCAGTCCGTTTGGCCCTTTGAAGGACGCACGCCACGGGAAACAGTACGTCGATGAAGGGGAGACTACAGGTGCAACGAGGTACTGACTCCGACGTCGGCCAGTAGAGTGCTACCACGCAGGCATTCAGGACCTCTCAACGAGGTGACGTAACACCGTTGCGTTTAACGAAGATTATGTTCGAAAATAATATTTTATAGCCAAAAGAGCGGGGAATTTTATTGTGTATTGAAATCGTGAACTAAACCAACCTGCTTACTGAACGCCGCTCGTAAGCGCGACAATAAGTGGTATCAATTGTGAGAGCAAGGAGACAAAACTTTCCAGTTTTACCAAGAGATAGCGATGTACAAAGAGGTGAAAGTGCAGAATTTACGAGTACTAAAGGCGTACTTCAAGTGAAAGAACAAACGTAGGTTACGTAATGAAATAGACACTGTCAAATAAAAAGAACATAACTACAATCAAACTGTCCAAAATTTTCAAAGACTACAATAAAGCTTGGGATTCGTTGACGAAACACACGTGGTGAAGGCAACATATGGCACTGACCACATAATCAGAAAATGGTAGAATATTCTAGCATCTCAGTGACGTCAGTATTGTGACTACTCTCATTTTGTATTAACTTTCTAGTAAGTTGCCAAAGTAGTCACTAAAATATTTCAGGTGTGAGGGACGTACGTTTCACAGTCATTGACGAGGAGAAAGGCACGTAGTCCAAGAAATCGTAACAAGACCTACACTTCAAACGCAGTGTGTAGTGGTAAAGCAGCACACTCACGTGAGAAGAGCACTTGTAATCGTTGTGCCGACTGCAGTAGCAAGCAAAATCCCAAACAAACAAGCTAAATGTGTTCCACGTATAAAATTCATTCGCTGTGATGAAGGGAAGACAGCGCTTTCAGTTTAGCGTAAGTAGCACTATAACTTGTAGGGAACTGAAAGGATTGTTTGTACGTCTGGAATGGATGGTCATCATAAAATTATATGTTAGGGGTTCTGTTTTTGTGATTCTATTCTCACTCCTGTTTATTTTGCAATAAAGATTCAGTTTATCAAATGACTGATATAATTACTTTACAAATGTTCAATTGTGATAAAGAATGGCAATATTTATGTACCGGTCTACTGAAGTTAGTACTGCTTACAGAGGTTTTATGTTCAAATGACATACTGAAATTAAAAATAAATTTTATGTTCGAGTTTACTTGGTGTAAATATATAAGAAAAACATTATGTCAACGCAGTTTTAACCAACAAAATATTTCGTGGCTCAAAGGGTTTGGAGAAATGATGCAAAAGTTAGAAGTGGATGGACAGTAGCCTAGCCTTCCCGAATGCAAGTCCAGTGTGCCACCCGGGCTGGTGAGCTGAAGCAATTCGAGGTCCGAGGTAATCAATGGTTACACAAAGCGACAAATCGTTTTAAATATCTTCTCATACAAGAGACAGTGACAAAGAGAGAGAGAGAGTAAAATATTTTTAAGTTGACCTTCTTACGTCTGCATGACCATTATGCGCCAGTTAACACTGATGGAAATAAGCAGGGGGGACACAGCGTGCTCTGCAAATTGCAGGACTGTCTCTTAAAGATCTGGACAGTGACAGTATTCACCGTACTAGAGGCCTGAGACGTATTTGAGCTACGATCTTCCCCAAGTGTTCCACTTCCCTGAGTGAACGTTAAACCATTCATGGCAACAGCGAAATCTGCCCAGTTTACTCTAGACTCTGTCCTTTACTAGCCAACTTAAGAATGGTGACGGTCGTGGATTACGGACGCCCAAGGACCCACTGTAGCACGCCAGGTCTGTGGTGTACGAAGATACTACACAAGAAGAGGTTGCGACAGTTGGTACCAGAAGTAGCGTGGACGTCCGTTTGCAGCAGGAAGATAGCTGCGCTCGAATCGATCACGCTGCCCGCGGAAATCGAGCCCGCTGAGCAACAGAGAGAGATGCGCGCCTAAGTAACGAGCAGAAACTGTGAGTCGCGAGCTTTAAGTCAGTCCGAGTCTTTCTATGGTTCCTGGAGACCGTTCGTCTTGTATTCAAGTCATTGAGTGAGATAGAAACAGTGGTTAATCTTCAGAGGAAGCAGAACAGTGAATCGAATTATCGTGTATGGACGGAAACCGCCTGCCTTCCAGAAGATTAGTTTTCTTCCAACTTTAGTTCAGAGAACATTATTTTTGTTTGTGTTTATTGAGCTGTAGTCAACACAGGACAGATAGGCTAAACCTGCATTCTACAATTGGTGAAGCAGCTTTACCAAAGTCGAGTAATATATTTTAGTATTCACTGTTCCGTGTTACTTTCATTGTGAATGTGTGTTGCCACAGAACCCACGCATCCTTCCTAGCAGGACACCTGTATAAGTGTTTTTTTCATCAAAGTGGACGCCTTCAGTTCACAATAAGATGGAAGCAATGAACACTATAGTGGCACAGTGGATAGGCTCGAGAGGGGCCATCAGTAGCAGACTGGACGATCTCTAGAAGAACCAGGGGCACACTGCACGGATTAATCAGCGCCCACCAGGAGCACACTCGATCCACTGCAGAGGCACCACAAATAGCAGATCAGATGGACGCCAGAAGGTAAGCAGTAACACACTGGACGAATCCTGAAGACACACCAGGAGCGCAATGGACTGACTCTGGATGTCCCACAAGTGGCACCCTAGAACACCGAGGTTCCAGCAGCAGCACTCGAGATACTCAGTACAGCCCAGTGGGAAGCGCGTGGACGGACTCAGCAGTGCCCAGAGAGCACCACATCCCTTATCTCGCTAACTGTGTGGGGAGGAGGGGAGGGGAGGGGAGGAGCGCGGCATTCGTACTTCGTTTCGGGTGACGATCCAAAAAGCTACCTTAAATTATACCGAATTTTTATTGTTCTCTTACATTGGTATTATCACGGTTGTGAAATCTGGAGTGGTTCTGAGTAGCTAATATGTATTCAAGCAAAGCGAAAAAGGTATTTTATTGGTTTACTTAAGTATTAATTTGATCTGCTAAAATTAGAGCGTTGAGGCGCTGTTTTATCTGACTAGGTGTATTTTGTGAGTTAGCATTAGAGTATGCGTAGTACATGAATTGTATGTCATAGCAATAGATGAAGAAGTTGCCATCGATACTTAAGTAGCGCCGTTCGTACTTTGACTCCGCTGAGTAATTTTCTCGTAGTACAAAGTGCCTGTCGAATGGGAGTAAGCTAGAGCACTACTACTAACCCGGTGCACGTCCGATGTCAGGCAAAATTTGATATTCAGTATTTCGCACAGTTATTGACAAAATCAAAACATTTAAAATGCTGTCATAAACTAACGATTGAGGAATGTGATGTTAGGTTAAAGATTTACCAGAGTAAGACATGTACCACGAACTGTGTACGTCTCCGTAGGCAGTGTAACTTAGAACGCGCAAGTACATCCAATATTTGAGAATTAGAGCGCTCAGCGGTTTCCAACAAACTTTAAACTTTTCTAACCTTTTCCTCACTTACACGGTTTAATTCAAATACGTAAGATATTAACTCATTTATAAAGTAATCAGACGTTTGAAGCTGACTTACATGTGGGAGTCAGATCCCCTAAAGAATCGGCGGTTTTTTGTCCACTCTAACTGAGCATCACAGTGCTAAACATTAGGTGAGACTGATGCGTGGACTAGTTTTTATCTTAGGCAACAACATACTTTTCTAAATTTATTAAGTGTGTGTAGGCTAACGAGAAAGTGAGTGCCGGCACACCACTGCAGAGCACGGACTCCCCTGAGGCCCACAGCAGGGTGTGCGGCAGGATCGACTGTCGCCCTCTCCAGTCTCCCTGACGAAGCGACAGTGTCCCAGTGAAACGTAATTTGCCATCCCGATGGTCGATTCAGAGTCTACACAAATTTGCGAATCAGCTGATATATGTCTTTGATCGGTCCGAATAACGTCCCGAAAGTCGACGAAATTAATCATCAAGTAAATGGTATAAAACTAATTTTCCGTGACATTTAAAGATTGGCGTAGGCTTGTCTAATTGGAACACCGTTGTCTCTGGGAGGCGGAAGAATTTTTCCAGCCTCGGTTTAATTATGGATAATAATTCGCAAGATGGTGAACAGCCCCAAAGGCTGACGCAGCCGTTACTCTGAATTTCTTTTCACGGCGCAGCGAGACTAGACCTTCTCGCCCTTTCGCAGATCTGACGCCACTCCAGGAACACCACCAACCTCTGGACTGCGAGACCGGGCCTTACTGACACGAACAAAGCCTAATTTCTCCCTGTTCAGATTGGCGGGCGCCTTTTTCTGCCAGAGGACGAATACAGAGGTGCAACGCCCTCGGCAACAAAAGTAACGAGAGAGGGCCTCTGGTCTACAGTCGTTTGCAGTTCTTGGTTGGAGTCTGTTTGTATTCTTCAATAGCGCAGGTGTTGCCGTCCTTCTGCGTGCCTACTGTTCTCAGTAGCAGCCCTCGACCCCACAGCTCTGGTTAGCCCTGTTTCGCATTCACTGTTGTGTGACCGCGATTACCTCGGCGGTGAATTCATAGAAACGTAAAAGTTTGCATCTGAATCGGCGGGAGCGATGAAGTTAGCCATTCTTTCGTAATAGTAATTTGTACTGCCCCTGCCTGTGCTTCAGCCTCCTCAATTCTCGTTGCTATTAGTCATTTCATGAATCTCTCAGTGTACGTCGTCTCCGGTCAAACACTGAATGAGTTCTCAAAATGCTCTTTTATGTTGTAGTTGGGAGGGGTTTCTTTCAATAAAATGATGATTAGGGACCCTAGACGGGTCAGCCAAAAGTCAGGGGAGGGGGGGGGGGGGGGTTTAAAAAGAATGCTTTTACTTGTTCACTTTGCCTACTGGATCGGGTCGTTGGCTCTGGCTGAAGGCCTGTTATGAGACCCAACCCGTTAATTATAACTGCCCCTTCACTAATTTTGATTAATATTTAGTAACTAAATAGTGTTCAGGGAACTGATCGCTACTAAACAAACAAGGATAGCACTGAACACATTTATTGAACAATAATCTTCCTAACATCAAACTGAACAATGACATACATTTATAAGTGATACAATCAAGCTAGTAATGGCA
Organism: Schistocerca serialis cubense; assembly: GCF_023864345.2. NCBI lineage: Eukaryota > Metazoa > Arthropoda > Insecta > Orthoptera > Acrididae > Schistocerca > Schistocerca serialis. Next base: position 946,151,261 of record NC_064641.1, on the reverse strand, counting down.
ATGGCCCTTAAATTCCTAAACTAACTCTTAAGGTCGGATAACGCATCTGTACTTGTTATTTTCCACTCTCTCCCCTTGTCAGACGGCATAAAATACGTCAGACAAACCTAATGCAATTAACAAATTCTCAATAAGAGCGTCGCTCGAAAACTGAGCTCCGGTAATCACAGGATTAAATGTCGAAACTGAGCATCACGTTACCAAATGCAGCATCGTGGACAAGTCAGCAAGCTGCCGATGGCGTCTGCGTCGTCGAGGAGCCTCAATTTCAACAAAAATGAATATATTTTCGCGAACAGGCTTCCTGTTCGTAAACTCCTATTCAAAAGCTAATTCTGCTTTCTTTCCAATCGTCTCGCACCCGTTAAGACGGGACTCACCAGCCCAAAGGCGGAATCCAGTAACGTCTTTAATAAAGTGTGGCTCAGGGAAATTGCTGTGCTCCTGTCTGCTTCCTGTGAGACAGTATTCCCAACCGTAATTAGCGGAAACAGCCTATCAGTAAAACATGACAGTACCCTTAACAGAATACTAGTTTCAGTTGCAGCTTGCAGATTTATTCAAAGTTCTGCACAGCGCACTGAAAAGAATTTACTCTCCTACAGCAGAGCCGAAAGCACGACGTCCGCTCGCTACAGGAGCTAAGACAGCTCCAAAAGCTTCCCTCTGCAAAAATCAGCACCCCTACGCTATTTTTCGAGTTGGCCAGTCCCGTAGCTCTAGACCAGCACAGTTCGCTCCCACTATTATTTCCTGGCTTCTTCCAGCCAATTAAAACATTTTGCGCCTTACTGCGCCGAGAATGTTCTGGAACAAACTGAAACTCCGTTCAAGATTGAACCCACCAATCGTGTCTCTCTGTTCGCCCTCGCGCAGGAAAAGGTCATTGCACTAGCTTAATCGCATTTCTCTGAAAGCCCCAGAAAACGTTAAGATTCGTGGGAAGGCTCCCTTAGGCGCCAGCTCATCTCGACATAGCGGCGTCGGCGTAACGCCCAGCGCCTCGAAGGCCTGCCTCTGTAGTCCTCGCAGTGGGTGCCTACCTGCTCCGGCGGCGCGTCTCCCCCAGTGGGACGCTTTCGCATGCCGACTAGTAATGGTCGGTTGTAAACTTCCGCACCCCTGTGCGCTGCCTTTGGGCAGTGCCGCTCATCCGCTCCAGCCAACTCCATGAAAATATCACCTGAACCCTGACTTCATGCAAAATGCGAATTTCTTAAATTTAATACGCGTCTTATGCCGTCTGATACTCCCTATATTATATTACAGTAAGGTGCAATATACTGCTGCCTTACATAGTTGCCTTTTTTTTTTTTTTTTTTTTTTTTTTTAGCAAGAGTCTTCAGTCTAGGTCAGCGGTTCTCAATTTCCCAATTTTCAATCATAATTTCCTTCGCTCACCCCTCCATACCACACTGTTACTCATACGAGAACAATATAATTACACAATAATGAATTTTGAGTATTTTGAAGCTAAAGCTACAAACTTACGAATTTTACTATTTAATAAGAGCAAGTAAATTTATTGCTATTTCGCAACATCGAAATGCTGCATTGATAAAACCAGAGTCGATGGCCGTCTATTGCTCTCTGTCAAACGGGTAGCGCGCAAAAGTGCTCCTGAAGCTCTCTCAACTGCTGAAGCACAAGACTTCATATACTTCACGGCGAGTTGCGAAATCACAAGACAATTTAGTAATAAATCGCTCTTCGAATTTTGGACAGGATTTGATTGGCGAGTTTTTTTGCACTGGAAACAAGAGAATTTCGTTTACTGTTAGCATTTTCCTCAACATACCTTTTCAAAACCGGATTTTCTGCGTTTCCTACTTTGAAGACAATATGTAGATCTCAGCTAAAGATAGAAAAATAACTCAGAGAGTCTAATTTTAATATTAAACCCTCTTTTAAAAAGCTTTGTCCACAAGGCAGGCCGAGGGTGTCATTAATAATTACTAAGCTTGTTTTTAATTCAGTACTGTAAAGTTAGTTGTTGAATGCAATGTGCAGTGCTGATGCTCTGAGATCTGCCAGGTTTCTAGTCTCTGGAATTTCCCTGTTGCCTCCTAGAACTATTCATTTAACTATCAGAATCCCCTGCCAGACGAGTTGGTGTCCGATGCTGGACGTTATCGAGACAGCTGTAAATTAACAGGTTAAGCTTAACCCTAGAGTAACAAGGTGCTAATCCCGATACATAAATAACAAGGTAGGGTAAAAATTTACCCCACGTCTTCCTGAATTATATGTTTCACAAAAGAGGTTCTGGAGTAACATAAAGTAATAATCACAAAATATGAAATTTATTACAAAGTATAGTCATTTTTTATAATATGACAAAGCAAATCATAACTATAATATCAATGCATTTTACTGTATCATGGTTGTCATATACAGAAATATGACGCTCCACTTATCTATTGCATTCAGTTACCCTTTGTGTTATGACATTGCAAAACACAATAGAGTAAATCAAAAGGCATAAGAATCATTGAAGGAAGAAACTTGTAAATTGGTAAAAAGTATAAAGCTAACAACTACGAAAAAATAGTTCCTCATGTGAAAGGAAACACAGAGTTTATAAATTATTTTCAAAATTAGATGATATTTTGAATATACCAAACATTTTCAAACTGTTATGGCAACTTTGACAAATATTTTTCCGATAGTCCTTGCACACTGTTTTCGAACAGACACAGCGACTGCAAAGAAAGCTTCGTCCACTTTGTTTTGAGATCGTTTCTGGTTGTGCTGCTGATCTTGGAATATCGCTCCCAAAATGTGTCAAAATCTGTTCCAAGCTTATACGAAGCTCTTTGGGTAAATTTTTTCTCGTAGTTCTGTCCTTAATTTCTGCTTCAACCAGCCCGAATGCTAATGACTTGAGAAAATTGCTGTGCCGCCAGTATCCTTATACAAGACATTGGCATTTATTCCTGATGCATCTAAAAGCCCAAACATGTATCGCATTGTCCAGCGCCTGGTTTTTCGTGCTGTAGTCTTGTTGTGGCATAGTAAATCAAATACATCGACTCCCCCTTTGTTATCATTGTAGAAAAGTACTGTGTTCGATTTCTTTGTCTTCTCATCTATTTCACCTATCTCATGCATCGTTGACAAGAGAATAACGTTTTTATTTTTCTTTGGAATGTAATACTCCAACATTTTTTTCTCTCCTGTAAATGAATACAGATGAAGAAAGTGGTCTATTCTTGGTTTGAAGCAGTGATTCAGGTATTTATGGTTTATTCTTGCGTAAGGTGCAGACCATTGTCAACTTCTTGTCAGCCAGTTTGTCGGCTACTTCACAACAAGCAAACCAGTTGTCCATTGTAATGTTCCGGTTGGCTCTATATACAGGTTCAAATAATTTCATCACATTATATGTAGGAACCGGAACACATTTGTCCCTAGTCTCTTTCCCCAAATATGGAATTCCTGCATAAAAATAATATCTCTTCGCGTCACATAATGAAATTATCTGTAGCCCATATTTGTCCGGCTTGCTTGGCAGATACATTTTGAACGGGCATCTGCCTCGGAAGCTGAGTGTCTCGTCAATGGTTAGGAGGGCAGAGGGAGTTTACAATTCTTGACTATGTTTGACAAACATACACCATAAATCACGAAATGCAGCGAACTTGTCTGCTGTTCTTCTTTGCAATCTGGTATGTTGGTCATCAAATCTTAGATTATTGATCAAAAACTCGAATAGGTTTTTCGTCATAACTCGTCAGAAAAATGGGGACCCGTATACTACAGACCACTCATCAGTACAATTCCGATGCGCATTTCTTAGAGCTCCACTCATAAAAAGTATACCAAATAAAGCTTTTATTTCGTTTTGGTTGGTATCTCCAATATACAACTGCGGTGATGTGAATTTTTCCCTCGAATTAGCAATTTTTTGGTTTGTGTACGTAACTATTAGTGAAACCATGTCACTAGTAAACAACAGTTCAAATAATTTCAGGGGAGACGTTTCGTTTAATGCCTTGCCTAGTGCACCAAGTGCATGTACCACTATATTCTTTGCTGGCACTCTCGACGCATTTTTGTGGAAGGGATGTGTGTTCCAACAATATCCATTTCTGCCATATAAAATTTTCCTTACTTGGCTATCTCCTTCGTCAGATGCATCAACCTCAAAGGGCGGTACATCGAATTCGTCATCCTCCTGGTCGTCTGTGATATGACCGTCTTCAGGTTCTCTCACATCTTCGTCTGATTCACTGTAATATATGTTTTCAGCCTCTTGACGCTCAAATTCTCTTATTATGTCCTCTGGAGTTCTTAACAGTTCATGAGAAGACATTTTCTACGCCTGGAAAAGAAAGTACCACCTATTTTATAAACAAAAAAATTTAACGTAAATAACAAGGTGGGGTGATTTTTTACCCCGAACGCAAAATTTCACACTTTACCTCTTAAAGTAGCATGGAAAATAAAGAGATTATAGCCTCCTGAACGTGAACAGCAATACAGACTGGAAAGGTAAACAATGACTCCCGTCCGAAAAGGCAGTGGTACCAACACAGGTTAAAAAATTATATCGAGTGGGGTAATTTTTTACCCCCCTTGTTATTCAAGGGTTAATGTATCTGTTAACTGGGAATGAGAGGTCAAGCTGTATTCCATCAATCGGTATCACCAGGTTCCTCTAACAGAACAGAACAGCACCGAGGCTACGTCAGTTTCCTGTTCGCAGTACTGAGCACGGATCTTCTACAGTTTGTTTGGCGGGGTAACCGGCGTCCCGTCTGAGACTTCAGCGGACGCCCCGGCGCCTCCGGCCATCGCGGCCCGGCTCGGCTCGGCTCGGCTCGCCTTACCCTGCGCTTCCCCGCCCCCGCCTCTGACGTCAGACGGCTTTTAATCCGCCGCTGGCTGCGGGGGATCCGCAGGCTGCCCGGGCCAAATTCACGCCGACAGCGCACCGCGCAGCTCAGCTGGGGTGGTCGGTTCGTTTAAAACCCGAGAGGAGCATTTCGGTTTCGTTTACACAGCCACGTTGTACGACTTCCCAATGTTTGAGAACCGAGAGTACGTTACACCTCTTCCTCAAACAAGTGCAGCCTGAAGAAACAGATATCCGCCTGGGAAAATCGTACTGGGTCTTACTTGTTGTCGTTGTCGTCATCGTCGTCGACGTCGTTGTTGTTGTCTTCAGTCCGAAAATTGGCTTGATAGAGCTCTCTGTGCTGCTCTATCCTGTGCGAGCCACTTCATCTCTGAATAACTACTGCAACCTACATCTTTCTGAATCTGCTTACTATGTTCATCTCTTGGTCTCCCTCTACTATTTTTACCCCCCCACACTGCCCTCCAGCCGGCCGTTGTGGCCGTGCGGTTGAAGGCGCTGCAGTCTGGAACCGCAAGACCGCTACGGTCGCAGGTTCGAATCCTGCCTCGGGCATGGATGTATGTGATGTCCTTAGGTTAGTTAGGTTTAACTAGTTCTAAGTTCTAGGGGACTGATGACCTCAGCAGTTGAGTCCCGTAGTGCTCAGAGCCATTTGAACCATTTTTGAACTGCCCTCCAATACTAAGTTGCTGATCCCTTGATGTCTAAGAATATATCCTATCAAAGAGGTATTTGCCTTCTTCTAGTCAGGTTGTACCACAAATTTGTTTTCTCCTCGATTCTTTTCCGTATCTCCCCATTAGTTACGCGATCTACGCATCGAATCTTCAACATTCTTCTGTGGTATCACGTCTCTTGTTATCCAAACCGTTTATCGTCCATCTTTCACACTCCAAATACTATCAGAAACAACTTCCTGACCATATTCGATGTTAAAAAATTTCCCTTCTTCAGAAACGCTTTTATTTCCATTGTCAGTCTACATTTTATGTCATCTCTACCGCGACTATAATCAGTTATTTTGCTCCCAAAATAGCAAAATTTATTTACTACTTTGAGCGTCTATTTCCTAATCTAATTCCCACAGCATCACCTGATTTAGTTCGACTATGTTCCATTATCATTGTTTTACTTTTGTCGATGTGCGCCTTATATCCTCCTTTCAAGGCACTGTTTATTCCGTTCAGCTGCTGTTCCAAGTCTTTTGTTGTCTCCGACAGAACTGCAGTTTCATAGGCAAACCGCTGAGTTTTTATTTCTTCTCCCTGGACTTCAGTTCCAGCATCAAATTTTTCTTTGGTTTCTTATATTGCTTCTTCATTGTACAGGCTGTATGACATCAGGGATAACCTACACTGTCAAGCACTTTTTCGCTTCCAACCCCTTGACTCATATAAGTCCTCTTTAATTTCTATACAAGTTGTAAATAGTCTTTCGCTCCCTGTATTTTACCCCTGATCCATCACAGTTTCAAAGAGGGTATTGCAGTCAACACTGTCAAAACGACTTCTCTAACTCTAGAACCGCTATAGACGTAGCTTTGCCTTTCCTGAAGCTATCTTCTCAGAGAATTCGTAGGATAAGTTGAAAGGGTACAGTACCGCCCGACATTGAAAATAGGTACAACATACTTCATTATTCTTGTCTGAACAACATATTTTTTCTAATAATAACTCAATTTCAATCAATGCAGTGAAGCCTGATACCAATGTGGGAAAGAATGACAATTTATTTATTTAATTGATCACATGTGCACTCCCACAAAATAAATCCCTACATCCAGTTTGGTGAGATCTGTGAAATGAATCAATGTATGGTCGTCTGCTAACCGCAGATAGTGAATGTGAATATATGATCATCTTTGAGACGATCCTTTGGCCACCTTTGGTGGAACCAAAGAGATGAAATTTACCGGAGCTTTGAGCGCCTGAAATGTGGCTGGCCAATACGGTAGCATGGTCTTCCCCCACCTCGACAGAGGTGCGAGATGACCTGAAGAACGGCCATGTTTCAGCACTCTGCCGCTGGATCTTGTGCTGTTAAGACCTGTCTTGGTTGTGCTCCGTAGAGACAAAAGAGTGAAGACATGGTATGCATGTGGAATATTTAAGAGTAGTTTGAAATAATAATTTCTCTATTTCAGGAACTTTTGTGGGGAGAATTAAATGTCAGGCAGGTAATATTAATGGGATCGTAGTAATCTTCGGAAGTGACCAACGGTCACAATGAAGCCACGTGTGGCAATAAGTTGAAATACTTCCGTGTGCTTAAGTTAAGCAGAATTACTAGCGTGTGTACAATAAGTTGAAATATTTAAGAAATAGAGTGTGTACCATAAGCTGAAATATTTAAGAAATAGCGTGTGTACCATAAGTTGAAATATTTTAGAAATGGCGTGTGCAGGACTTGAAATTAGAGACGAGTACTTCCACGTGGTGAGTACTGTGTGTGTCTCAATCTGTGTATGAGACAAAGGATAAAGAGAAGTACTCGACCATGGTATCAGTTGAGGACTCGCGTGTGTGATGAATATGTTCTTAATATTACTTTGTGTGATATGATTCCGTGTGACGCTAGATTCAAACTCTGAGAGAGAAGCAAGGTGAGTCGGCCGTCTATCCAGCAACGCCACTTGGCTTGCATTGCACAGGAAGACGGCATATATCTCCAGAGTTCATAGTAGGAAAGTAGAATTACAAAGTGGGGCAGTGTCGTGTGAAACTGGGATAAATACTAATTGAAGTGGGAAAGCTGAAAGTGATAGTGTTGTGACTATTTATTGTATTGTTTTCCATGTTGTAGTGTGGTGTGTGTCTTGTAATTTGGGTATGTGTGGTTTGCATGCGAGAGTAGCAGGGTAGTTTCAAAAGATTAGTGGGTTACGCTTGTTCCTTCGGTACCGCTCGGTCTGGAGGAAAGTTTCGTGATGATGATTGTGAGAGTCGAAGTGTGAGGTATAATAAAAGATCCACCATCCTATCCAGAAAGTGCACTGTAGCGTTAAATAATTACGAGACCATAAGGTAGAGAATCACCGATGTAAAGCCATGCCCACTGGGGCGGAATTTCTCAGGTGTTATTGTTGTAGGTTATCGAATTTGTGTTATTGGTTATAGAATTTATCGGAATAAATAAGATAGTGAAAAGAAAAAGATTGGTGGACTTTTCCTTCGAATTGTATGTTGTCATGATGTCCCGAATTTATAATGTGTGCGCCATTCATATTCAGTGCGGTGGTCACGTGTTGATAAAAGCCGTTAAATAAAAGAAAAAAGAAAATGTGGTATTGCCAGTGCGTAGTGAAGTCAGGGTTCTGTAAATTACTGATAGTCAGATGTGTGTTTCCGTTGCGTATTATTCATACAGGAGGATAATTTGTAACTTAATTGAGAGTACGAGAGTTCATACTACTCGATAAATAAGAATGAATCCACTCGCTTGGCAGACCACTCATCTTGCAGGCCTGACTGCTTGATGCCACAGTATGAGTAGGGCATGTGGGTGCCTCTCATAATTTCGTCCCTGCCAGAATTCTGCTGTTAGGGTTTGCTGTTAAGATTTTTTTGGTGGAATGTACTGTGATAACGCTAAGAAGTAAAATTTTTTTTGTTTGCAATTTCTTTCTGGATTGGTGAGGATCTTTTATTTTTTTTATGTAATCGCTTGCTACGTCATCTAAGGTTGGAAGATCGTTGTATAATTTTTTTTGCGTAATGTCCGTAGTAACTAGGTCGCAGTCGAAAAGTGTAGTCACCATGGAGAATAGTGATTGTGGCGTGAACGTAGCAGTGCAGCAGGAAGTAGCTGTCGACCATGGGTTAATGAGCGAGTACCGGGGGCTTTTCCCGACGACGCGGGCGAGCCGGGACTAGGTCAGGTATGCAGTGAAAGTGCAGCTACCCTTGGCGAAGCTACGGTTTTTCAGACGAACGAGGTGAGCGCACCGAAAGTAGCAAATGACAATGTGATACTACAGTTTTTAGAGAGGATGGATAGAGATAATAAGGAAAGATTGGAAGCGATGGATAAAAATAATAAGGAAAGATTGGAAGCAATGGATAAGGGTAATAAAGAGGCAATGAGGAAGCTACTCTCAGTTATCGATGAGCGTCTGTCCGCAGTTAATAATCGGTTAGATGAGGGGGAGAAGAATCTGGGTTCGTTGAAGCAAGTATGTGATGCCGTGAAAGAAAAAGCCAATAATTTGGAGGTACGAATAATTGCAATAGAGAGGGATATCACAGAACGTAGGGACGTGTTGCCAGATGAGCGAATCAAAGAGGTAGTGGAGGACTTATTTGCAGATAAACAAGGGGCGTTAGACAGCGTGGAAGCTCAAGTCACCCAGCAGGAAGTGGCGCTAAATAAATACAGGGATGAGGTTGCGGAGGTAGTGGTCAGAATGAATACAATTAGTGCAGATGTAGGAAAGGTCAGTATAAGAGGCGAGACAGGCTCTGACAGTACGCAGCGAGAGGTTTATGCCGAGCTGGAAGAGATACAATCACTATTACAGTTTAAAGAGGCGCAATTAGAAATAAATAGGAAACATAGGGAAGAACTAGCACAGTTGCAATTAGCATGCAGTAGCGGAGGTGACACACCACCAGGTAGATTGCAGAGGGAGAGTGAGATAAATTCAAAAAAAGAAAATAGGCAGAAAGAGGAAGCCGAACTCAGAGAGTTAGAAGAACGGTTGTGTTGGATAAAACAGGTGGCAAACCCAACTGGGTATAGCCCAAGGTCGGAAAACATAAATGCGGAAGAAGAATGTAGGAGGCACTTCGTGTCGGTACAAAAGTTCACTTGTTTTCCGGATCCTGATAACTACCAACATCCATGTCTGTGGCTGTCTCAATTTCAAGATTCATTACCTGCATCGTGGGGACCGCTCCTCAAAATGAAGTTTGTGTGTAACCATTTGAGGGACGAGGCTAGAGCGAAAATGCAGGAAGTTATTAAAGACTGTAGTAGCTACAAGATATTTTGTGACAAGTTTTTAAATGACTTCTGGCCGAAAAGTAAGCAAGACGAGATTAAGCAAAGCATATTGATGATGCCAAATTGTAACGAAGGTAGTATAAGAGATCCAGTGGCGTGCTATCAGGAAATGCTGAGACGAAATAGATATTTGAATGTGCCATACGAACCTGGGGAGCTCATTAGGATCTGTATAACGAAGTTGCCAGTGAGATTGCGCAGAGATATAGCGATAGCAGGCAGAGGCTTAGACGATTCGGCGTCATTTCAGCACTTGTTACAGGAACTGGGTAATGAGAGGAACATCGTGAACGGAGACACGACTCATAGGTCAGACAGAGTCGAGGATAGGAACGGCAAAAAATATCAGAATGGCAGGAGAGCATGGAATCAGAGGAATGACGGGAATGGAAGATGGCGAGGAAATAGGGAGCAGAATTCATGGGAATATCGACTGTCAAACCGGGAAAATAAAAGATGGGACAGAGATGGAAGAAGAAGGGAAAATCAAAATGATGGGCGAATAGAGGATAAGCAGTCACTGCGTTCACGACAGGACAATCATTGTCACAATTGAGACGATCAAGGGAAAACAATCTCTTGGGCTTCGTCACATTTCTAACATCAAATTATGGAAAAGTTAAGGATAGATCGAAAGTAGGCAACTTATGGTAGATAGTCAGTGTATTTATTTGTGGTGTGTAACGTTGTGCAGGGTCAAATCGAACATAAGAATTTTTAGGCGGAATGTCAGGAAGCATGACGGAATAGACTGGTCGAATAAGGCATGAATAGGAGTCGACAGAGTGGTATTGTACGCATTTTTTTTGTCATAAGAATAAGGATCAAGCAGAAACGACGTGATGATTAATGAGAGGATAAAGATGGTAGATAGAGAAGCGACGTGATAAATAGTAGTGGATAAAGGTGATATTTAAGGAGAGAAGCGACGTGAAGCAGTGTGATTAATAAAGAGAGATTCGACGTGATGAAACAGTGGTAAATAAAGGTGAGTAGAACTAATAATGTGGAGATGTGTTAGGGGTATGTTACAGAGAGGCCTGTGTATGCTGCAATCGAGATTGATGCGGATGGCGAAGGAAGACCAGGAAATGATGGAGTAATGGACGGACGGAGAGCCGAAATACGAATGAAGAGATGAGGACAACTGCACAACGTGAAGAGACATAAAGGGAGTATGAGATCCAGATGGTGAACGTTGTGGAACACTGACGTAAGATGTAATATAAGTGTAAATCTAATTCTTACCATAACATTTGCTGTATGAAAGAAATAATTTTTGTTGTTGTTGTTGAAGCCTGGTACCAGTATAACTAATCAAAACGGTACCAAGAATGTGTACAGTTATTTTGAAGGATGAATAATTTGTGTATTTTTGTTCTTAGATGAAATGTCGCAATTCTAAGTTGATATTTAGCAGGATGAATAATCGGTAAAGTGAATGCAGAGGTAAGCCGATGGAGAGAGGTGCCAGAGTGAAAGGACGAATTCGGAGGCTGGAAAGCTATCTCCGAAACAGCTTCATGTGTTACGTGGTTGAGTATAAGGGAGCAAAGGTATGGTATGTTGTGAGTGTGGTGGTGTTAAGGTTAGCTGACTTCTAGACCTATTCTGTTAGTGAATTAATGGATTGAATGAGAAGGAAAATGTGATGTCTGGTGAGTGAGAGTCGTAGAGTAGTGTGATCAATGCACACAGTCCTGTAAAGGGGATGATACCGATCCATAACTAAAACATTATTGTGTTTTATTGTTTGATTTGGTTGAACCTCGATGGCAGGCCAGGATCTGACATGTGGATGGTACAAACATGTCCTAGAAATGCTGTTATATATAATAAAATGTAAAATATATAAAGAGATACTAATTTCAGTCTGTCACATGCACAAAGGTGCATTGTATGTTGTAGATTTAGAGTCATCAGTTTCTAAAATGTTTATGGTGTTAGGGTGTTAAAGTAGTTTACTATTTAATAACATGTGGTGGGTAATTGTGAGCTGTGTAGATTATTTCTTATTTTTTTGTTAGAACACTTTCAAGGGGTATTAATTTCAGTCTGTCACAAGCACAAAGGTTCACTGTATATTGTAGTTTTAGAATAAACAGTTTCTAATATTTTCACTGTGATAGGATGTTAGAGTAGTCTACTATTTGATATTGTAATTATGAGTTGTATAGATTGTTTCTTATTCCTTTTTTTTTTTTTTTTTACACTTTCATGTTTTGTATGAGGGACGACAGGTACAATCAATAGCACAAGTGTGGGCTGTATATAGAAAAGGGATAAATGTTGATGTTGTATGTGTAGAAAACTAGGGTGTATGATTTTATGTTTTTTAGAACAAAGATTCTTTTATTACCAATGTATCTAATAGATCATACATGTAAACAATGAGTATTTAAATACTGTAAGAATATCCTTTTGTCTGTAATGTTGCGAGATGCACAGAAGGGTCTGACTGATTGGGTGTCGTAGCGCTGAGGTGCTCGTGCAGATCGCGCCCGTACCTGCATAAGAAGGCGGGAGGCCGAGCTGACGTCGCCATGGGAGAGGCGACAGAACCGCGGCACTCCCCACTCCACTGCCGGTCGGGGTACACTCCACGCGCCCGCTACAGCAGGTCAACGGCCTGGGGCGACACGCACGTACCACTGGCCATTCATAAGTTCCGCCACCCTTACGACTGGGGAAAGTATCCCGCGGAGGCAACAGCGGGTGGTTTCTTCTGCTCAACGGCGCGCGCAGCGGCGCCACGGCAGAAAGGACGACGCGCGGCAGAGCCCGGCGCGCATTTGTTACCAGCAACTATTAACTAGTACTGGACTGTGGAGCCGTGAAACAAGATGACTGCTCGTATGTCTCCATAAGGTGGAAAGTGAAGGACTAGTGTTTCCACGTTGTGAGTGGTGGAAAAGATTTTGTCTTTAGCAGACAGGACGATTGTTTTGTTTTGTCTTGACCACTGAACGGTGGGATCCATAAACTTTTGGCAGTAACTTGTTAAGTGTGCTTTGTGAATTGCATGTGGGACGCTTGGTATACTTAAAGAGGACAGTTGTCGTTTGGTGACTAATTATTGTATGAACGCAAGAAACTAAAGTGGGACATTGACATTTGCATTTGTAGTAGGAGACATTTTTTTTAATGGTGCGGGAATAAGTGCTGTTTGTTGGAACTTACGACTTTTAATTACACCATGAACTGAAAGGACAGAACCGTGGGTAATAGTAGTTGTAGGGCCATTTCTGGACGACTAGATTCGTGTGGATGGTACTCTGAGAATGACTATGACATTTGTGTTTAATGTGAGATACAGTTTACTGTTCAGTGCGTGTTCAAAATGCCGATTTGAGTGACATAAAGACTTTCGTCCGGGTAACCATGGGAGAGCTTTGACACCGAGACAGTGTTTCTGGGGAACCTGTCAGCAACTCTTTTGACCCCAAGAAAATCACAGAACGAAATGATTCCGTGTGACTCGCAAGATAGGGAATAATGTATTTGTACTTGTAATTGTGTAAATTTTTTTTATATGTTTCATTCCTGAAGGGACAGCAAGTGTAATTGTATTTCATTAACATTTGTGTTTAGAATAGTTTTTTTTTTTTTTTTGTTCTGGGTTGTCAGTTCACGTAGCAAGTTTATTAGAATATTTGGTACAATGATGCTTTAATTATTAGCCAGTGGCGTAATACTAATGTAGCGGCTCTTGTTGCATTGGTCAGTAAGGTTGTCACAGGGGACAAGAGTTTGCATTGCACAACAAATATCGGAATTAGCTGATGCATTTTGATGTCGTGGACAGTAATGATCTTGTTGGTGTGTTGACTGAAGCCAATTATTTTCATTAGCACAGTGGTGATATTTCACATTAAAGTGTAACGAAGGCTAGTCGAAATGCAAGTTCTTGTTGTCTAAATGTGTAACAACAGAGAAATGAGCAGTAGAGTAAGATACGAGAGCTACTGGTGGATTCAAGCACTTATTTACTGCGTGTATTGATCAAAGTTGATGGACTGACTAGCTCAGCAGCAGGTATTTGTACTGGTGGACAAGAATAAGGTTAAACTCACAGTCGAGTAGTGGTGGCAATTGCTTAAGTGATGATAGTTAATTAGGTATGACATGATGTCTTAGATGAACTATATTACGTAACCAGTATGTAACTTGTGGTATATTTCATTCTTTTTCTACTCAGTTTTATTTCTCTGTAGGTTTGACGTATATTTTAGAGTAATGGCATGGAGCCTGACATTCTACAAGTAACTAGTGTACGCAATGTTTTTCTTTGGTTGATTTTGTTTTGTATTTAGACTTTGCTGTGTAAAGGGTTTTACCCCGCAATTTATGAATGTCAGATTACTTGCTCTGTGTTTGGACGGTGAGCTATTTAAAATTTCATGAGTACAATTAGTATTTTTTATTTGTTTTAGAATTATTGAAGTTTGGATTACTCCTAAAAATAACGGAGATCCCGGTAACTAAGCCAATTTTTATCTCACCATTATTTTTTATTTGTATGATGTGATGTTTTATTTGTCATTTGGATTGTTGTAAATATGTATGTGTACGTTACTCCGAATTATGGAGAGTATAATAATGCAACAACTGTGTCAATAATATGGTAAAGTAACAGCATTTGGTCGTCTATTTGAGGTCACCAGGGGCTAAGGTCTCCTCCTGGATATTATGATGACTTGCTACGTTTGTTCTAATACAGCTTTCTTAAAAAAATGATCGGACTTACCCTCGCATTACAAAGATAGTACAGTGCCATTTTTTTCTGCATGGGTAGCCGGTGGTGAAAGGGTACAGTACCGCCCGACATTGAAAATAGGTACAACATACTTCATTATTCTTGTCTGAACAACATATTTTTTCTAATAATAACTCAATTTCAATTAATACAGCGAATCCGGATACCAGTGTGGGAAAGAATGACAATTTATTTATTTAATTGATCACATGTGCACTCCCACAAAATAAATCCCTACATCCAGTTTGGTGAGATCTGTGAAATGAATCAATGTATGGTCGTCTGCTAACCGCAGATAGTGAATGTGAATATATGATCATCTTTGAGACGATCCTTTGGCCACCTTTGGTGGAACCAAAGAGATGAAACTTACCGGAGCTTTGAGCGCCTGAAATGTGGCTGGCCAATACGGTAGCATGGTCTTCCCCCACCTCGACAGAGGTGCGAGATGACCTGAAGAACGGCCATGTTTCAGCACTCTGCCGCTGGATCTTGTGCTGTTAAGACCTGTCTTGGTTGTGCTCCGTAGAGACAAAAGAGTGTGTAAGTAGGCTGTTTATGTTTTCTTTATGAAAGTAGGCTGTTTAGGTTCTTATATTGGTAACGCCGCCGCCACGTAGCGCTCTCTGTATGAAAATGAAATCACTGGCTGTACTGTGTGCAGTCTGTGGCTAGTTTGCATTGTTGTCTGCCATTGTAGAGGGGCAGCTGGATGTTCTATGTAAGTAGGCTGTTTATGTTTTCTTTATGTAAGTAGGCTGTTTAGGTTCTTATATTGGTAACGCCGCCGCCACGTAGCGCTCTCTGTATGAAAATGAAATCACTGGCTGTGCTGTGTGCAGTCTGTGGCTAGTTTGCATTGTTGTCTGCCATTGTAGAGGGGCAGCTGGATGTTAACAGCGCGTAGCGTTGCGCAGTTGGAGGTGAGCCCCCAGCAGTGGTGGATGTGGGGAGAGAGATGGCGGAGATTTGTAATTTGTCATGAACTGATATATATATTATGACTTGTGATGATATTAAGGTAAATACATTGTTTGTTCTCTATTAATATCTTTCATTTGCTAACTATCCCTATCAGTAGTTAGTGCCTTCCATAGTTTGAATCTTTTATTTAGCTGGCAGTAGTGGCGCTCGCTGTATTGCAGTAGCTTGAGCAGCGAAGATTTTTGTGAGGTAAGTGATTTGTGAAAGGTATAGTTTAATGTTAGTCAGGGCCATTCTTTTGCAGGGATCTTTGATAGTCAGATTGCGTTGCGCTAAAAATATTTTGTGTCAGTTTAAGGACAGTCGTGTATAATTTGTTAAAAAGGGGACGTTGCATATGTCGACCCTTAGCCTAGGATACCTCACTGGAATCTTCTGATTTTTTTTCTTGTAGTTTGTGTATTTAGTGTAGCTTTTGTTTATTGCTAGCGCGTAATTGTAGAGAGAATCTCCTTTGTAGTGGTAGCCTTTCATTGGTGTACAGTAAAACAGTTGTGGCATGCATGTAGATTTGCACCAAGTATTTCGCAGCTACGCTTGCAATTAACTACATATTATTTTCAGTGCTATGTTAATGTCTTCTCCTATTTTTGCACTTCAAATTGTGCTTTTCTGTGTTATCGTGTGAAATATTGTGACAATTATGGCGTGTGAAAAACGTAACACTAGGCTCCAAACTAAACTGAGAAATAATAGTGACGACGAGCGTAGCTTATCACCGCCGCCGAGTAATGAATTTACTAATGTTCAAAGTAGTAATTTGGTAACTGTGCACAGGGAAATGGAGCGGGCGTCAAACAATGGCGTGGACAGTGAAACAACTAGTGAAGAGGGAAGCATTATCGATCGATCGGTCGGCAATAGCTCGCCTCAGGAAGCCGACATGACACGACACGATCTCGCAAATACTGTAGATTCAGGTTTTGGATCCTCACCGTTTTCTCAAATAAGTCAAGACACATTTTCTGCTTGTCAAAATGTGAATGTTTCCGGTGCAAATTCACTGCCGAAAAGCACTGAGGAACATGTTTCAGACACCAGTGCATTTTTATTACAATTAATGCAACAAATGGGACAAAAGCTTGAAAAGTTAGACACAATGGAACAACATCAGAGACAAACACAGCAACAGTTAGACACAATGGAACAAAATCAGAGACAAACACAGCAAAAGCTTCAAAAGTTAGATACAGCCGAACAAAATCTTAAAAAGTTAGACACAATGGAACAAAATCTTCAAAAGTTAGACACCACACTTGAACGAACACGTGAAGATTTAACTACTGAGTTACATAACATTGAATCGAAATGTCAAAAAGTCTGTAATGACGTAAAAACACAAATTTGTGAGCATTTTCAACCTATTTTTTCGCGGCATGAAAATGCATTACAGAATCACGAAGCAGCCATAAAAGAACTGCAAACCATTGTTCATGAAAATCATGAGACCTTGTGGGCTAAAATTGACTCAGTTGCATCTACCGATTCGGTTACGCAACTTGCATAAACTCAGGAAAACTTAAAGGACACAGTAGATTCGATTTCAGCACAAATGGACACTCTGAAACTTGGTTCAGAAAAACACACTGAGGAAATGTGTTCACTATCGGAGAAAGTAGCCGAACTTTCGGATCAGGTCACTAACTTATCTACAAAGGTAGATGATGATCTGAATGACACAAGACCTGTAGCCTTCACTGACACAGAAGAGTATGAACAAATTAGAAAATTCAAACAGAATCAAAATCAAATTAATACACAACACCAAAGAGAAATCCGGGAAGTACAAGATCAGCTGACACAGGTAATACAAGAATTACGTATTTCAGAGGACACTCGCGCTCCAACACGGGAAGAGGAACTTAGAAACACGGAAAAGCCGCAAAATAATAACACAGGGCATTTCGGAAGTTATGAAAGAAATTGGCAATGTACACCGAATTTTGAGATGGAACGGCCGACACGACCTAACAATGACCGATATGCGACTCGCCGACATGACGATTTTGACTATAAGCTGTTCATTACTACACGTAAATTCAAAACATTTAAGAATTCTGGCAACGACATTCATCCACAAGCATGGCTCCATCAATTCTCTCATTGTTTTCCTCCCAACTGGTCGTTAGAACACAGATTAGAATTTATGTGTGGCTATTTAGAGAATGAACCAGCTGTAAGAATCCGATCGGTCATTCACTATTGCCACAGTGAAGGAGAGTTTTACCATGCCTTCCTCTCAGCGTATTGGTCTCAAGCCACACAAGACCGCGTAAAACATGGTTTCATAATGATGAAACATTTCGAACAATCTGAATTCTCCAGTCTTGTGAAATATTTTGAAGACATGTTGCATAAGAATCAGTATCTTTCAAACCCATACAGCCCCTCAGAACTCATCCGCATTTGCTTACTCAATTTACCTGAACATTTACGACATATTATTTTAGCAGGACGTTGCAAAGACGACATTGAAGCATTTCAGGGACTTTTACAAGAATTAGAAATTGACACAGACAGTCGCCGGATGCGAAAACAGGAAAACAATCACTACAGGTCACATACGTCACAATTCCGTGATGACAGAAACAATAACTGGCCACGACAAGCCTATTCTTACAACGCAAATCGTGACCAAAACAGACACCACCCATATGACAACCATTGGCAGAGTAATAGTTACAGAGAAAGATCGCATTTCCATAGTAATGAATATGACAGAGATAACCATAGAAACAGACAATATGGTAATCAGAACTATTATTATCAAGGGAGACAGAATAATTTCAGACGCAACAATTCAGCGCGCAGTTACGATTCAGGGAGAAATTCTCCACCACGTGACCGACACGAAAGAAACTGTGTAAACTACCGACAAAACGACAGACCTGAATTCCATCAGAACTGGCGAGCTTTAAACAGAGCTGGGCCCTCTAGGCAAGGCGAATTTGTGGAAGTTAGGCCTCCTAATCCCAGTAACGACGCGCGGCAACAAAGAGACAGACAATGACTCGCACCGCAGGCAGCCACCTGCGCCGGCTGGCTCAGAGAAAAATAACAAAGACGCGAACCTTGAGAAAAGATTTAGCATTCCTTACCGACGTGTAAAACATGACAATTGCTTTGCAGTTGAAAGTCTGCGTACTAGGAAGAGTAAAGGTTTACACCACATTTCACATGTAAAACCGTTTATTGAAAGATAATCTGCTTTTTGACTTAGTCTTTGTCATAAAATTTTTCGCTTCACATTACTAATATGCTTTGTCAGACTTAGAATCTGTTAACATACAACGATATTTGAAGTTAAATATCCAATCAAGAACCAAGAGAACTTATTTAAACAGAAATGACGAATGCATTGTTATAGTAAACAGACGTCACAGTGTTATTGTGTGTGTACATTCTTGCTTGTTTGTTGCACGATTACGTAACGACTATAAGGCTCACATACTTAGAACATTTACCAGTACTGCTAATGAGATTTTAATGCAACATTTTGGTTTATTTGAATATACATTCTGAATTTAAAGTGCTTTCTGAGAGATACCAGAGGACACAGTGGTTAGTTTAAGTGACAGCTACACGATTTTTATCACGACGCTACTAATGAGTGACAATTTACAATGTTGCTTTTGCGGTGTATCTGTTTTATATCTGCACAGTTTTCTGAATTCTTCTGGAAAGAAAAACATGTTTTAGTAGTAACTTTTGTGGTATAGCAACAATGAGACAGCCTTTTTCGTGGCACAACATTACGTTTCTGTACAGTACTTTCTTCATCACGCCAATAAGCATAATAACTACGATATCTATACGCAAAGCATTTCACTTTTGTTTATCATGAGGTAAGTACACTCCTGGAAATTGAAATAAGAACACCGTGAATTCATTGTCCCAGGAAGGGGAAACTTTATTGACACATTCCTGGGGTCAGATACATCACATGATCACACTGACAGAACCACAGGCACATAGACACAGGCAACAGAGCATGCACAATGTCGGCACTAGTACAGTGTATATCCACCTTTCGCAGCAATGCAGGCTGCTATTCTCCCATGGAGACGATCGTAGAGATGCTGGATGTAGTCCTGTGGAACGGCTTGCCATGCCATTTCCACCTGGCGCCTCAGTTGGACCAGCGTTCGTGCTGGACGTGCAGACCGCGTGAGACGACGCTTCACCCAGTCCCAAACATGCTCAATGGCGGACAGATCCGGAGATCTTGCTGGCCAGGGTAGTTGACTTACACCTTCTAGAGCACGTTGGGTGGCACGGGATACATGCGGACGTGCATTGTCCTGTTGGAACAGCAAGTTCCCTTGCCGGTCTAGGAATGGTAGAACGATGGGTTCGATGACGGTTTGGATGTACCGTGCACTATTCAGTGTCCCCTCGACGATCACCAGTGGTGTACGGCCAGTGTAGGAGGTCGCTCCCCACACCATGATGCCGGGTGTTGGCCCTGTGTGCCTCGGTCGTATGCAGTCCTGATTGTGGCGCTCACCTGCACGGCGCCAAACACGCATACAACCATCATTGGCACCAAGGCAGAAGCGACTCTCATCACTGAAGACGACACGTCTCCATTCGTCCCTCCATTCACGCCTGTCGCGACACCACTGGAGGCGGGCTGCACGATGTTGGGGCGTGAGTGGAAGACGGCCTAACGGTGTGTGGGACCGTAGCCCAGCTTCATGGAGACGGTTGCGAATGGTCCTCGCCGATACCCCAGGAGCAACAGTGTCCCTAATTTGCTGGGAAGTGGCGGTGCGGTCCCCTACGGCACTGCGTAGGATCCTACGGTCTTGGCGTGCATCCGTGCGTCGCTGCAGTCCGGTCCCAGGTCGACGGGCACGTGCACCTTCCGCCGACCACTGGCGACAACATCGATGTACTGTGGAGACCTCACGCCCCACGTGTTGAGCAATTCGGCGGTACGTCCACCCGGCCTCCCACATGCCCACTATACGCCCTCGCTCAAAGTCCGTCAACTGCACATACGGTTCACGTCCACGCTGTCGCGGCATGCTACCAGTGTTAAAGACTGCGATGGAGCTCCGTATGCCACGGCAAACTGGCTGACACTGACGGTGGCGGTGCACAAATGCTGCGCAGCTAGCGCCATTCGACGGCCAACAGCGCGGTTCCTGGTGTGTCCGCTGTGCCGTGCGTGTGATCATTGCTTGTACAG
Source organism: Schistocerca serialis cubense (assembly GCF_023864345.2). Lineage (NCBI taxonomy): Eukaryota > Metazoa > Arthropoda > Insecta > Orthoptera > Acrididae > Schistocerca > Schistocerca serialis. The sequence goes on along the minus strand of NC_064641.1, from coordinate 946,130,462 downwards.
CCTTCTCGCAGTGTCCGGAGCAAGTATGGTGGGTCTGACACACTGGTGTCAATGTGTTGTTTTTTCCATTTCCAGGAGTGTACATTGGCTTCTGCAGAACTTAGCTTTCGGAGGAAAATAACTACGACACTTCCACAGAGACTATCTTACAACAAGATGCACATTTAGCGCTACAGGACACGCATTTCAGTGATCAATTTTATACTTAAAACATTTATTTTTAAAGATTTTTGAATTACAAAGAAAGTTTTCCGTGATATATTTCATTCCATTGGTGTAATCTGTAACACCTGAGGGTATAATTACATTAATCCTCAGGGGGGTACACGCTTACTTTGTGTACCATGTGTGTGGCAACCACAAGGAACCCTAGCTAATATGGTATTTGCTTATACAACTTTACACATCGGTACCATATTTCTCTAACACACAAATTACACAGCTATCTGATCATTTAACTGAGAGATAAACATTTTTTTACTACATCAGTGACACATGTTTACGCAATTACACAGTTGGGTAACTTCACACTTATGAAACTGTATTTTGTCTGTACTTTGAGAAACGCTCATATTTTTCGGAATCATTGTGATACTATGAGAGCTTTGAATGACGTATTTCGTATGGGGTCATGATTTTTAAAGTACGTTTGAGGCAGCTGACACTTTTGACATGAGCAGAGAATTTTTTTAGGCTTAGAAATTATTGGAGGAAGTTACGACGATTTTGAGATTTGACTGAAGTGTTATGATGTTATTATTACGACGACGATGTGTATTATGTTGTTGAGGAATGTTTATTATGCTACGTATTTCTCACAATGAAATATTGAAGAAGTGTCGACGAATATGTATATGTATAATGAGGTAAGGAATAATGAGTAGTGTTTAGGGACTCTGATTTATGAAAAGATGTTGGAAACCAAGAAACGTACTTTAAGAGTTATGAAATGTGTGACTGTATCACAATGCTGACCAATATTTTTTTTGGACATTTATATTTATAGGATTTTGTTTCTACAGATTTGCAACGCTAATTCTTGACCTGTGAAATATTTTTATATGAGACTGACACTGTAGCGGAAACTGCTGTCGTAAATATTTCCGTAAGAAAGTTAAGTGACCACCTGCACATAATGCGTCGTGGGCACCCAGCTGCGCGACAAACGCGTGGAGAACAAGCCATTAGTGCCTTTCAGAGACAGAGGTGGAGAAATAAGAAAAGGGAGGCCATTAAACTCGCTGTTGACATTCCTTTGTAGAGGGCATCGCTAATGCGACACTCTCGTTACTTGAAAACATATGATTTTTGTAATGCGTTGTGGGCACACAGCTGTGTCAAACACCTGGAGAACAAGCCATTAGGGTGTGCCTTTCATCGCTAATGCGGCACCCTCGTTACTTGAAAACATATGATTACTCGCACTTTGTGCTAATTACTGAAATGCTTATGAATTGATGGGAAATATTCGTACATCTGCACACCTGATTATGACAAGTGTCTTTCTATGAGAGTTGAGAGCTACTGACTTACGAAATGCCACATGACTATTGAATGATATTTTTATGCTTTGGTTTGCGTAATTGCTTATTTCATTTGATATCTGGTTTCCAGCTGTGTTGCAGCATTGCTTTTATAAAATGAAATGCATTTGCTAATGTGAACACTTTCTGTCAACAGATCTATTAAATAATTATTTTATGATCCACATTCTTTAAAAAAGGAGCACTTGGAAAGGAAAGAACAATAAGAAGGAACTAGTAACAGTAACACATAATTTTCTTTTCAAGTACATGGTAATATTTCTTTTTACAATCAGTTGTTGTGGTGCACCACTTTAATTACATAGATATTAAGATGTGAATATACATTTCCCTTATCTGTGTTGTTGTCTTTAGTGTACTATTTTTTCTGCTTGTGCGTTTGTCATGTTTAGATATAAGTTAATACATTTACTGCTGCTGGCTTTGCCATTTTGCATTCTTTTCATTGCTGTTTGTATTAATTGTTTTGTGCTGCTGCATTGCCTCGTCCCTTAGTTTAGCATCTGAGCTCAGCTGATTTAAGTTAGCTTAAGAGGGGTAGACTATATAACTAACTATGATGAATTGGAAGAAATGCATTTAGACGCTATAAGAAAATGGTTTGGCCAAAAAAAAAAAAAAGTATTTTAGGTAGGATTTTCTTGGAAATAAATGATGAGGTAAGATAATGGAAAATAAAAATGAGGTAAGAAATGTGTGAACATATAAATACAGAAAGCATGCTTAGATAGAATTTTTTTGGTGGAAACAAAGGATGAAATAAGAGGAAAGATATATGAAGTTTTGGGTTGGACTGCAGTACCAAATGTTACACTGAAAACGAACCCTGTCCTTTCCTATTGGTGTTATCCCACTATGTGTTTGTGTACCCTTGAGTATTTGTTTTCTTCCTGTCTCTGTGTAGTTTCATAGAATTTTTTCTTCTTTTAATATTATTCACTATGATGAGGAATACTGTTATCCTCGAATATAATTGGCATTAATAATATGTTATTTACTTTGTAAGGATGTTCAGACATTATTAATTCTGTTCTGTTTAATGCTCATGTGTGAAGTTGATGTTTCAAAAGTTATTGTGATCTTTTATGTATGTACTCATGTCATAATTCCACTGATGTATATGTTAGTTCTATTCTTTTGTAAATCCTGTACTACAAATGTTATCTGTATTGTTATGTTTTTAATGATGTATTTTGTACCTTTGTTATTGTATTCTTATGTTATAAAATTGTAATTGTCACCAGTTCATGATATTATTAACTTGTTAGTTACATTTCACTGCACACGTTTCTGTTGGTCATAGTATATGGACAATATGTGAGAAGTAGGGACTGATAGTGTTTGCACGTGTGTTAATGATTCAGCAAGGGACTGGATAACAGCATTGCTGGTTCTAAGGACAATTTCAAAAACTTTGTGAGTGCACAAGTGGTGGTTTATGGACTTGCTATATTATCCGCAAGACTCTTTAACGGTGATTGTGCACCTGCACAGTCACAACAGATGACTGCTGGCTATATCTCCAATGACTACAGTGGGTCTGCATCTTTGATGACCCACCAGTACCATTATCTCTACAAGGACTGAAGTGGGTCTGCATCTATGATGACCCACCAACGCCATTATTTCTACAAGGACTGCAGTGGGTCTGCACCTCTGGTGGCCCACCAATATCGTAATCTCTACCAGGACTACAGTGGGTCAGTTCTGTGATGACCTACCTACCAATATTCTTCAAAACGTCGAATGACTCTGCTGTGGGTTTGCTATGTTGTGGCCCATTACCTGTCTGCATGTCAAAAGTCAGCACTGTCTTTCCGTTGGAAGGACAACACTACTTCTTCAAGACTGCATGGAAATCCACTACTTCCGTGTGCATTTTCTTCTACTGCTCAGACTTTGAGAAAAACACTATATTTTACCGTAATGAATGATCACGACTGTCTTTATGGACTGTGAGAAAATTTTAGCTTTTGACCAACATTGTATCAATAAGTGTGTGCATTTTATATGTTTGTTACTGTAATTGTGAAAAATTTTTGTCAAATCTGTATTGGCCAGTGCCCAACACCATTTGTAAAAATTTTTTGTGGGGAGCATGGGGGCTATGTAAGTAGGCTGTTTATGTTTTCTTTATGTAAGTAGGCTGTTTAGGTTCTTATATTGGTAACGCCACCGCCACGTAGCGCTCTCTGTATGAAAATGAAATCACTGGCTGTGCTGTGTGCAGTCTGTGGCTAGTTTGCATTGTTGTCTGCCATTGTAGAGGGGCAGCTGGATGTTAACAGCGCGTAGCGTTGCGCAGTTGGAGGTGAGCCGCCAGCAGTGGTGGATGTGGGGAGAGAGATGGCGGAGATTTGTAATTTGTCATGAACTGATATATATATTATGACTTGTGATGATATTAAGGTAAATACATTGTTTGTTCTCTATTAATATCTTTCATTTGCTAACTATCCCTATCAGTAGTTAGTGCCTTCCATAGTTTGAATCTTTTATTTAGCTGGCAGTAGTGGCGCTCGCTGTATTGCAGTAGCTTGAGCAGCGAAGATTTTTGTGAGGTAAGTGATTTGTGAAAGGTATAGTTTAATGTTAGTCAGGGCCATTCTTTTGCAGGGATCTTTGATAGTCAGATTGCGTTGCGCTAAAAATATTTTGTGTCAGTTTAAGGACAGTCGTGTATAATTTGTTAAAAAGGGGACGTTGCAAGTGGAGACATGGTATGCATGTGGAATATTTAAGAGTAGTTTGAAATAATAATTTCTCTATTTCAGGAACTTTTGTGGGGAGAATTAAATGTCAGGCAGGTAATATTAATGGGATCGTAGTAATCTTCGGAAGTGACCAACGGTCACAATGAAACCACGTGTAGCAATAAGTTGAAATACTTCCGTGTGCTTAAGTTAAGCAGAATTACTAGCGTGTGTACAATAAGTTGAAATATTTAAGAAATAGCGTGTGTACCATAAGTTGAAATATTTAAGAAATGGCGTGTGCCGGACTTGAAATTAGAGACGAGTACTTCCACGTGGTGAGTACTGTGTGAGTCTCAATCTGTGTATGAGACAAAGGATAAAGAGAAGTACTCGTCCATGGTATCAGTTGAGGACTCGCGTGTGTGATGAATATGTTCTTAATATTACTTTGCGTGATATGATTCCGTGTGACGCTAGATTCAAACTCTGAGAGAGAAGCAAGGTGAGTCGGCCGTCTATCCAGCAACGCCACTTGGCTTGCATTGCACAGGAAGACGGCATATATCTCCAGAGTTCAGAGTAGGAAAGTAGAATTACAAAGTGGGGCAGTGTCGTGTGAAACTGGGATAAATACTAATTGAAGTGGGAAAGCTGAAAGTGATAGTGTTGTAACTATTTATTGTATTGTATTCCATGTTGTAGTGTGGTGTGTGTCTTGTAATTTGGGTATGTGTGGTTTGCATGCGAGAGTAGCAAGGTAGTTTCAAAAGATTAGTGGGTTACGCTTGTTCCTTCGGTACCGCTCGGTCTGGAGGAAAGTTTCGTGATGATGATTGTGAGAGTCGAAGTGTGAGGTATAATAAAAGATCCACCATCCTATCCAGAAAGTGCACTGTAGCGTTAAATAATTACGAGACCATAAGGTAGAGAATCACCGATGTAAAGCCATGCCCACTGGGGCGGAATTTCTCAGGTGTTATTGTTGTAGGTTATCGAATTTGTGTTATTGGTTATAGAATTTATCGGAATAAATAAGACAGTGAAAAGAAAAAGATTGGTGGACTTTTCCTTCGAATTGTATGTTGTCATGATGTCCCGAATTTATAAAGTGTGCGCCATTCATATTCAGTGCGGTGGTCACGTGTTGATAAAAGCCGTTAAATAAAAGAAAAAAGAAAATGTGGTATTGCCAGTGCGTAGTGAAGTCAGGGTTCTGTAAACTACTGATAGTCAGATGTGTGTTTCCGTTGCGTATTATTCATACAGGAGGATAATTTGTAACTTAATTGAGAGTACGAGAGTTCATACTACTCGATAAATAAGAATGAATCCACTCGCTTGGCAGACCACTCATCTTGCAGGCCTGACTGCTTGATGCCACAGTATGAGCAAGGCATGTGGGTGCCTCTCAAAGTATTGCCTCACGTGTTCGTACATTTCTCCGAAATTGAAACTGGTCTTCACCAAGGTAGGCTTCTATCAGTTTTTCCATTCTTCTGTAAATAATCCGTGTCAGTATTTTGCAACCGTGACTTATTTAACTGATGGTTGCGTGATTTTCGCACCTGTCAGCAAGTACTCTCTTTGGGATTGAAGTCTGAGGGTATTTCACTTATTTCATACATCTTCAACGCCAGATCAAGAGTTTTGTCATTGCTGGTTCTCCTAAGGCTATCAGTAGTTGTGATGGAATGTCGTATACTCCTAGGGCCTTGTTTCAGTTTCGGTCTTTCCGTGCTCTGTCAAATTCTTCTCGCATAGACCCTCCACACACTCCTTCCATCTTTCAGCTTTCCCTTCTTTGCTTAGGACTGGTCTTCATCTGAACTCCAGCGTTCATACAGCTGCATCTCCTTTCTCCAAAGGTCTCTTTAATTTTCATGTAGGCGGTTGATATCTTTCCCCTAGCGATATATAGTTCTAAATCATTGTATTTGTCCTCTAGCTATTTCTCTGTGTGTGTGTGTGTGTGTATGTGTGTATGTGTGTGTGTGTGTGTGTGTGTGTGTGTGTATGTGTGTGTGTTTGGAGTTTACGGGCGCTCAACGGCAAGGTTATCGACATTCATTGGAAGAAACGAATGCGCATAAAATCTCTAAAACTGCTGCGTAGTCACGCCCTCACCCCTACCTCACTCGAACTGACCACACAATGACTGCACCTCACATGCACTAAAACTCCCTAAAGAGAGTAAAAGTAGCTAGCCTCACATGAGAGTAAAACGCATGTGAAACGACACAGGAGCTAAAAGGAAGGCAGAGGGAAATACCACTGGCGTACCGCTTTCATAAAACGCGGGTGAGCCAGTCATCCTGTTAACACATTATCACCGTGTCCCTGAGATCTTGGACAGCTCACCAAATCTTAGAACTCGAACAGCATTCGTTTGAACGTTACTTAAAACAGAGGGCAGATCCAGTGACAAATGCTCCGCGTCCCGCTGGTCGGAAAATAAAGCACAGTCTAACAAAATGTGGCACACAGTGATCTGTACGCCATACATTGGAGGGTCCACTCGCCTTAGCAAGAAGACTTGCGTCACGGAACTGTGGCCTATGCGGAGACGAGTAAGGAGGCTGGAAAGAGGAGCGCCACGCCGCGTTGTGGGCTTGTGTTGTTGGTGTTGTGGTCTTCAGTCCTGAGACTGGTTTGATGCAGCTCTCCATGCTACTCTATCCTGTGCAAGCTTCTTCATCTCCCAGTACCTACTGCAACTTACATCCTTCTCAATCTGCTTAGTGTATTCATCTCTTGGTCTCCCTCTACGATTTTTACCCTCCACGCTGCCCTCCAATACTAAATTGGTGATCCCTTGATGCCTCAAAACATGTCCTACCAACCGATCCCTCATGGGCTTATGGTCTGTCATTATAGCCACTCGTCCTCCCACCGATATAAGACTCTGGATCTCAACAGCGAGGCTATAGCGTGCAGGGGACTGGCAGACTGACATACCTGAGAATCACGACAAGCCTCCTTGGCTGCTAGATCCGACCTATCGTTTACCGCAATACCCATGTACCCTGGTACCCAGCAGTTGTAGTTGGAGGACGGCATCCTGCATTTTCTGGATTGCTTTATCTGCTGGGTACAGACGTTGTAGAGAGTGAAAGGCAGTCAGAGGATCGGAACAGAAAAGAAATTTAGCACCGAAAGAACGTCTCATCTTCTTCACAGCACTCAAGATTGCGTATAATTCTGCATCGAAGAGAGTAAGTAAATTCTTGATGAAGTCGGACTTTGAGGACATAATGTGGGAAAACAACGGAGCAACCAAAGGAGCCCCCCGTTTAGACCCATCGGCAAAGAAAGCTACAGAGTATTCGTATAAAATGTCAGAAAATATGGCTTTAAAAACAAAAGCAGGAGTGCAGTCTCTCCTGTACTGCAGTACATCTAAAATCACACTGGGCCTCTGCAGTAAACATGGCGACAGGCAGTTAAAACTGGATTTTTTTGGTGTACGTGCTCCACACCGAGTGACTCCAGCCCACGCTGCCTCGCGTATTCCAAACAGCAGTGTTGCTTGTAGACGATTGGAGAAAAGGCGATACAGTGGCGGACGAGCAACAGTATATTGTATGCAGATGAATTCGGAGCTCGCAGGAACTTACATGCCTGACACACCACGACGAGTCGCCACCGTGTGGTGAGTGGTGTTTCCACAGCCTCAACATAGAGTGGGTATTGGTCCTGTAAGCACCTGTAACTACTCTGATCTCCTCGTGGTGGATAGTGTCAATACTCATTAGGTAAGATGACCTTGCTGATACGCACACTGTGTAGCCGTGGTACAAAAGCCCTATGAAACTGGAGCAGACGTGCCCTGTCTGCACCCCAGAGACACGTGGCTGATGACATTCGTGGCTTCAGGTACGCTTCGAGCTGCCATCGCCCTTTACAAACTACCGGCGCCCTTAGAAAGTTTGTGCACCGGGCTCATGTAGTTTCTGGTGCAGACAGCCTTACAAAGGAGCGAGAACGTCTACAGTCGGTGTTCAAAGATAAAGTTTACTCTCTACATCAGGTTCGTATAGCGCTCAGGAGAAAGAAGTTGGGATTTTCTCCGATCGGGGAGAGGGTGTTCGTTTTGTCCTCATCATTTCATCGTCATTCGTGAAAGTGGCGAGATTGGACTGTGTCATGACTAGGAATTTTTACGGGTGCTGATAATCGCGCAGTTAAGCTCCCGACAAACCAAACATCGTCAAGGAGGAAGAAACGTGACCACCCGCAACATCAATTAGATAAGGAGCTAGTCGAGGGCGTTCCTTCCATACGTCGTCTACAGCGAGCAGGATCCTAAGGAAACATTAAAGTAATCTTCCAGCCACCGGTAAAGGTAGTACTCTTCTCGGTTCGGTAAAGGACGCTCTGGTGTGCGGAAGGCCGGGATTAACAAAATGTGGCAATGTTTACATATGTCAGACGATACGCACTGTACATGGAAGGTGCGTTGAAAATGAGCGCCACACTCGCCTTTCACAGCCCACTTAGTCGACCATAGCTGAGCATTCTAACTCAAGAATCTTACAGCGAGATCCTTTTTGAATTCAGTAATTAAAGAATCTGTGGAAATTCGTCTAACATAAAGTCTTATAAATTGTGATAGTGCCTTGCAACTGTACAAGGCTTGGGTCCCGGTGATCCTTTTAATTTCTTCTCCATAATGAGACGTCTCGCGACATCTGACGTTTGTTTTTAGGGTCTCGAGCGCGTATTTCGGCAGTGGGCGAACATGTAGCTTCACCCTTACGCACGCGCTAGACAATTGCCAACCGAAATAATTATGGCAGGAAGTCAACATGATCCGGCTGCAATCCCAAAAACCTCATACGCCGGGAAAACTTCAAGAATCGCAACGTTTATTTTGTTCAGCAAGATGTGGATCATTGCTTATAAGGTGTATTACTTTCAAGAGATCTTAAATAATTTTACAGTTTTACTGTCAGTTAGGTAACACACACATCGATAAACCTCTGGTGTGAATAACTTTCTCTTTGAATTAATGTTTACTACTTTAGATTCTAGAAAACTATAAATCCTTTTATGATTTCATTGTCAGTTAGGAAGTAAGCACATTTCTAAAGTACTGGAGTGGGTGATCATTTTGTCTTATGTTACTGTAGCATTACTACGAATTCAAGAGACTTCAAGTATTCTTTGCCATTTTACTGTCATAATTTTAAATAAAATTATTGCGAGGCCAGTTTTCCTTTTGTCTATAATCACTTAAACACCATGAACTATTAGAGTAACAGAAGAAATAATTATGTAGACTTTTTGTATCTACTACTGTGTAATGCATGTGATCTTGTGTTGTAATAGACCAGAGTGACGTGTGTGGATCTATCAAGGTGGGGACAACAATGTTCCCACTCCACCCACTTCACTCAAGGCATCAGCCCGGGTCTGTCTAATGTGCCCTGCTGACGTCACACACCCATCTGCTACCTGCTCAGGCGTTCATCTGGTGATCCAGAGACACTTGCAGCTTCTGTGGCATGGGTGCCTGCTGCAACAGCCCAAAACACTGCACGCCGGCTGTCCCCGCCAGCTGCTATGTATGACTTTAAAGTGGTGCCGTCCCCACTATACCCCAACCACCGCTCCCCCTATCCTCCCTGACTGAGGCGCTGGATGACTGCGTGTTGACAGGCACGATTCCACAATGCTGTGAAGAAGAGCACGTCTCGATAAGGATTGTGAGAGATGTTAGTAAGACGCTGCCGCGTACTTGCTATAATATGGTTGGATACTGTAGCTGCATGCACAGTGCAACATCCCTAAATGTCAAGCAAACATTACAATAAGTAAAATGGCAATTTCAGATATGAATATTGGTGATCATTGTCAGTATCTTGGTTGGTCACTTGGTCAATGGCCCTGGGGTATCTAATGAAGAAGGTGTCTTTCCATCAGAACTGTCTGTAGAATAAGTGAGTTGGTTGCGAAGGAACTTGTCCTGACAATCTCAGCAGATTATGTTAGCGAAAAAAGATGTGGTGTGGTGGGGTGGTTGACGTCTGTCAAACAGACTTTCGAGTGGGTACACAGCGTGAGGCTTTGGAAACAATGGAAGAAGATGTGGACATAGTAGTCCCAGAACAGACTATACACCAACAAAAAATAAATAAATAAATAAAATAAAATCCCAAAGTCCTTCAAGTCTGCCCCCTAGAAGGCTCAGCCCTCCCCCATAACTGTCGCAGCAACTTGCTCACCCCAAATCGCGTAAATCTGCCGAATGACAATACAGTCAGCGAATAGTTTACAGTAAAGGTATAGTTTGTATTTGCTTGTTCTTTTCTGTTGATCTCACTGAACAGATACCGCATAAATTTCTTGACTTTTTTCTATTAGGTGTGTCACCTATATTGTTATGCGTTATCATTTTTAGAATGTTAACTACTCAAATTTTGATGATAAACTTCGTGGGTAACTCAGACTAATGGATGCGTCGAAATGTTGTTTTGCATGTAAGAGGAGGCACGACGATATACTGTTTATTATGTCGGTCACCTCAAATTTAACATAATAAGTGACCACCAGTGATAATAATTTCCAACATCACAATGAATTTTTGATGAGTAATTGTTGAGTTTGCCACCCTCAGCACTTTAATAAGAATGCTCATGAACTTTAACTGTTCTCGTCAGGTTTGCGTAAATTCTAGTTGAACCTCCTCCTAATCTCTTAAAGATCATTTTCTATAATTCTTTTTTTTCTTAATATACAAATTTTTACTTAAATGAATTTAATTTCGTTACACAAAACTTGTGTATTTCAGAAGTGTCAGTAATTTTGCGTTTTTAGCGACGCAAATGAAAAAGGTGAGGAGTGTTTCCATTCATTGGTGCGTGTGCCTTCTCTAATGTTAGTGTATTTATTACATTGATTACTTTACGTGTCCTCTCCGCAGAAAAGGGTATAAGATATATCAGTTCATTTCAAGCTTAACTTTGAAACACTCATAAAAATTTTCAACAAATTCTGGTTCTCTTCACATGTACTTACAGATTAGTAATAACACTCTACTGTTGTAAAGCTCATCGATCATAATCTGCAGTTCTGAAATTCCAGAAGGCGGCAATTTTACGTGAAGACATTTTTATTTATTTATTTATTTATTTTTAGGATGAGCTTTCCATTGAAAAGCTTTTCATCATCTTTTTTCCTCGAGGGATTATGGAAGGGTTCCATGAGGTCTCTTTAATGGTAGCTAACACGCCTGTCATTCCTGCCCCTAGCTACTTTGTGGTGTCTGTAACAGATCTCGAAGAAGGGAAGTGTGCCAGGAGTGCTTCTGTTCCTCCCATTCTCTACGTAAGTCAATCTGAGTAAATAATGGCGCGAATAAACATTCATTTCTACTCTCAGCTTCTTGTTTAACTGGGAAACTTAAGTATTCTAAAATGAGTTTGTGTCTGTTCTTTGTGTAAAGATTACAAAGGTTTTCCAATACTAAAATGTTAGTGCATGAACGGAGAGGTTACCTGCACTGCGTGCAGAGCGGTGCGGTGAGCTTCCTCGAGCAGCTCGCCCCTTCCACAGCCACCAGCGGGAGTGGCTCAGGAATCGGCTGGGGAGGCACTTGCGGATCGCGTATCAGGTCACACAGCCAGGAACACGATTCACTTCACATTTTAGATCATATTCAGAACTTAACGCGTTTTAGGCTAGTTTTCTTTTGGTGAACAAGTTTCTATCGATGTTTCTAATTTCAGATATATGAAAGACATACATTTAGGTGCACTTCTCGTTCATTCTCATGACTGCTTTGTGTACAGGACCGTTGGGGTCACGTGTACCGGCTACATAAAGGAAGTGAACATTCAGACCATGATTACTGCCACAAACCATTTTTCAGTTTCGAGGAGTAATTTTCTTGAATCGATGTGCTTCATGCCAGTTCCGTGATTATAGCCATTTTTGTGTTACTGGACTTAAAAATTATGATATAATTGCGTAGGCTTCCCTGGCCAGAGTCAGTCGACATAAAAGTTTCCTGGGTATGGTACCGCGTCATAATGTAAAAAAACTACTGCTGCTGGAGAAAAACCAACGTTTCGTCCACGGTTGCAGCGGCCTTCTTCTGGGTCTAATGGTGCGTTCTATTTTTTTTCTTTTATTGTTATTTAAACACCTTACATAAGGTAGGCTGGCAGCAGCATACTACGCTGCTCTTCAGCCACAAGTTGACAAAGAAAATACAATGTAGACACAGAAGATACAGAACAAAGTGAGGGTCAGAGAACAGTAGACAGAGAAACAAATAACACGAAGCCGTTCACACTCGACGAAATAACACTAAAAACTGCTGGCACTGCGCACAAACCTGATGACTGAGACGGTACAGGTGAACGAAGGAGTGTGACGGCGAAAAACACTAAACCACAAACACGATGGTACACACACGAAGAAAGTGTTGGCGATGACCTCCGGCGTGCGAATGTCCACTGAACGTGTGCGAGTCCGGGGGCCTGCCGAGAGGGGAAGAAGGGGGTGGGGGGAGGGAGAGGAGAGCAAAGATGCCAGTGGCAGAGTAGATGGTAGAAGGAATGAAGGTATGGGGAAAGGGGAAGCCTGGGGGAGGAGTGGGGAGAAAGGGAGAGGGGAGGGAAGGGGGACAGAAGGGAGAGAGGGTGCCCATAGGAACACACGAAAGGGGAGGGAGTATCAAAGTTGGTAAGAGGGGTAGATGCAGGGGAGGAGGGCCTCAGGGAGAGGAAGCTGGCAGAAGCCACCTTGGGAGAGGGTAAGGAGAGTGGAGAGATGGAGAGCAGGTGGGATGTGGAAATACAGGCGCGGCAGCAGATGGGGTTGGGAGAGGATGGGAGAGACAAGCGGGTGAGGAGGATCAAGTTTACGGGAGGTGCAGAGAATCTGTATCCGTTCGAGGAAAAGGAGGAGGTGGGGAACGGAATAAGGTCGTAGAGGATCCGTGTGGGGGAGGGGAGACGAATGCGATAGGCGAGGCGAAGAGCATGGCATTCTAGGATCTGAAGGGATTTGTAAAAGGCAGGGGGAGCAGAGATCCAGGCAGAGTGGGCGTAGCAAAGGATAGGGCGAGTGAGGGATTTATAGGTATGGAGGATGGTGGAGGGGTCCAGACCTCATGTATTTTGTTGTTACTTTTCACTGCGCGTGCCACTACGTCAGAATTTTAAAAAAAGGTAGTTAGTTTCATTGGTCACTTAAGGAAGAAGGAGAGGGAACTTTATTTTAATAGGTTATTGCGGTGGAGGGAGAACGTAATCTCTGTTGTCTGTTGGCTCTTGTGCGGTGTACCATGATTGGTGGTCACCGTCGAATGAGAAGTTTGCTGCTGTTTACCAACTGCTGGACGTCGGCCGCGCAGCAGCAGTTACTCGCCGGTAGTGCCCGTGCCTCGTGTTGACAGTGCGGTCTGTTGGGCTCTGATTGCTGGCAGCCAAGATGGGGCAAGCCTGAGTCCATCCTCCCTGTTCATGTTATTGGGGTGTTTAAGTATTTCTACGGCCTCTATGATTTTGCGTTTCGTCATAATTGGCTGCTAGCCCAACACACAGTCTTCGCTGAATTTTATTTCTTTTCCGCAGTCTTGCTGATGTTCTGCCGCTGCGGATTTGTTGTGTTGCCCTAGGCGAATATAGCGATCGTGTTCCCGAATGCGCATTGATTTTGGCCTACCAGTCTCGCCGATGTATGCCTCTCCACATTCTCATTCCACCTTGTAAACGCCTGCAGTGTGTAATGCAACCACCTTGTCCTTAGTGGAGCCTAGCAACGTCCTGGATCCTACGACCACTATAGAAGACAGGCTGCAACCCAATGCGGTGAAGGTGTTTGCCTATTTGCTCAGTAACATTTTTCACATAAGGTAAGCGCACTGTTGGCTATTTCTTGCTTTTCTTTATTACTTGTGTTCGTCGACAAGGATGTAGCCATTTGCTAGAAACGTTGTGCGTAAGCTTTTAAGCTCAAGTGTGATGTTTTGAGAATCACTTAGGTGCTGTGCACGGATTGCCAAAGAGCGGATGCAGAGTTCTTCTGCGCTGGATGGTGGTAGGATTGGGCGTGCAGATACCTGTCTGTGTGTGTAGGCTTGCGATATACTCTGCGCCCAAGTGTGCCCTCCGTTATCCTGTATACTACAACGTCTAGAAATGGGATTGCACCATTCTTTTCTACTTCGAGCGTGAACTGTATCTTCCCGTGCATATTGTTCAGATATTCGTGGAACTTGTGTAGCTCCGTTTCACCATGAGGCCATATAGCGAACGTGTCGTCCACGTATCTGAACCAGCAACGTGGGCGTAAAGTAGCTGAACCGAGGGCCGTTCCTTCAATCCATGAATATGTCGGCTGCCAGCGGCGACTTTTATGTCGTCTTCTGAATCCAATTGCGTCCATGCGGTTGGTAACGTATACCACAGAGAAAAGTACTTTGTATCTGATATTAATTATTAAAAAAGGCTTAGCTTTTTCAAATCACTCAGTCCTCTATCAGGATTTTGATTGGTGATCTTGGTTCTAGTACACTGATGTTCAGCCACGTATCCCTCGGACAATCTATCGGCATTCACAGTACCAAGCGTGGTATTATTTAATCGTATCCAGTACTAACAGATGATCAACTTCGTTACTGATGGTGTAATGTTGATGCATTAATGAGTTCTGAAAGCGGTGCTGATATTCAAGACAATAAAAGCGGGTTAAAAGCTGTGAGCTATCTGGGGAAGTTAACCTTGCATTACTGAGCAACTGTTTCACCAGGTATTCAGTCTAGCTTACCAAATTCCCAACCTGACTAACATTAATTGTTGTTGTTGTTGTGGTCTTCAGTCCTGAGACTGGTTTGATGCAGCTCTCCATGCTACTCTATCCTGTGCAAGCTTCTTCATCTCCCAGTACCTACTGCAACCTACATCCTTCTGAATCTGCTTACTGTATTCATCTCTTGGTCTCCCTCTACGATTTTTACCCTCCACGCTGCCCTCCAATGCTAAATTTGTGATCCCTTGATGCCTCAAAACATGTCCTACCAACCGATCCCTTCTTCTAGTCAAGTTGTGCCACAAACTTCTCTTCTCCCCAATCCTATTCAATACCTCCTCATTAGTTACGTGATCTACCCATCTTATCTTCAGCATTCTTCTGTAGCACCACATTTCGAAAGCTTCTATTCTCTTCTTGTCCAAACTGGTTATCGTCCATGTTTCACTTCCATACATGGCTACACTCCATACACATACTTTCAGAAACGACTTCCTGGCACTTAAATCTATACTCGATGTTAACAAATTTCTCTTCTTCAGAAACGATTTCCTCGCCATTGCCAGTCTACATTTTATATCCTCTCTACTTCGACCATCATCAGTTATTTTACTCCCTAAATAGCAAAACTCCTTTACTACTTTAAGTGTGTCATTTCCTAATCTAATCCCCTCAGCATCACCCGATTTAATTTGACTACATTCCATTATACTCGTTTTGCTTTTGTTGATGTTCATCTTATATCCTCCTTTCAAGACACTGTCCATTCCGTTCAACTGCTCTTCCAAGTCCTTTGCTGTCTCTGACAGAATTACAATGTCATCGGCGAACCTCAAAGTCTTTACTTCTTCTCCATGAATTTTAATACCTACTCCGAATTTTTCTTTTGTTTCCTTTACTTCTTGCTCAATATACAGATTGAATAACATCGGGGAGAGGCTACAACCCTGTCTCACTCCTTTCCCAACCACTGCTTCCCTTTCATGCCCCTCGACTCTTATAACTGCCATCTGGTTTCTGTACAAATTGTAAATAGCCTTTCGCTCCCTGTATTTTACCCCTGCCACCTTCAGAATTTGAAAGAGAGTATTCCAGCTAACGTTGTCAAAAGCTTTCTCTAAGTCTACAAATGCTAGAAACGTAGGTTTGCCTTTTCTTAATCTTTCTTCTAAGATAAGGCGTAAGGTTAGTATTGCCTCACGTGTTCCAACATTTCTACGGAATCCAAACTGATCTTCCCCGAGGCCCGCTTCTACCAGTTTTTCCATTCGTCTGTAAAGAATTCGCGTTAGTATTTTGGAGCTGTGACTTATTAAACTGATAGTTCGGTAATTTTCACATCTGTCAACACTTGCTTTCTTTGGGATTGGAATTATTATATTCTTCTTGAAGTCTGTGGGTATTTCGCCTGTCTCATACATCTTGCTCACCAGATGGTAGAGTTTTGTCATGACTGGCTCTCCCAAGGCCATCAGTAGTTCTAATGGCATGTTGTCTACTCCCGGGGCCTTGTTTCGACTCAGGTCTTTCAGTGCTCTGTCAAACTCATCGCCTTGTATAAACCCTCTGTATACTCCTTCCACCTGTCTGCCTTCCCTTCTTTGCTTAGAACTGGGTTGCCATCTGAGCTCTTGATATTCATACAAGTGGTTCTCTTCTCTCCAAAGGTCTCTTTAATTTTCCTGTAGGCAGTATCTATATTACCCCGAGTGAGACAAGCCTCTACATCCTTACATTTGTCCTCTAGCCATCCCTGCTTAGCCATTTTGCACTTCCTGTCGATCTCATTTTTGAGACGTTTGTATTCCTTTTTGCCTGCTTCATTTACTGCATTTTTATATTTTCTCCTTTCATCAATTAAATTCAATATTTCTTCTGTTACCCAAGGATTTCTATTAGCCCTCGTCTTTTTACCTACTTGATCCTCTGCTGCCTTCACTACTTCATCCCTCAGAGCTACCCATTCTTCTTCTACTGTATTTCTTTCCCCCATTCCTGTCAATGGTTCCCTTATGCTCTCCCTGAAACTCTCTACAACCTCTGGTTCTTTCAGTTTATCCAGGTCCCATCTCCTTAAATTCCCACCTTTTTGCAGTTTCTTCAGTTTCAATCTGTAGTTCATAACCAATAGATTGTGGTCAGAATCCAAATCTGCCCCTGGAAATGTCTTACAATTTAAAACCTGGTTCCTAAATCTCTGTCTTATCATTATATAATCTATCTGATACTTTTTAGTATCTCCAGGATTCTTCCAGGTATACAACCTTCTTTTATGATTCTTGAACCAAGTGTTAGCTATGATTAAGTTATGCTCTGTGCAAAATTCTACAAGGCGGCTTCCTCTTTCATTTCTTCCCCCCCATTCCATATTCACCTACTATGTTTCCTTCTCTCCCTTTTCCTACTGACGAATTTCAGTCACACATGACTATTAAATTTTCGTCTCCCTTCACTATCTGAATAATTTCTTTTATCACGTCATACATTTCATCAATTTCTTCATTATCTGCAGAGCTAGTTGGCATATAAAGTTGTACTACTGTAGTAGGCATGGGCTTCGTGTCTATCTTGGCCACAATAATGCGTTCACTATGCTGTTTGTAGTAGCTAACCCGCACTCCTATTTTTTTATTCATTATTAAACCTACTCCTGCATTACCCCTATTTGATTTTGTATTTATAACCCTGTAATCACCTGACCAAAAGTCTTGTTCCTCCTGCCACCCAACTTCACTAATTCCCACTATATCTAACTTTAACCTATCCATTTCCCTTTTTAAATTTTCTAACCTACCTGCCCGATTAAGGGATCTGACATTCCACGCTCCAATCCGTAGAACGCCAGTTTTCTTTCTCAGGCTGATAACGACGTCCTCTGGAGTAGTCCCCGCCCAGAGATCCGAATGGGGGACTATTTTACCTCCGGAATATTTTACCCAAGTGGACGCCATCATCATTTAATCATACAGTAAAGCTGCATGTCCTCGGGAAAATTTACGGCTGTAGTTTCCCCTTGCTTTCAGCCGTTCGCAGTACCAGCACAGCAAGGCTGTTTTGGTTAATGTTACAAGGCCAGATCAGTCAATCATCCAGACTGTTGCCCCTGCAACTACTGAAAAGGCTGCTGCCCCTCTTCAGGAACCACATGTTTGTCAGGCCCCTCAACAGATACCCCTCCGTTGTGGTTGCACCTACGGTACGGCCATCTGTATCGCTGAGGCACGCAAGCCTCCCCACCAACGGCAAGGTCCATGGTTCATGGGGGGAGGAACATTAATTATAATCTTTTAATAGTCATCTTACGACAACCGGTGATATATATATATATAAAAAGAGAATTTAAATAAAAAGAAATAAATCAGTTTATATTTGGACATTTATTTTAACATTGATCATTGTTCCGTTAAAATTTCAGCATATTAAACTTGAATCATAAATATTGCCTTATTTAGGATTGTGAAAATGTGAGTTTGTAATCTTACGGAACACATCAAATATGGAGCCAAGATTGGCAGTCTGCATACAACACTGCATTCATAAAATAACACACAAAGAACGTTGAAACATATGCAAGAAGAAATTAACCACAACCAACCGATTCAATTTTCACCCAAAGAAGTTACGTTCATAGCGCAATCCTGTCCGTCATGAAATTAACACACACTGGTATACTAAATTCATACTAACTCACTGTGAAATCTTCCCAAATAGAATAGCTGAGGGCTACTTTGATGATTACACCACATGCTTCACGTGGTCAACTTGGTTTACACAAAGAGTGTAACTCCACAATAATTTTGATAATTAAAATAAATTACATCGAAACGCAATTTAAAAAGAAAAACCTCGAACTGGTTAATATCGTCTTACTATTAACCTGATGGGTCAAACAATTGTATAAGCACGTGGTACTGGTCTCACAAAGTACACCCCACGTGGGTTGAACATAAAGAAAATTAGCTATATTGAAAAATATTGTCAAGACGAGACGTTATAATTTCACGCACATTCGCATTTAAGACTGATGATCTTAGAGTTACTGATCAACATGTGGTTCCACTTCGCTCACAAAGTAGTGACAAAGCAACTACCAGAAGATATTCTGAACTTCACACTCGAATTACACTGTGTTGCAATTTAAGATAACATTAGATATTTTAGATCTAAACCTGAAATAAAGGTGATTAAATTTTCAGTTAGGCTGAACTTAAGAAATGCATTGTCCTACGGACTTAGCAGAGACGCGCTTAGCTGGAGATCTTACCACTTCAGGCGCTCGCCACGGACAGACTGCCGTGGGCCCCTACAGAGCGTGCTTCACAGATACAAACGGAAGTGGCCAGAGAGGCAGCTTCCTATGCCAACATGACAAGGGACGGACAGGACCATACTAAGAATAGAAACCTCTTTGCTTTTAGAAAGCATAGCTACCTGTTCCGACGTTGGTCCTACTGTTCTCTAGCAGACAGGCTTGTCTGCTAACATCAAGCATGCAACTAGAAATACATTTGCTCATTCATCCTTTCACACAGAAGGGAAGGGGGATGACAGTATCTTATCATATACAGTATATAAAAGAAAGCGGATGTAGGTTCCGTATGAGACTGTGTGACATGAATTACATATAAACTGCGTTTTAAAGTGCAGTGGTGTGACAGATCGTTCTTGATTATGTGTAAAAGTAGCACGTTCCACTGCTCAGTCTCCTCCCAGATAGAGTCAGAAACACCACAGTAAATTTAGAAGTGGAGTATATGACGTAAATGACAACAGTTGTAAGAAATTAAAATGAAAGGAATCCAACAGAGACCTTTCAATGGTATGGTACTGCCTCTCTGTGGATGTGTTTTAGCCCTATTTGTCGTAGCGCTATACATAATAGGACGTTTATTTTGAATGTTTTTATCAATGAATCTCCGAATGCACGATACACTTGAGCATTCCTCGTCCTCGAAACGCAGCAATTTTTGCTGCTTGCCTAAAGAAATCATTATTTTAATGGCAATATGTTCCTTTCCCTCATACAAGTTTTTCTAAGCTTAATTATTTGCGCGAACCAGTTTTGTTTTAATTCCCATGTATGTGAAAATTTAAATGTGAAAAGACCGCATATGTGGTTTTATGTAAGGTGTTGAGATTGAATTCAGGATTCCCCCACTCCATCATGATTCCAATGTGGTAATTTATATATTGCATTATATTTCAAATATATTTTATTTTAGTATAGCAAATTGTTGTGCCCATATTGATGTCGATTCAGACAAATAAATTGATAGTCCTTCTGGGAAGCTATATTGATCTACGCCCTCACGTTTTCCGTTGCAGGCAAGTTAACACACCCACATTCCCCAGTTCCATCACGATTCTAGTATGGTAATTGGTATACTGCATATTGTCATCATCGTCTCCCATTTAGAATTCACAGAAAAGATCGAGCATCGCACTTGCTCGTCTTGTACGATCAGAGATTTCCTTCGTGACGAAAGATGGACTTCCGACCCTCCGGTCATATTTCGGACAAACCACGCACAACTTTCACCACCAAATATTCTGACAGGTCGGTAGTCGGCCAGAGGGACTCGAATTGGGAATACTTTATCGGGACTTTGAGTTCCGGCACTCGCCTGATGGCCAAGTAAAAGCTCCCGAAAATCGTGGTCGCATCTAAAGTAAAAGTTAAAATGTCTGTGTGTGTGATACAGCTTACAGGATAAATACGTAGATGCAGATGCAGAGCCGGGCGAGACTGGCTGGCGCCCCTGCCCGCGTCGTCTGCTTCTCGCCGCTGCCGCCAGCCAACTTTCTTTATTAGCGCCGCTTCCGTCCGCCCCAGCCTCCCCCGCCTTGTATATCTTTGCTCTTCGCAGTCAGGCGTCCGCCAAGTTAATCTCTTGATGAAACAGTCGCTGATTAAAACTGAATGCCTCTCGCCTGTTACGGGGGGAGAGGGATGGGGCCTGGGAGGGCGCTCATAGCCGAGCTGAGAATCTGCCGGCGGGCGCAGTGTCTCTGCCGCAGTGGCCGCCGCCTGCCATCCGTCAGCAGGTGAGGAGCTCGGCTGTCGGGCCAACGAGTGGAGCGCGCGCGTTAGCGAGGGAGCCCACTTGTCCCCGCTGTGCTCTCGCTCCCACTGTGTCGACCTCCCGAGGGAAATGCCGGTTTTCACTGCATAATCTGCGTCCTCATCTTTCACCAAACGTACAAAAAAGACATTAAAAACTTGAATATGCAGTATTAATGTTCCACAATAATATTTATTTAGTAGTTCGTTTCGGCCCAAACCGATAGTTCACACAAAGATTTTCTTATGTGACATTTTACGACTACACTGAAACAAAAATACTGGAATAATGTAATAGCCAAAGAGGCTCTGAACGAATAAATATTATATTACAGTATAGTCGAAAATTGAAAGTGCATGGATGTATAGGCAAGAGATACTGTAGGAATGTGTAATGGCACAGAAAAGTATCACTGACTAATAGGTCAAGAAAAGAGGAAACAATCGCTTACTACAGTCCTTGCTTCGACTTTGGTCTTTCATGTTTCAGACAGTAGTCGCAATATCACATCTCTCATTTCCATCTACTTCTTTCCCTCTTTCCATAATATTGTCTTCAAGGTCTTTTGCTTTGTGTAGAATCCTGCATATTCTGTCTTTCAGTCTTCCCTTCTTTGCTTCGTGCTGCCTTTCCATCTGTGCTGTTGGTATTCGTACAGCTGCATTTCTTGTCTCCAAACGTTTCTTTCGTTTTCAAACAATCGCCATCTGTCTTTACCATAGTCATGTATGCCTTTGCAGCGTTACATTTCTCCTCTAGCCCTTCACGGTTTTCCATTTTCCTGTTTGTGTCTGCCTAAATTTTTGACATCCCTATTTTCTTTTGCCTGCTTCATTTCATACTCATTTTGTGTTTTCTCCTTTCGTTGATTAGCTTCAGTGTATACGTCTGCTATCCTTGGATTTTTGCAGAGCCTTATGTTATTCCCTTCTTGATTCTCTTTCAGTATGTCATCCCTCAAATTATCTATTCATCTTCTATTGTATCGCTTATTGCTTTTTCAGTCAGTCATTGCTTATTTCCCTCAACAACCTCTCGTTAACTCACTTTGCCCAGGTTCCATGTTCTTCCATAAATTACGAAGAGAATCCACGTCTGCTACTGGAAAAGTCTCTTGTGATCCATAAAGCAAGTGCTTACCATTTGTGGTCTGTGAAGAATTCTCCAAAGTGGTCCCCATTCATTCCCTGCCAACAGTTAAAGTTCCCCTACTTTTTTCTTCTTTTCTTCCTCTTTTTATAACCGAATCCCATTTCCGTTTCATAATTAAATTATCGTCTCCGTTACCGATACCAACGTCTTCCGTATTTCGATTCATTTTATCAATCATTTCAACATCTACGAAGCTGGCACGCATATGATATCGAAGCAGGTTGCCGTTCATTTCAGATCATCCCCATTTCTATTTATTATTAGATCTACTCCTACACAACCTCTATTTGATTTTCGGTCGATAACTCTGAGCTCACTTGGGCAGAAGATCTGTTCTGTAGCCTCCACACATCACTACCTTCGAAAATATCCAACTTCCACCTATCGAATTCTCTTTTTGAATTCTACGTCTAACTAGGTCTCTGGAGGAAAGGAGGCGTTCTGTGATTCTAGGCTCCGACCTATAGAACACCATATCTATTTTTCCCGATGACAGCGTCCTCCTTAGTAGTCCTCTTCCAGAGATCCGAATGGTAGACCGGTTTTCTGAAGGGGATACTGGCATCGGTAAATCATACAGTTGAAGTGCGCGTTCTCGGGAAATGTAACGAATGCATTTATTTTTGCTTTGAACCGTTCTTATTAATAACTTAGGAATACTACGTTGCTTGATGTTACAATGCAAAGGCAGTCAATCGCCGAAACTGTAGTCCCTGTAAGAACTAGAATAGATGCTACCACTCATGCTCTGAGCACTATGGGACTTAACATCTTAGGTCATCAGTCCCCTAGAACTTAGAACTACTTAAACCTAACTAACCTAAGGACATCACACACATCCATGCCCGAGGCAGGATTCGAACCTGCGACCGTAGCAGTCCCGCGGTTCCGGTCTGCAGCGCCTAGAACCGCACGGCCACCGCGGCCGGCTGAGACAGAGAAGTTGCTGTCCATGCATAAGAAGGGGGGATCAGATAGTGGTACAATAAGTACCCTCCGCCACACACCGTAAGGTGGCTCGCGGAGTATAGATGTAGATGTAGATGTAGATGTAGATGTTTTACAAAGCATCGCTCCTGCGAAACGCGACACGCCTTTTTTTCACATGATATCTTGCGAACCATGGATGAAGAGTATCAGACGGATGCCATATTCCTTGACTTCCGGAAAGCGTTTGACTCGATGCCCCACTGCAGACTCCTAACTAAGGTACGAGCATATGGGATTGGTTCTCAAGTATGTGAGTGGCTCGAAGACTTCTTAATTAATAGAACCCAGTACGCTGTCCTCGATAGTGAGTGTTCAGCGGAGGTGAGGGTATCATCGTGCCCCAGGGAAGTGTGGTAGGTCCGCTGTTGTTTTCTATCTACATAAACGATCTTTTGGATAGGGTGGATAGCAATGTGCAGCTGTTTGCTGATGATGCTGTGGTGTACGGGAAGGTGTCGTCGTTGAGTGACTGTAGGAGGATACAAGATGACTTGGACAGGATTTGTGATTGGTGTAAAGAATGGCAGCTAACTCTAAATATAGATAAATGTAAATTAATACAGGTGAATAGGAAAAAGAATCGCGTAATGTTTGAATACTCCATTAGTAGTGTAGCGCTTGACACAGTCACGTCGATTAAACATTTGGGCGTAACATTGCAGAGCCATATGAAGTTGGACAAGCATGTAATGG